>NC_090650.1:441307132-441627132 GCF_040937935.1 Hyperolius riggenbachi | reverse complement strand
TTCAGTTGTCCTTTAAGGCGTCGCTGCAGAGCTTTACAACTCAGCACACAAGTGATTCATCCCTCCTTTTCTGCCCACCAACTCTGATTGCTGCTGCCGTGTTTATATTTTTGTATTATTTATTTGTGGGGGTTTTTTTAATACATTTTTGTATTTATTTTTTTTTTTTTATTAATGTATCTTCCCACTCTCTCTCCCTCCCCTCGCCACCCAATGACAGCAATCGCTGTAGGCATCAGCCTATAAGAGTCGATCGCTCGAGCCTCCTCAGGTGGACAGCCGTGTCACACAGCGGTCCCCAGTACAGCGCTGATGGCGGAGCGCTGTCATTCAAGTGGGAATGCGCGAGCATCGGCGTGCACAATCCCCAGCCAAACTCCGCCTCAGGACTTAACGCCAATTGGTGTTATGAGGTCCTGGGGGAGCCGCCGTGTTCATGCAGTCTTTAGGTAGTTAAATGTATCACAGATGGCAACTTCTTTAGACCTGTCGGGTGCACCTCTGCTGAATGTTTGGTTCTGAGAATTCAGAAATCAGTAGAAATATGCCTGGTCCCCCAGAATGCTTTGGCAGGAACCTTCTGCACAGTTAAAGAGGAACTGAAGAGAGAGGTATATGGAGGCTGCCATGTTTATTTCCTTTTAAGAAATACCAGTTGCCTGGCAGCCCTGCTGATCCTCTGCCTCTAATACTATTAGCCATAGCCCCTGAACAAGCATGCAGCAGATCAGGTGTTTCAGACTTTAAAGTCAGATCTGACAAGACTAGCTGCATGCTTTTTTCTGGTGTTATTCAGATACTACTGCAGAGAAATAGACCAGCAAAATAAATATGGCAGCCTCCGTATACCTCTTACTTCACTTCCCCTTTAAACTAGGCTGTGACATCACTGGGAGGGTGGGGCTACACACCAATATAGGAAGTGTTTCTCATGTTGAAATCAGGAAAATGACCATAAAAGTGGGAATCCTAAATAAGTGACTGCATTCTACTAAATTTCATTACAGGGCCTCTTTAAATGCACTTAAAATGTCTGAAATTGGGCCCTGATCCATAATGCATAATACTTGCACTACTGCTTTTCACCTAAACCTGCCATGTCTCCTCCAGTGCATGCAGTATAAGCTATGACATCACATAAAGACACGCAGCTTTTCCCAGCTTAGCAGTTAGTGATTGTTTTGGCTGACCACACGGTAAATCAAGGTTCACTGGCTGTTTGTTTTATTGATTGAACACAAACACCTGATTTCCTTCTGCAGGTGAGCGGGTGACAGCAGACAGGTCCGTAATGTCCCTTGCAGGGGCGCACGCGGTTAAATAACACGACCAGTCAGCACTAAGCGTCCAACAGGTACGCCACTCCTGCTCAACACAACACCGATTGGAAATAACCGGAACCCGGGACACGGAGGGCTGCGGCAGCAATGGGCATTATGGGAGGTAAGGCAGGGAGACGGCAGATCCACAACTCTGTACCACACCAAGGGGTACTCAGAGTGCAACACAATCACTACGAGCATTTTTAATCTTAAAGAGAACCTGTAACAAAAAATAGTTCCCCTGGGGATACTCACCTCGGGAGGGGGAAGTCTCGGGGTCTCAATGAGGCTTCCCCCTCCCCTGTAGCTGCAGGAAATCCAGCGCTGGCTCCTCCGAAGTGTCCCGCAATCCTCCCTCGACAAGCCTGACATGCGCTGATTTATTTACCTTCCCGGCTCCAGCGGGGGCGCTGTTGCGGCTTTCCGCATGGAGATAGGCGGAAATAGCCGATCTCCGTCAGGTCCGCTCCACTACGCAGGTGCAGGAGACTTGCAGGAGACTTGCACCTGCGCAGTAGAGTGGCCCGACAGAGATCAGCTATTTCTGCCTATCTCCGAGCCGAGAGCCGATACTGCGCCTGCGCTGGAGCCGGGAAGGGAAATATTTACATCCCCGCTGTTCCGTGAGGATTTTCTCCGCCGCCGTGGGACCGAGGAGGATGGGGGAAGCCTCAATAGGGTCCGGAGGCTTCCCCCACCCGAGGTGAGTGCCCCCCAGGGCAGGTTTTTCTCATTACAGGTTTATTTATTTTTTAAGGAGTCCATACATCTCTCGGCTTGGCGGCCAATTGACCATCTGATTTTATAACCATTCTTGAAAATAAAGAAAGAAAAAAATATAGTTGCTGCCAAGAGCATGTCTGATCAAAGATACAACAAATTTTGGGATCAAATTGGTCACATGTATCGGACATGCTGCAAAACGTCAGGCCGTCGTAGTCAATCAGGTGCATGGCAGTAACGATGAGCAATATCGGGAAGAGCGACAAACGTGAGGAAACCCCGGCACTGCCCCCTTGTGTATAAATGTACCGCCCATCTGTGAATTTATACATTACCTGTCTTGTGTCGCCCACCACGCAGTGCCCAAATGGGCTTGGCGTGCAAGGTGATCATTTGATCTCTACTCCCCAATCGGTCGCCCGTTGTACGGTGTATGGCCATCTATAAACACGTGTACAATGAAAAGTCCCCAGGCTGTGCTGGGCCATGTAGTGCGACTGCCGTCATTACTCGCATCAGAGCTCCAAAATAACACTTTTCAGGGTAAAAACACCAGGCGGACCGCCAGGAAAAAGAAAAACACAATAGTGAAAGCAGCGGAGGAAAAAGGCCGGCATACTAAACTAGCCACGCATCAGAGAACTGGGGAAAATATCCGGCTGTACAATGCCAGGGACCACAGCAAAACCTACTAGCCAACACAGACATGGTGAATGCCGAGAGAATCATACAATGCCAGGGACTGCAGCACAATGTACTCATAGCCAACACAGACACGGCAAAACCAGACACACGGCCAACACAGAGAGAATCATACAATGCCAGGGACCACGACACAACCTACTCACAGCCAACACAGACACGGCAAAACAGGAGACACGGCAAACACCAAGAGAATCATCCAATGCCAGGGACCACAGCACAACCTACTCACAGCCCACACAGACACGGCAAAACCAGAGACACACGGCCAACACCGAGAGAATCATACAATGCCAGGGACCACGGCACAACCTACTCACAGCCCACACAGACACGGCAAAACCAGAGACACGGCCAACACAGAGAGAATCATACAATGCCAGGGACCGCGGCACAACCTACTCACAGCCAACACAGACACGGCAAAACCAGAGACACAGCCAACACAGAAAGAATCATAAAATGCCAGAGACCGCGGCACAACCTACTCACAGCCAACACAGGCACAGCAAAACCAGAGACACACGGCCAACACAGAGAGAATCATACAATGCCAGGGACCACGGCACAACCTACTCACAGCCAACACAGACACGGCAAAACCAGAGACACACGGCCAACACCGAGAGAATCATCCAATGCCAGGGACCACGGCACAACCTACTCACAGCCAACACAGACACAGCAAAACCAGAGACACGGCCAACACCGAGAGAATCATACAATGCCAGGGACCACGGCACAACCTACTCACAGCCCACACAGACACGGCAAAACCAGAGACACGGCCAACACAGAGAGAATCATACAATGCCAGGGACCACGGCACAACCTACTCACAGCCAACACAGACACGGCAAAACCAGAGACACGGCCAACACAGAGAGAATCATACAATGCCAGGGACCACGGCACAACCTACTCACAGCCAACACAGACACGGCAAAACCAGAGACACAGCCAACAAAGAGAGAATCATACAATGCCAGGGACCACGGCACAACCTACTCACAGCCAACACAGACACGGCAAAACCAGAGACACACGGCCAACACCGAGAGAATCATCCAATGCCAGGGACCACGGCACAACCTACTCACAGCCAACACAGACACGGCAAAACCAGAGACACGGCCAACACCGAGAGAATCATACAATGCCAGGGACCACGGCACAACCTACTCACAGCCCACACAGACACGGCAAAACCAGAGACACGGCCAACACAGAGAGAATCATACAATGCCAGGGACCACGGCACAACCTACTCACAGCCAACACAGACACGGCAAAACCAGAGACACGGCCAACACAGAGAGAATCATACAATGCCAGGGACCACGGCACAACCTACTCACAGCCAACACAGACACGGCAAAACCAGAGACACGGCCAACACCGAGAGAGAATCATACAATGCCAGGGACCACGGCACAACCTACTCACAGCCCACACAGACACGGCAAAACCAGAGACACGGCCAACACAGAGAGAATCATACAATGCCAGGGACCACGGCACAACCTACTCACAGCCAACACAGACACGGCAAAACCAGAGACACGGCCAACACAGAGAGAATCATACAATGCCAGGGACCACGGCACAACCTACTCACAGCCAACACAGACACGGCAAAACCAGAGTCACGGCCAACACCGAGAGATTCATCTAAATCATACCAAACACATGAAGACAGCAGGCGCACAGCAAAGTCACCGCAGTAAAGGTGGCCATACATCTAGCAATTTGGCTGTACGATTGACTATGCGATTCAATCACTTTATAGAATCGAGAGAAAATTGAGTATGTTCCAGAATTCCCAATCGATGAAAGGAGACCGATTTTACGTTGAATCGACCAGCTTAGTTGATCAAGCAAAATGCAAGATATCGGTCAATCGCACAGGAATCGGCTACTGTTCACACGTCATTCGATCGACTCTGAATCGAGTTTTGCATTCAGAGCATGGAGACACAACATTGGACAAATCGAATGTGAAGGTAAATCGCATAGGATATCGATTGTAGTGTGTGCGTCACTAGTCGATCGACTTTCCATCAACCATACTGAAGTTGATGCCTTAATAAAGTCGATCGTTTTGTTGATTCAATCAGAATCACTAGATGTATGGTTACCTTAACTAAGTTTACAGTTCTAAATGGATATACAGATAATATACTCAAACTATACTATTTCAGGAAATCAATTGAAATGGATTTAACTATTTGACGCACTGCAACGCCATTGGACATACTATGCAATAGATTCCTAGCAGACAAATAAAAGTGGCTCTAGTGATGTCACTGCTGGTGACAGGGAAAGGCTGGCTCTTACTAGTGATGTCACTGGTGGTGACAGGCACAGGCTGGCTCTTACTAGTGATGTCACTGGTGGCGACAGGCACAGGCTGGCTCTTGCTAGTGATGTCACTGGTGGTGACAGGCACAGGCTGGCTCTTACTAGTGATGTCACTGGTGGTGACATCACTAGTAAGGCTGGCTCTTACTAGTGATGTCACTGGTGGTAACAGGCACAGGCTGGCACTTGGTAGTGACGTTACTGGCAGTGACAGCATTGTCTATTGACTCCCTTGGAGGGGAAAGCAGTATTGAGTTGCTGCACAATGCCAGTGCAAAGCTTGTGGTGTGGACCAGCCTCAGTTATAACAATGAAAGGGACATTGCGCTGGTATTTTGCTAGAGTTGTAAAATGTCACAGAATGCCAGGAGTCACTTGCAGGATCACAAATTGGAGAAAACTCTTAAACGCGACTTCCATTAAGAATCATGGCTATCAGCTCACATCAGTGCTGCAAACATATGGCTATAGATATCCAAAACTTAAAGAGAACCAGAGATGAAGCACCCTCTTGTATTTTACCTTATAAATCAGTGGGAACATGACAGTAAACACCTAATCTGCCCTTTGTTTCATTGTTCTCTGTGTAATCTGACTGTTATCACGTCTGATAAGAATCCCCGACTGAGAAGTCAGGCTGCTCCGTCTAGCTTTGCTACAGAAAGATTATAGCTAAGTCTGTATTCTGTGGTGTTATTTCAAGTCCAAGCCTGCCCCCTTGTGGCTTTGCTATAATCATTCCCAGCAAAGCCAGATTTAATTGCTCAGTCTGGGATTCTTGTGACTGCTGTTAACAGACACTTTTAGCAGTGAGGAGGAAACAGAGAGCATGGTAAGTGTTTTCTCTAATGTTCTTACTGATATACATGGTAAAATACACAAGGGTGCTTCGTCTCTGGTTCCCTTTAAGAGTACTACCGCAAGTACCAGGAGTGAATAAAAAAATAAACAAATGTACAGATCTGTCAGAGCTCCCAGGATTGGCGAGTGTTCAGGTTAAGAATTCAGCCACTAGCCCATAAATCATTCGATTTGTGAAGTTCCGCTCCACTCCGGCAAAACCACCGCGGCTTTTGTTTTTTTATAAAGTGACACAAAGAATGACAGGTACTCACTATCAGCTGCAGTTGGAAGGATATGGAGGCTGACGCATTTTGGATTAATACCTACTGTTTCAGGCCTTGTTCACACTGCGTTCCGTTCATGTGTCAGTCGGCGGTGGGCGGTTGACGCGTATTTTTTTTCCCCCGATTTCCAGCGCTTGGGTGGGTGATTCGTTTTTGTGCTAAGCGGTTTCCAACGCGTTTATTCCGAACGGTTTTGTAATTCACTCCCTGACGCAAGTCAGTAAGAGAACTCTGACCCGGAAGATAATAAATACAATGTATTTATTCTTAAAAACGCGAACGCAATCGCCGCAGAAAGTGATTTTGTGAGCGTTTCGCGTTTCACCTATACCTTCCATTGAGGCAAATCGCCTCAAAAATGGTCGACGCACCGCTTTGCTAGCCGCCCAGCGCACGACCCGCGCTGATATGAACCTTCTCATAGACATTCATTGTCCATGAAGGGAGTTTTCAAAAACCGCACACGGGCGACAAAAAGCCGAAAACGCCTGCAGTGTGGACATGCCCTCAAGAAAGCAAACTACACTGAGAGATGCTTTTTTAGTTATCAGGTTTTTTTGGTCTCTTCTAGTCCCCTACACTTTCCTAGTGGTTTTAAGTCACCCCGAGTTGTTCAGCCCTGTTTGGAAGATAAGATGGAAAGTAATGCTGGGAATACACGGTTCGTTTTTGCCTTCGTTTAAACCTTCGATTCGTTCGGTAAACGAATCGAGTGTTGAAAACGTATGTGAAAATAGTCATAATCTCATTATAGTTTCGATTAATAGACCAGAAAAACGAACGACTAGTGATCGAACATGTTTGATATTATCTCTCTTTATCCATCTAATCGAGCCATTGGTAGGCTTGATGGCTGTTCAGATCGATTATATATTCGTTTATGCTAGTCCGTCCCTGTAAAAAGGGATTTTCATTTCGTTTCTTTGCAGCCTTCGATCATTGGAAAAACGAAACCATCAGAATCGAAAAAAAAAACGAAACTGTGGGTGGTGATATTAACCGTATGACCGATTATTTCGGGATCGAAAAGGACAAAAGGCACAATCGAAACAAAGGTTTAAACGAAGGCAAAAACGAACCGTGTATTCCCAGCATAAGATTGGTTTTCTCAGAGCTGCTGGCAGTATCCCCCCCCCCCCTCCTCCAGCATTCCCTCTTGTCCCTCCCCCCCCCCCCCCCCCCGGCAGTGTCCCCTCCTGTACAGCCCCCTGGCAGTGTCCCCTCCTGTCCTCCTCCCTTGGCAGTATCCCCCCCCCCTCCAGCATTCCCTCTTGTCCCCCCCCCCCGGCAGTGTCCCCTCCTGTACCCCCCGCAGTATCAGCCCCCTGGCAGTGTCCCCTCCTGTCCTCCTCCCTTGGCAGTATCCCCTCCCCCTCCAGCATTCCCTCCTGTTCCCCCCCCCCCCCCCCCGGCAGTGTCCCCTCCTGTACCGCGGCAGTATCAGCCCCCTGGCAGTGTCCCCTCCTGTCCTCCTCCCTTGGCAGTGTCCCCCCGTCAGTAACTCCCCCTCCTGGATGACAATGTACCGGAGCCAGCAGTGTATTCAGAGCAGAGGCGACACACAATCCTTTTACCTAACACAAAAATTGCTTAATGCTGTAATAGGATTACCCAATTACAGATGATAATGTCTGAGGATGAATCAGGACGGCGTCACGTACAGCGAATGCAAACTTCTCCTACAGCAACACGATAAACAGTCCGCATCACCAAACACTACGCTAACATAAACCAGCACATAACAGGCGCCGGACGCCCACTAACGAGGTGACAGATAATTAATCTGCAGCTAAGGGCTACCGATTGCTGTATGTATTCCCTTCCACGGTCACCGGGATCTCATCATTAGGACAATTTTCAGGTCTTAAAGGGAACCTAAACTGAGAAGGATATGGATTTTTTCTTTTAAAATAATACCAGTTGCCTGACTCTCCTGCTGATCCGGTGTCTGTAATACTTTTAGCCACAGCCCCTGAACAAGCATGCAGATCTGGTGCTCTGACTGAAGTCAGACTGGATTAGCTGCATGCTTGTTTCAGGCGTGTGATTCAGCCACTACTGCAGCCACAGAAATCAGCAGGACTGCCAGGGAACTGGTATTGTTTAAATCAGTTCTGTTGACCTTTTTAAAAACAGCCAGCGCTGGCTGGATTCAGCTGCCTGAGGAGGATGGGGGAAGCCCTATTAGGATCCAGAGGCTTCTTCCTCCTGAGGTAAGTATCCCCCAGGGGCTCTTTTTTTAATTACAGATTTACTTTAAAGAGGAACTTAATTAAAAGACAGGAGTAGGAAAAACAAATGAATCAAGACACTGCAGTGAGAAGTTGAAAGATAGAGGATAGATGCTTGCTGTGTAATTCATTCATGTTGTTTGATCCATGGTCACCCTGCAGATCAGCATCTTTATTGCTGGCAGACAACAAAAACACATCACCAACTGCCCTCATCTATAAAGACACCCACTAACAATGTGATAGGCTGAAAGCTTTATACACATATGCACAGAGGGACATACTGCTTGCTTGGCAGCTGGAAAAAGCCGTTATTTCCCACAACGCAACGAGGTTCACAGACAGGAAACTGTCAGGACCATGGTCATAACATCACACTGTGGGAGGGGTTTCACCACAATATCAGCCATACAGACCCCCCCTGATGATCTATGGGAGAAAAGGTAAAGGGATTTGATTCAATCGGTAGTGTGATCAATTTGCAATTGTTTTGCAATGACATTTGACCAAACTATCGAATCAAATCCAAATTGGCCATGTCAGATTGTATCGGATCTCTCAAAAAAATTGTATGGTGTAGATTGGGCTGACATCATTCCCTAATAATCGCCGAGATCAGTGGGGAAGTTCTGCGATTACTGCAATCAGGCCACATGTTTCCGGGGCAAATATAGAGAGCGGTGCAATGAAGATGTCCACTAATGATACAATGTTGAGTGCTGAGATTGTAATTAGTGGCCACTTCAAAGGTGGCCATAAACAGTACAATATTGTTCAATCAGATTTCTACAATTGAAATGTACAGAAAAGAGGCAAAATAATTCTATGGTGGATTGGAATACAGAATTTTGCAGGTCAAATGCTGGATTTTATGACCATATCTGAAGAAATTACCTTCCAATTGATTATGATCCGAATGAATCTGAATGAATGATTCCATCTGAGGTAAATATTGTACCATCTATACCCTCAAGATCGCGCTACTGCTGGGCCACTAAATGCTGGCGTCAAATGTCCAGGTAGACAAGACCTACCAACTCAATATGTATCAATAGTCCATAGAGCAAATGTCCATGCAGACTAGACCTGCTGGTTTTGCGTAGTTTGCCCGGGGTAACCGATGAGGAAGTGATCTGGGAAGGTGGAATACGCCGAGGGTGATGAGGATATCGGGGGTCCGGTTCCACAACAAGCCCTGCCAGGCGGCCATCATATGGGGGAGAGCCCATCCATAAAACTCTATGTGCTATAATCTGCGATGGACATGTGCGTGTGCATTTTTAATATTTTAATAAATTGCTGAACGGTTTCACGCTATGAGAGGCCTTGTACTTTTATTGTGAGGTGTTTGCTTTGCCATGGAAGCACATACATATCAAGCTGTGCATCGTGTAAGGCTGGGGATCGCCTGAGAGTATCCCAAGGCGCAAAAGACCCATCTAACGGGGGTCTGTGGAAAAGGGTGAGTTCCCAGTCTTAAAGTGAACCAGAGATGAAGCATCCTCCTGTATTTTACCACATATATCAGTGGGAACATTAGAGAAAAAAACCTACCCTGCTCTCTGTTTCATTATTTACTGTTCAGATTGCATCTAATCAGCCCTGATAAAATCCCCAACAGAGCATTCAGTCTGACTTTGCTATAATGACTCAGCTATAATGATTCCTGAGAAGAGCCACAAGGTGGCAGGCTTGGGCTTGAAAAGACAGCACAGAAGACAGCTATAGACTAGACTCAGCTATAAAGATTCCTGAACAAAGCCAGACTGAATGCCCAGTCAGGGATTTTATCAGGGCTGATAACAAGCAGGCTGAGCAGTGAAGGATGAAACAGAGAGCAGGGTAGGTGTTTTCTCTAATGTTCCCACTGATATATATGGTAAAATACATGAGGGTGCTTCGTCTCTGGTTCCCTTTAAGGGTGTGGTGGAGGTGTATAATACACACAAGCCATTGCAATTCCCATTGCCCACTCACTGTATGTTTTGAAGAAATACACAAAACCAGGAGGTCTAGTCTGCATGGACATTTGATCTATGGACTATTGATACATACTGAGCTGGGAGGTCTTGTCTACCTGGACATCTGACCCCAGTATTTAGTGGCCCAGACTTGTTTAAAGCAGTAGCGCGATCTTGAGGGTATAGATGGCAATTATGTAACGTTTTGTGAGAACGAACGCGCACCACCTGTATAATCTGAGCTTTGTGTGAATAACAGCGCAGTGTTGCATAAGTAGTAAATATTGTACCGTTAATGGGAACCTTAAGCCCCATCTACACGATGCGATTGTTTGTGCGATTCGATTACGATTCTATTTACGATCCAATTAAATCCGACATGTCCGATTGGGATTCAATTCAATTCGATTTGCCATTGTTTTGCAATGGCAAATCGAACTGAATCGAATCCCTATCGGACATGTCGGATTTAATTGGATCGTAAATAGAATCGTAATCGAATCGCACAAAGAATCGTATCGTGTAGATTGGGCTTTACAGAGGATGTGAGCAGAGATGTTTGGAGAGAACCAGGGCTGTGGAGTCGGTCCAAAAATCCACCGACTCCGGCTCCTCAGTTTAGGATTCCACCGACTCCGACTCCTCGACTCCTCTAATTTGCATATTACAATTTTGTTGATTAAAAGTATGTAACATGAAATTCGTCTCTTAACTGCCAACGCTTAGGAATTTTACAAGACAACTGAAGTGAGAAGGATATGTAGACTACTAAATTTATTCCCTTTAGACTAAAACTAGTCCTTGGTAAGAGTACTTGTAAAAAGGTACAAACCGGAACAAAGAACATCTATCAGGCCCTAGGCAATGTAAGTGTGGGAACATGTAAGAATGATGTGCAGGTACTCTGCAGGGGAATGAGGAGATTCTTCCTCTATTACACATTCTTCATGCACAATCTGAACATGGATCCGGCCCTAGGCAATGTAAGTGTGGGAACATGTAAGAATGATGTGCAGGTACTCTGCAGGGGAATGAGGAGATTCTTCCTCTATTACACATTCTTCATGCACAATCTGAACATGGATCCGGCCCTAGGCAATGTAAGTGTGGGAACATGTAAGAATGATGTGCAGGTACTCTGCAGGGGAATGAGGAGATTCTTCCTCTATTACACATTCTTCATGCACAATCTGAACATGGATCCGGCCCTAGGCAATGTAAGTGTGGGAACATGTAAGAGTGATGTGCAGGTACTCTGCAGGGGAATGAGGAGATTGTAAACAGACAACACCTCTGTGTTCAATGTGCACAGCATTCTCAGTGGATTCCCTGCAGCTCTGTGGGGAGTGCATACATTTGCATAAATCAGCATCAATGCAGAATTATTTCCATCGCATTGACCATCTCTATTAGTGACACAGCTACACATCAGGCTTTGTTCTTACAGCATAGATGTTATTTAGTATATATAAGAGATTCCTGTGTACACATCATATATACAGTCACAATCAGATGTGTATATCTGACCTTAAAAATAAAGGGACTGTTCTATTGAAGCAGCACAAGTAACTAATTTTGATTGGTGTATTTCATTTTTGTGGACTAAGCACAGCTATTTCTGTATATATACATTATTTTTAATGACTATTATCTGAGAAATAGAACATTTTATCATATTTTCTATTTTAATTACAGTTACAAATTCATTAGGAGTCGGAGTCGGTGCATTTTTTTCCCCGACTCCAACTCCAGGCACCCAAAATTGCACGACTCCGACTCCACAGCCCTGGAGAGAACGCAATGATTATTACACTGGCCATGGACACAATGTGATGGAAATGTTAGATAGGGATTGTCCGGGGGTGGGGCTTGGATGGTGACAATGACATCACCCACCTTGCGGACGCTGCCTTCTGTCTCTCGTAGAAGCTCTCCGTCCGCTGGCACCGCCTCCATGATGTCACACGCAGTGCACCTGGAAGGATAAAGATAAACACAGGTATATTACACATCATCACTAATCCCAACATATGTAAAACATCCTCTTTATATAGAGCCATATGAAGTGCTGCATAAAATACATTCCCCCTCTATGTGTGTACTGGTGATTAGCAATGGTGATCATTCTAATAAATGTAAATCTTATGCTGCTTAAAAATGGACCAATCAACTTCTATTGTACACAATATTTACATAAACACGCCCCCTCCCTCCCCTGTACAACCCCCATACACTTCACTTACATTCTCTCTATGCAAAGATCAATTCACCCCCCCCCCCATAAATACTCACACCACTAATACACCTATAAAGTATTCACCCCTCATAACTATGCAACCCCCCTATTCATATTTATACCCAAACTCCTATAAGCATATCCCACCAAACATATATACACTCCGTGCATCCCCTGTGAGTATTCCCAGCCCATGCAACCCTCTATAAGCACTCACTCCCCATGCAACCCACATAAGTATTCACCCCCCATGCAAACCCTAAAAGTATTCACCACCCATGCAACCCCTAAAAGTATTCACCCCCCACCATGCAACCCCTAAAAGTATTCACCCCCTGCAACCCCTAAAAGTATTCACCCCCCCCCCCCCTATGTAACCCTTAAAAGTATTCATTCCCCATGCAACCACATAAGTTTTCACCCCCAATGCAACCCCTAAAAGTATTTACCCCCCTGCAAACTCTAAAAGTATTCACCCCCCATGCAACCCACATAAGCATTCAACCCCAATGTAACCCCTAAAAGTATTCAGCCCCCATGCAACCTACATAAGCATTCAACCTAAAAGTATTCACCCCCCCCCCCCCCTATACAACCCCTAAAAGTATCCCCCCCCCCCTTCCTCATTGCAACCCCCACAAGCAAACAGCCATGAAACCCCCATGAGTATCCCCCCCCCCATGTTTACTCACTCCCCATACAGCCCCTATAAGTATCCCCCATAACTTATTCCCCCCACCCTATAAATAGTCACCCCCAACTCCTCTCAGCATCCCCCCTCCATACAGCTCCGCCCGCCCTGCAGCCTCCATGCTGCACCCCATCCCCCTGTACAGATCCATACAGCCTCCCCGCCTCTCACCCGCCCTCCGCTCCGCGCGGCTCCCCGGGAATCTCCCGCATCCCGCTACATAACGGAGCCCAAGACCGAGGAGGGCGGGGCCTGCGCTCTGCGTGACGTCACATCTTCCCTCTCCGCCAATCCCAAGACACCTCAGCCAGCGCCAGCACCAATCAGAGGCGGCGCGGGGCGGGGACAGCAGGCATCGCAGTGGATTCAGAGCCCGGTCTCCATGGAGACTTAGCGGATTGGAACGCCGGGAGGCGGAGTACAAGATGAATGCAGGTGCCGCCAGACGCTGGTGTTCTGTCTCCCCCTGCTGGCGGCGGCGTATCACTGCAGCTACAGGTGTCCACAATACACTGTAGAGATGGGAAGTTCGGATCTTTCCAATGATTCGGATGATTCGAATCGGGTCATTGAAAAGATCCGGATCTTTGATCCGAATCTCGGATCATTTTACTAGGGAAGCATTCCGGGGTGGAATGACTAGCAGGGCAGGACTTTCCCAGCAATGGCCAGAGAAGGGGAGGGGGTGGACGGATTTGCTTTGGCAATGCTAAATGTATTTGGTCCTGCCAATAAAGCTTATTTGGATTTGGAGAAGGGGAGGGGGTGGACAGACAGAGAGGGGGGATGGTGGACAGAGAAAGGCAGGGAGTGGACAAAGAGGTGAGCAGAGAGCAGAAATTGTTTTTGCACACATTACCCACATGTTGCAATCATATGCTCACAGTGAAAGAAAGCATTCCCCAATGTGTCCTGTTTTCACCACCAACACGCATCATAAATTTAGGGAGAAGTGAAGTGCAGCTGTTTAGAGCAGTGCAGGAGGATCATATTGCACTGCAATCACAGTGCCTGCCCTGTCCTAGCCCAGCACGCTGCCTGTAACGTTACTGAGCTGTGCTTCTGAGCCAAAAGTTTCCCATTTGTTCACTATGTAGCACTACGGAACAGACAGCCTAAAATCAGCAGCACATTGCAGCCAATATGTGTGCTCTACACATATCTGGCAGTGGCAACGATGTCCCCTCTCTCATCTACCTGTCCCTGCAAAGCTGGCTTCCCTCCAACAGAGCGATCCATCTCTGCTCTGCTTCCAGGAACCCGCTGCCTGCTGAGAGGGGTCCATACACCGCATGCAGGGCTACAGAGCACATACAGAGCATGCAGGGCTACAGGGCTCATACAGCGCATGCAGGGCTACAGGGGTCCATACACCGCATGCAGGGCTACAGAGCTCATACAGAGCATACAGGGCTCATACAGCGCATGCAGGGCTACAGGGGTCCATACAGCGCATGCAGGGCTACAGGGGTCCATACAGCGCATGCAGGGCTACAGGGGTCCATACAGCACATGCAGGGCTACAGGGGTCCATACAGCGCATGCAGGGCTACAGGGGTCCATACAGCGCATGCAGGGCTACAGACGTCCATACAGCGCATGCAGGGGTACAGGCGTCCATACAGAGCATGCAGGGCTACAGGGGTCCATACAGCGCATGCAGGGCAACAGGGGTCCATACAGCACATGCAGGGGTCCATACAGCGCATGCAGGGCTACAGGGGTCCATACAGCGCATGCAGGGCTACAGGAATCCATACAGCGCATGCAGGGTTACAGGGGTCCATACAGCACATGCAGAGCTACAGACGTCCATACAGCGCATGCAGGGCTACAGGCGTCCATACAGAGCATGCAGGGCTACAGGGGTCCATACAGCGCATGCAGGGGTCCATACAGCGCATGCAGGGCTATAGGGGTCCATACAGCGCATGCAGGGCTACAGGGGTCCATACAGCACATGCAGAGCTACAGACGTCCATACAGCGCATGCAGGGCTACAGGCGTCCATACAGAGCATGCAGGGCTACAGGGGTCCATACAGCGCATGCAGGGCTACAGACGTCCATACAGCGCATGCAGGGCTACAGAGTTCCATACAGCTCATGCAGGGCTACAGGGGTCCATACAGCGCATGCAGGGCTACAGGGGGCCATACAGCGCATGCAGGGCTACAGAGGTCCATACAGCGCATGCAGGGCTACAGGGGTCCATACAGCGCATGCAGGGCTACAGGGGTCCATACAGTGCATGCAGGGCTACAGGGGTCCATACAGCGCATGCAGGGCTACAGGGGTCCATAATACAGCGCATGCAGGGCCTCAGGGGTCCATACAGAGCATGCAGGGCCACAGGAGTCCATACAGCGCATGCAGGGCCACAGGGGTCCATACAGCACATGCAGGGCTACAGATGTCCATACAGCGCATGCAGGGCTACAGGGGTCCATACAGCGCATGCAGGGCTACAGGGGTCCATACAGCACATGCAGAGCAATGGGCATCCATACAGCGCATGCAGCTCTACGGGGTCCATACAGCGCATGCAGGGCTACAGGGGTCCATACAGCGCATGCAGGGCTACAGGGGTCCATACAGCGCATGCAGGGCTACAGGGGTCCATACAGCACATGCAGAGCAATGGGCATCCATACAGCGCATGCAGCTCTACGGGGTCCATACAGCGCATGCAGGGCTACAGGGGTCCATACAGCGCATGCAGGGCTACAGGGGTCCATACAGCGCATGCAGGGCTACAGGCATCCATACCGCACATGCAGGGCTACAGACGTCCATACAGCGCATGCAGGGCTACAGGGGTCCATACAGCGCATGCAGGGCTACAGGCATCCATACCGCGCATGCAGGGCTACAGACGTCCATACAGCGCATGCAGGGCTACAGGGGTCCATACAGCGCATGCAGGGCTACACGTCTCCATACAGCGCATGCAGGACTACAGGGGTCCATACAGCGCATGCAGGGCTACAGGAATCCATAATATAGGCTAGGTAGTAGATTCGGGGGCCACTTGTGTTCTTCTTGGTAGGCTGAAGTGGAGAGAGGTCAGAGAAGGTAGCTGGTGGGCCCCTTGTCATCTACTACGCCCCAGACACCGGCCTATGTTGCCTGGTGGATGGTGGTCCTACTCTGACTCTAACCACACCAGTCAGCAAGCAATAGTCCCAGCTTGTTGTGAGTGTGTTATATATTTTATATATTTATAGATGATTTAGTCAGTGTTTGCCTATTGTAACATCTTTCCTCTCCCTGATTTACATTCTGAAATGTATCCCTGGTGGTGACATCTTTAGTTCTGCCAGGTGATCTATACAGAATGTTTGTTACTGAGAGTTCTATGCACAGAGGGAGATACTGCTTGCTTGGCAGTTGGAAACAGATGATATTTCCCACAATGCAATGAGGTTCACAGACAGGAAAATGGTAACTGTTAATGTTCAGCATTGCGCCGTAACGATCTTCCCCCTTTGCTGAGAGGACAGAAATGTTATCGTTATGATGAGAATAAAGCAAACACGCAGATTTCAGTGGTGGAGGAACTGGTTTAGCTGCCAGAAATGCCGACTCCTTCTATATTTACCTTTATTTAATTGGTTCTGCCCAGGATGAAAACACAAAGACTTGCAGTTCTAGTTCCTAATAATGCAGATGGTAGAAGCTGGTGGGTGCAGACTGCAGAGTGCTTAGAAGAATCCTCAGAATTCTCAAAGGGGGGCTCCAATTGCACTAAAGTCACTAGTTCAGTGTTTGTCACTATGGCACTGTTACTATGGAGTACATACTGTACTGTGTAGCAGATTACAAATATTGTTACAGTAAAGCTGGTACTGAACATCTTCTGTATCAAAAACGCCTGGAAAACCGCTCTGATCTAGCGGTTTTCCACTTTCCTACACTTTAACATTGAGGCAGAAATGCCTCAGAAATCCAAAAAATGCTGCAGCCCCCGAGTTTGCTTTTGTGGAAAAAACGAGCAGCTCTGGTGTGCCCCAGCCCATTCACTTTCATTAGCCACGCGATTTTCCCCCTACAAGCGTTTTAAAAAACGCTTCAGCACCGCTCTGGTGTGCAACAGCCCTAAGATCTATGACTACTCCTGCACAAAGTACTGCATTCGCTCGAACTCTCTTTCGTGCCCGTCATGTGACGTCGCGTGACATGATATCGCATTTACCAGTGAGCCGGAAGATGAAGCAGGGAACGCTCGTTGGCAGCAGGATCCATCTTCGTGAGTGAGCTTAGGTTAGTATTTATCTTAGAACCTGCACAACCTAATCAGGGGGGACGACTGTGGGGAATAAAATGTGAAAAAGGTACAAAGACCCATTGCATAATTGTGCCCTCCCTTAAACTGACGCTTTCTTGAAGCATCCTTTCATGTAATAGCAGCATTTAGTCTTGGGTGGGAGTCTGTCAGCGTGGCCATATATTGACTTGATAATATGGGTCCACTCTTCATTGCAAAAGACCTGTCAGCGAGGGCATCTCTTGTGAACAGGGATCTTCAGATGACCTCACAGATTTTCAGTTGGATTCAGGTTTGGGCTCTGGCTGGGCCATTCCAAAACTTTCATTTTCTTCTAGTGAAGACCCCTCTTTTCTTGGTTTGGATGAATTTTTGGAGTCCTAGTTAGACGAAAAAGTGAAATTTATCTTTACATGACTTCTGAAGATTTGAGGCCAAAAGTGACTATTTTGGTTATGCAGAAAGTTGTTTTTGCACCTAAATTACCTATTGGAATTACAGCCAAAAAAATTAGTCTTTGTCTCATCAGACCACAAAATATGTCCTCACATGCTGTTAGGGGACATTTTTTTGTTGTTGTAAATTTTAGCTAGATGTGTGAAGCCTTTACAGAATTTTAGACTGTTATCACAGTAAAGAGATGATAAACACTGGTGGCTTTGAGATGAGATGTTTACTGATCACTTCTGGGTGTGGCGCAGTGGCGGATCTAGAGGGGTGCAGGCATGGCTAGTGCCATGGGCGCCAGCACACCATGGGCGCCATGCCTGCCCCCATGCTGACTGCCACCTACGCATCCTTGCCGCTCCTTCCACTATCACTATGCCTCCGGTCCCCCGCCCCCCCCCCCCTCGTTCCTTTCCATGGGGGACATGCTATTCGCCACTTTCGCATCTTGTGCCTCTCAGCCCTCCCTCCCATCCATGCTAGATGCCTTCGGTCTCCCGCGCCCCCGCCCGCCGGCTCTCTGTTAGTGTTGTCCGGATCATGAACGATTCGGATCTTTGATCCGAATCTATTTTATGAGTCGATCATCCGAATCATCAAAATGAACGATTCGGATCGCAAAAGGGGCGGGGCCAGGAGCGACACGCCCCCTCTCAGCGGGCAGCGGGGTCCTGGAAGCAGAGCAGAGATGGATCGCTCTGTTGGATGGGAGCCAGCCTTGCAGGGAGACAGGTAGATGAGAGAGAGGGGACATGGGTGCCACTGCCAGATATGTGTACAGCACACATACTGGCTATAACGTGCTGCCCATTATAGGCTGTCTGTTCCGTAGTGCTGCACAGTGAACACATTGGAAGCTTTTGGCTCAGCACAGCTCAGTAACTTTGCAGACACTGTGATTGAAAGGCAATATAATCCTCCTGCACTCGGCACTAAACAGCTGCACTTATCTTCTGGGAATGCTTTCTTTCACTGTGCGACCTTTTCTTTCAAAGTGTACAGATGAACATATAGGTGAAATATATGTAAAGCATGTGATTTGCAGCATGTGGGTATTACGTGCAAACATTTCTGCTCTCTGCTCCTCCCTTCTCTGTCCACTCCCTGCCCTCTGTCCATCTTCTCCCCTTCTCTGTGTGTCCACCCCCCTCCCCTTCTCCTGTCCACAGACCTGTCCTGCTGTTCATTTCACCCCCGAATGCTTCCGGTAGTAAAATGATCCGAGATTCGGATCAAAGATCCGGATCTCTTCAATGATCCGATTCGAATCATCCGGATCATTGAAAAGATCCGAACTTCCCATCTCTACTCTCTGTCCCTGCTTTCAGCTTTTAGTTTAGCGGCAAGAGGCGAGACAGAGAGGGCGCACTCCATACACCCGTCGCGTCACATGCGGAAGTGACGTCATCAACTACTTCCTGCATTTGAAGCGCACCGGGCGGGAAGTGTGCGCCCTCTCTGTCTCGCCTCTTGCTGCTAAACTAAAGTCTGACTGACAGCAGGGACAGAGATCCGGTGGGCGGGGGCGCGGAAGACCGGAGGCATCTAGCATGGGAGGAAGGCACAAGATGCGGAGGTGGCGAACATCTAACTCAGGTCCAGGAACAGAGAGCCGGGAATGTGGTAGAGGTGAGCACTTCATCCCTCCTCCTTTTGCAAGTCTCAGGGCCTCTTTACTGTATTCTGCTATATGTCACCACAAGGCCTCTTTACTGTATTCTGCTATATGTCACTACAGGGCCTCTTTACTGCATTCTACTATATGTCACTACAGGGCCTCTTTACTGTATTCTGCTATATGTCACTACAGGGCCTCTTTACTGCATTCTGCTATATGTCACCACAAGGCCTCTTTACTGTATTCTGCTATATGTCACTACAGGGCCTCTTTACTGCATTCTACTATATGTCACTACAGGGCCTCTTTACTGCATTCTGCTATATGTCACTACAGGGCCTCTTTACTGCATTCTACTATATGTCACTACAGGGCCTCTTTACTGCATTCTTCTATATGTCACTACAGAGCCTCTTTACTGCATTCTGCTATATGTCACTACAGGGCCTCTTTACTGCATTCTACTATATGTCACCACAAGGCCTCTTTACTGTATTCTGCTATATGTCACTACAGGGCCTCTTTACTGCATTCTGCTATATGTCACTACAGGGCCTCTTTACTGCATTCTGCTATATGTCACTACAGGGCCTCTTTACTGCATTCTGCTATATGTCACTACAGGGCCTCTTTACTGCATTCTGCTATATGTCACTACAGGGCCTCTTTACTGCATTCTGCTATATGTCACTACAGGGCCTCTTTACTGCATTCTGCTATATGTCACTACAGGGCCTCTTTACTGTATTCTGCTATATGTCACTACAGGGCCTCTTTACTGCATTCTGCTATATGTCACTACAGGGCCTCTTTACTGCATTCTTCTATATGTCACTACAGAGCCTCTTTACTGCATTCTGCTATATGTCACTACAGGGCCTCTTTACTGCATTCTACTATATGTCACCACAAGGCCTCTTTACTGTATTCTGCTATATGTCACTACAGGGCCTCTTTACTGCATTCTGCTATATGTCACTACAGGGCCTCTTTACTGCATTCTGCTATATGTCACTACAGGGCCTCTTTACTGCATTCTGCTATATGTCACTACAGGGCCTCTTTACTGCATTCTGCTATATGTCACTACAGGGCCTCTTTACTGCATTCTGCTATATGTCACTACAGGGCCTCTTTACTGCATTCTGCTATATGTCACTACAGGGCCTCTTTACTGTATTCTGCTATATGTCACTACAGGGCCTCTTTACTGTATTCTGCTATATGTCACTACAGGGCCTCTTTACTGCATTCTGCTATATGTCACTACAGGGCCTCTTTACTGCATTCTGCTATATGTCACTACAGGGCCTCTTTACTGCATTCTGCTATATGTCACTACAGGGCCTCTTTACTGCATTCTGCTATATGTCACTACAGGGCCTCTTTACTGCATTCTGCTATATGTCACTACAGGGCCTCTTTACTGCATTCTGCTATATGTCACTACAGGGCCTCTTTACTGCATTCTGCTATATGTCACTACAGGGCCTCTTTACTGTATTCTGCTATATGTCACTACAGGGCCTCTTTACTGTATTCTGCTATATGTCACTACAGGGCCTCTTTACTGCATTCTGCTATGTCACTACAGGGTCTCTATATTGCATTCTGCTATATGTCACTACAGGGCCTCTTTACTGCATTCTGCTATATGTCACTACAGGGCCTCTTTACTGCATTCTGCTATATGTCACTACAGGGCCTCTTTACTGCATTCTGCTATATGTCACTACAGGGCCTCTTTACTGCATTCTGCTATATGTCACTACAGGGTCTCTTTACTGCATTCTGCTATATGTCACTACAGTGCCTCTTTACTGCATTCTGCTATATGTCACTACAGGGCCTCTTTACTGCATTCTGCTATATGTCACTACAGGGCCTCTTTACTGCATTCTGCTATATGTCACTACAGGGCCTCTTTACTGCATTCTGCTATATGTCACTACAGAGCCTCTTTACTGCATTCTGCTATATGTCACTACAGGGTCTCTTTACTGCATTCTGCTATATGTCACTACAGTGCCTCTTTACTGCATTCTGCTATATGTCACTACAGGGCCTCTTTACTGCATTCTGCTATATGTCACTACAGGGCCTCTTTACTGCATTCTGCTATATGTCACTACAGGGCCTCTTTACTGCATTCTGCTATATGTCACTACAGGGCCTCTTTACTGCATTCTGCTATATGTCACTACAGGGCCTCTTTACTGCATTCTGCTATATGTCACTACAGGGCCTCTTTACTGCATTCTGCTATATGTCACTACAGGGCCTCTTTACTGTATTCTGCTATATGTCACTACAGGGCCTCTTTACTGCATTCTGCTATATGTCACTACAGGGCCTCTTTACTGCATTCTGCTATATGTCACTACAGGGCCTCTTTACTGTATTCTGCTATATGTCACTACAGGGCCTCTTTACTGTATTCTGCTATATGTCACTACAGGGCCGTCTTTTCACTGCATTCTGCTATATGTCACTACAGGGCCTCTTTACTGCATTCTGCTATATGTCACTACAGGGTCTCTTTACTGCATTCTGCTATATGTCACTACAGGGCCTCTTTACTGCATTCTGCTATGTCACTACAGGGTCTCTATATTGCATTCTGCTATATGTCACTACAGGGCCTCTTTACTGCATTCTGCTATATGTCACTACAGGGCCTCTTTACTGCATTCTTCTATATGTTACTACAGAGCCTCTTTACTGCATTCTGCTATATGTCACTACAGGACCTCTTGCTATCATTGTAATTTGCTTATGTGATTCCATCCACACTTTTGGTGGTATAATAACAATGTATAATATTACAGAATCACATTTTATTATTCTGCTCAATATAGGCTGGCTTTCTTTACATCACAGGAGGCTGATTTCTGGGACTCTTGTATGAAGCAATGTTTGGCATTAGTGAAGTGATGATGTTACAGTAGCAGGATATCCAGAATTAGATGCTGTTAGACTCTGTTGTCTCATCTAATTTACCATCACAGGCATATTATATAGTTGTGATTTATCATCGGAATCATTTGTCCTCTGCAACGCATTTGCTAATTCTGTTACAGGGGTGCAGGTATACCTTGTGTGGGGAGGGGAGATCGGGCTGGCTGTGCAAGAGGAGCTTACAATCTAACTTCTGCCGCACTTGGCTACCTAATTATTTGATCTTGATGCCCCTGACCGTAATGCTTATTGTGAGGCACCTGGTTACTGAATTACATATTGGCTACATATTGTATCTGGAGGTGTGTAACTACTTAATAAAAACTACTAATTAAAAATGTAATTGGAGGCAGTGACTACTTGATTATCTGGAGGCATGTGACTACTTGGGGGGGGCAATCTCAATGTTTGCCATGGGCGCTATATTGCCTAGATACGCCTCTGGTGTGGCGCTCCTGTGTCCTCCTAGCTTCGGCCGTGTAATACGTCTTTTGTATTAAGTATTGCCCTGGGGCATCGATGTGTAATGCTACAGAGTGCGGGAAAGCTGATTACTCTCAGGCAAACCATAAAATAATATTTCCACGAAGGAGTGAGACGTCGGCGTTCACCCAACAGATAAACTAAAGGATGCCGCTGGCATGGCGCCGATATTCATACTGGAAGCTGATGGAGAATCTGATCACCAGGTGTTCACACTGTCTGTTGTCTTCAGGGGCTTTTGTGTAAAGAGCAATACATGACCTGAGTCCCTCAAACTTTATAACAAATAGGAACAAATGTATTAAATGTTTTGGGGCTCCCAGTAAGGATTTGATGGGGACTCCCAAAGTCCACGCCCCTTCCCCTGAGATCGCCCTCACAGCATGGAGGCCCATTGACCAATGAGCCTTACTTGTTTTATGGCCCCGGTATGATGGATCCCCAGGCTGTGAGGGTGCCAGGGGGGGCGAGGGAATGGTTGTAAACATTAAGGGGACCCCATCAAAGTTTTGCCCGGGGAACACATGATTTGTAGTTACGCCTCTGTCCCAACCTATAACACATCTAGCCACTATGATCCGCCCACTTTTCATTGGTTATAAAGGCAATGGGGGTATTGCCATTAGCATTTTTTTACTTCATGATCCATTCCAGAAAAATTCCTTATGGAAGAGTCAGTCACATGACCCAGAAATGTTGGCACAATATATATAGCTGCCAAGAAATGCTGTCTTGCTCAGCGCAGAGTTGTCCCCTGCCACTCACCTCCGCTCTCTGCACAGAGCTGTCACCTGACCCCGCCCACCTCCTCCCTCTGCACAGAACGATCACCTGACCCTATCTACCTCTTCTCTCTGCTCAGAGCTGTCACCTGACCCCACCCACCTTTTCTCTCTGCACAGAGCTGTCACCTGACCCCGCCCACCTCCTCCCTCTGCACAGATCGATCACCTGACCCTGTCCACCTCTTCTCTCTGCTTAGAACTGTCACCTGACCCCACCCACTTCCTCTCTCTGCACAGAGCTGTCACTTGACCCCATCCACCTCCTCTCTCTGCACAGAGTTGTCACCTGACCCCGACCACCCCCTCTCACTGCACAGAGCTGTCACCTGACCCTGCCCACCTCCTCTCTTTGCACAGGGCCTTCACCTGACTCCGCCCACCTCCTCCCTCTGCACAGAGCTGTCACCTGACTTTGCCCACCTCCTCTCTCTGCATATAGCTGTCACCTGTCCCCGCCCACCTCCTCCCTCTGCACACAGCTAACACCTGACCGTACCCGCCTCCTCTCTCTGCACAGAGCTGACACCTGACCCTGCCCACCTCCTCTCTATGCATATAGCTGTCACCTGTCCCCAGCCACTTCTTCCCTCTGCACAGAGCTGACACCTGACCCTGCCCACCTCCTCTCTCTGCACAGAGCTGACACCTGTCCCCGCCCACCTCCTCCCTCTGCACAGAGCTGACACTTGACCCTGCCACCTCCTCTCTCTGCATATAGCTGTCACCTGTCCCCGCCCACCTCCTCCCTCTGCACAGAGCTGACACTTGACCCTGCCACCTCCTCTCTCTGCATATAGCTGTCACCTGTCCCCGCCCACCTCCTCCCTCTGCACAGAGCTGACACTTGACCCTGCCACCTCCTCTCTCTGCATATAGCTGTCACCTGTCCCCGCCCACCACCACCAATTTTCTTCCTCTCTCAGCTCCGCCTCTCTGCTGTAAAATCCTCCAGTCAGTTTTAGATACAAATGTGATGGGCTCTTAGAGGGCTAGACCATGTTCCTGCACAGGGGGGGTTGCTATCAACTCCCCAGGGTATAGTTTAGAGTGGATCCGAGATAAACTTTTACTCATTGCATAATTGTGTTCCTTTCCTATTGTTTATAGGACATTCCTCAAGCCAAATACTTTTTAGTTTTTGTTTTAATATTCTAATTCCCTATAAACTAATCAAGCCACGTCCACAGGTTTTCAGAGTGCCTTGGCATTTTCAGACAGTAACAAGGGCTTATGGGAGCTCAGTCTGGGCAGGAGGAGGGGGAGGTGTTACTAGCCAGAGATTTCAGAGGCAGAGGGAAGGAGGGAGGAGGAGGGGGGATTAGGTTTTTTTCACAGGCTGAGTGCTGAAGATGCAGATAAGCTTGCCTGTGTGTAATGTTTACAAACAACATGGCTGCTGTCGTATCACAGGAAGAAATAATCATAAACTGCTGAAGCTGTTTGCAGCTAGATTTACTGTGTAAACTATCTAAACTTTAGGTAAGATATATACTGTAGACAAGTTACTTGTTATAGTTAGTTTTTTATCTCGGATCCACTTTAATAATCACCTTGCTCAAAAAATCTTATCCAGATGGTGGTAAGGGGTTAAAGATATCAGCAATGTGTGTTTATTATCTTTGCTTCTCTTACTGATAAAGATCCTGATAATGCCTTTGTAAACAGCATATATCCCTCTCAGCACCACATAGCAGCCTACAAAGTAGATGCAGCCTGGAGTGAAAAGTCACAAGCAAGCAAGTCAGTCAGTCAGGAATAGTGTATACACATCTCCCTGCTAGTTACATAGTTACATAGTTATTTGGGTTGAAAAAAAGACATACGTCCATCGAGTTCAACCGGTACAAAGTACAATACCAGTCTGCTCCCTCACATATCCCTGTTGATCCAGAGGAAGGCGAAAAAACCCTTACAAGGCATGGTCCAATTAGCCCCAAAAGGGAAAAATTCCTTCCCGACTCCAGATGGCAATCAGATAAAATCCCTGGATCAACATCATTGGGCATTCCTAGTAATTGTAGCCATGGATGTCTTTCAACGCAAGGAAAGCATCTAAGCCCCCTTTAAATGCAGGTATAGAGTTTGCCATAACGACTTCCTGTGGCAATGCATTCCACATCTTAATCACTCTTACTGTAAAGGACCCTTTCCTAAATAAATGGCTAAAACGTTTTTCCTCCATGCGCAGATCATGTCCTCTAGTCCTTTGAGAAGGCCTAGGGACAAAAAGCTCATCCGCCAAGCTATTATATTGCGTCTGATGTACTTATACATGTTAATTAGATCTCCTCTAAGGCGTCTTTTCTCTAGACTAAATAAACCCAGTTTATCTAACCTTTCTTGGTAAGCGAGACCTTCCATCCCACGTATCAATTTTGTAGCTCGTCTCTGCACCTGCTCTAACACGGCAATATCTTTTTGTAATGTGGTGCCCAGAACTGAATTCCATATTCCAGATGTGGCCTTACTAGAGAGTTAAACAGGGGAAATATTATGCTAGCATCTCGAGTTTTTATTTCCCTTTTAATACATCCCAAAATTTTGTTACCTTTAGCTGCAGCGGCTTGGCATTGAGTATGATTATTTAACTTGTTGTCGATGAGTACTCCTAAGTCCTTCTCCAAGTTTGATGTCCCCAACTGTATCCCATTTATTTTGTATGGTGCTAGACCATTAGTACGTCCAAAATGCATGACTTTACTTTTGTCAACATTGAATTTCATCTGCCATGTATGTGCCCATATAGCCATCCTATCCAGATCCTGTTGCAATATGACACACTATCTTCCTGAGAGTTAATGATTCTGCATTACTAATATTACAGCTCATCTAGTTACCTGTTACCTCCTCAGATCTGCCTCCTCATGTCTCCTGCATGCTGTGACACAGTGAAGTAAATTTGTGAGCTGTGTGAGGAATGAAGAATGATTTTTAAGCATGGAGAACTGGGTGAATGAATAAATAAAGTGCCCCTAGAACTAGTGGTAATGTGTACCCTAATATAGACTATTAAAAAAAAGTTGTTTCAATTGATAGTGTTCCTATAGTGTTAATCAGACTGTTGTGGCTTCTGTTTAAAGTTCAGTCTCAAAAATTAAGTCCCTTAGGCACCGGTTCACATTAGCATTTGCCAACGGAACCGGCCGTACGGTTTCCGTACCATTTTGCTCAGCGGAACGGACACGGAAGGTTTTTCAGCTACATAGTACCAAATAGAAAACTGACAGTTTACAGCACACTGGGTGTAAAAACTGACAGTTTTTCCTGATCCTGATGGCCTGATCCTTACGGCCGGCTCCGCAGAAAAAAGGTAATGTGAACCGGGCCATAAAGAGACTCTGTAACAAAATGTTCAGCCTTATTTCTTCTATGTTATAAGTTCCTATACCTGTTCTAATGTGGTCTGGATTACTGCAGCCTTTTCTAGTTGCACTGTCTCTGTAATATATCTTATCATCTTTTCTTTGTCAAGCTTTGTCGACCCAGGGAGGAATGCACTGCCTCTGCTATGATAGGGACAAGTTATACACACCTCCTCCACGCCCCCTGCAAGCTCTGTGTGTGTGCTGTGTGTAGGAGTCAGACAAGGTCTCTGCCCACAGCCAGCATCTGCAGGCTCAGGAGCTGTGACCTTGAGAACAGCTGTGAGTGCAGAGCAATCAGTGCAGAGCTCAGACAAGCAGCTAAGGCAACAAGTGGGAATAACTTTCCAGCAGTTAAGTCACTCTTGAGAGGAGCCACTGCAAACAGGCGCCTGCTCTGATGATGTATTTCCTGTTTGGCGGCCATCTTCATTGTTTACAAAAACAATGAATAAAACAGTGATTTTATCACCAGGAAAGCAGTAGGGAGTGGCAAAAATGTCACAGAGGGGGCTAGGAGAAGACAACAAACAGGCTGGTACGTTTATTTATGTAAGATTTTCACAGTACAGATTCTCTTTAAAGTAAACCAGAGATGAGGCAGGGAAAAAAAATATACATACCTGGATCTTCCCTTCAGCTCCTGGAAAGTTCTCTGGTCCAGGGCCAACTGTGCACTGCTGGACTGTGCCTGCGCCGGCTGGCCCCGACTGGAGGATTTTCCAGGGCCAGTTGCACATGATTTTTTATTCCCATCTCAGGTAAACTAAAAAGTAATGAGATGAGACCTTTGTTTGTCTTTTGTGGTATTTGTGTTGTATTTTGATGATCAGTGACCTCAATGACGCCTCCTCCAGAGCCACACCCAGATACTTGATATCACATCACCGAACACTGCGCATATCACATCACCGTACACTGCTGACATATCACATCACCGTACACTGCTGACATATCACATCACCGTTCACTGCTGACATATCACACAAGACGTCCCCGCCACCCATCCCGGACTATGGCCATCTACGCTGTGCTCATCATAGCTGTGCTAATCCTGGGTGAGTAGACTAACCTGGGAGCAATTACGTACAATTAATCAGAAGCAGAAGATCCGTTACTGCAAAGTGCTTTCATAGTCTATGATATCTGCAGATCAGGAGATCAGGAGATACAGTAACGGATCTACACACCATGGGCCTGATTCACAAAGCGGTGCAAACTGTTAGCACGCTGGTGAAATGTCCCTTATCACGCCTAAACTCAGTTTAGGCATGATAAGTTTAGGTGTGATAAGTTTAGGCGTGATAAGTTTAGGCATGATAAGTTTAGGCTTGATAAGTTTAGGCTTGATAAGTTTAGGCTTGATAAGTTTAGGCGTGATAAGTTTAGGCGTGATAAGTTTAGGCGTGATAAGTTTAGGTGTGATAAGTTTAGGCATGATAACTATAGCACCAACTGGGTTAGCACCGCAGTGCACAGCTGATCAAAAGTTTGCGCTAGCAAAGTCTGGTGCGCGAAACGTTGCATAGAGTTTATTGGCGCTGCTTTGCGCGCGGGACTTTGCGATCTAAACTTATCTAAACTTATCACGCCTAAACTTATCACGCCTAAATATCATGCCTAAACTTATCACTCCTAAACTTATCATGCCTAAACTCAGTTTATAAAATGGTTATCACGCCTAAAGTCTTTAACTGGGTTATCACCGCTTTGTGAATCGAGCCCATAGTGTGTGTATCCATCTGCAGATTGGATCCACCAGGATGGATCTTCTGATCTGCAGATGAATGTCTGATCTGCAGATGAATGTCCATTAAACAAGGTGTGTATGATGATCTGCAGATATCATAGACTAATGCATTTTGCAGGAACAGATCTTTTGCATGTGTGCAGCATCTTTGTGTACAGTTTTGTGGGGGGCTGTAAAGCAGAAAAGGAATACAATGAAATGGGGCCCTAGGTAAGGCAAGATGGTAAGATTGAAGTTTTGATGATCACCTGGCTTTTTACTAAGATTTGGGTGGGGGCTAGGACCCACCAAGCCCCTAGACTCTCTTTAGGCCCCGGCAACTGCCTAGGCTTGCCTTCTGGATGATCCAGCTCTGGGCTTAAGGTAAGGCAGGGGGGGTTGTTTTGGGTTAGACATAAGAGAGGGGTTGGTTAGGGTTAGGCATCAGCAGGGGGGTAGTTATGGTTGGGCATAGGTAGTGGGAAGGTTCTGTGTGAGAATAGGTTTAGCTCTGGTAAAATATTGGTATAATTTACCAATACTTTACCATCATAATTTGCACTTCATAATTGTAGAATATTGATAAATATGCCGATATTCTACTCGCTGATATTTCAGGTGCCCACATTTCCAAGCACCCTTTTTGCATGCACGTCAATTATTCTGCGTGTTGTTAAGTAGGTGAGTATTGTACCTTATTTGCGCATAACAAGTGAATACTTACAGAAAGTGGTATTAAAAAGCGCTTATCTGCGGGTGGGCCACCCGCTCTAGTCTGCGGCAGGCTGCACGCGCTGTGGCCAGCAGCGGCGTGTCCGGTGTAGTCAGGAGGCTCGTCTTAGGAGGCGGTGGGCGGGGCCTGTGGCCGTGGTGCGTGGGGCGTCATGACAAGTTTCCACATACATTTAAGGTTTATTCATTTGATCATTGTTTAGAGTGTTTTATAATCTCTCGTTTGGAATGTATAGTACTTGTTTAATTAGTCTCCTCACCGCGTACATTTGAAATCGGCGCCGGTAGACTTGGGCGCAGGATACAGCGGTATATGGCTGATCCTGCTTCTGCACAAGTCCGGGCCGATTTAATTACTATTCCCCCTCCAGGCCGACATGGATAGTGGGGGAATGAAATAATTCGGCTTCCAGCGATTGCTGGAGGCCGAATTATTATGTTTTTAAGCAACTTCGGCTCTGTCTTCTGACGGAGCCGACGTTACTCACTGAGCGCTTCAATAGGAATGATTCCTATTGAAGTCTATGGAGGCGCCGGCTGCGCCCAAATCTAGCAGCGCTGAAAAGCACTGCTCCGTCCTCACCCCTCTTTTCACAGCTTCCATACTTAAGTTCTAGCAGTCACTGCCATTAGATGAGGGTGGTGAGTACCTATCAGTTAGAAACAGTCCTTAGTAGGAATTGCATTGTTCTCATGTATATTGAGTAATCCATAGCCTGTTCCCGGCCCCCCCCCCCCTTTAGCCTTTTCCCTTCCCCATTAAACCCCCCCCCCCTTCTTTTCCTTTCCCCTTTTCCCTCCCTTTCCCCCCCCCCCCCCGAAACTCTCCTCCTTTCCTTTCCCCTCCCTTTCCCCCCCCCCCCGAAACTCTCCTCCTTTCCTTTCCCCTCCCCCCATGCCCCCCCCCATTTTTTTCCCTACCCCATATTGGTATGCATACCATCGGATGCGTAGGATAAGATCGAATATCCAGTCTCACATGGGCTTATTTATTAGAAACCTCAGGTTCTTGAGAGCCTTTAATTCTTTTAATGTATATATTTTTACATGCCTATATTGATGACGATCCTTTTTATACACTTTTATACATTCTTATATGTTTTATTTCGTTCCATTTTGTGTCATCTTAATTGCATTGTATTTTTGTGGCATTGTATGCTATGTGCATAGGTACAATTATTCACATTTGTATTCATTATGATTGGAGTCCATACATTTTTTAACTTCAATGAAGCACGGCAGAATGTTTAATAATGCCAGTATGTCTAATCTGACTGTCATATGAGATTAACTAGGGTTTGTTTTTAAATAATGAATTCATTTTAATGAGGTAATTGTATGCTTAATATGTATGCTTAATATGTATAGCAGCCTAGGCGCACGCGCTGTGAGCCAGTATACACCTCTAAACATACATATGTGCGGATGTTGCATCCAGCTTATATGCATGTGAATATGTCAAGAATAACAATAAAGTTTTATCAATTATTTCAATTGTTGCCATAGTTATGGCACTCAAGCGTATATATGTACGCCCCCCAGTGCGTGTGACGTCATCTGATGAAGGCGCAGAGCGCCGAAACGCGTCATGACGCCCCACGCACCACGGCCACAGGCCCCGCCCACCGCCTCCTAAGACGAGCCTCCTGACTACACCGGACACGCCGCTGCTGGCCACAGCGCGTGCAGCATGCCGCAGAGGGGTAGAGCGGGTGGCCCACCCGCAGATAAGCGCTTTTTAATACCACTTTCTGTAAGTATTCACTTGTTATGCGCAAATAAAGTCCTACCTGGTTAACGCACTTAGAGCGCTCCTTCCTCTCTTAGATCTTCTTGCACATACACCCTGATTTGGAGCAGCACATCGTGTGGTTACCTGGTCCTGGACCATTGACACATTTGGATCTGACTGGTTTGGAGGTCCAGAGTTTGAGCGCAAGGAACACACTTTTTTTGAGTATTGTACCTTGTTTGTGATAGCAAACAGGCAGAAAGTTTTGAGTCATGTTGCATGTTAGTGGTTAACTCTGAAAGCATGAAATAGAACATTAGACATGAGGTTTACCACTATAGAAATATTGTGTGTTTGGGGGTTTGCGTCATTCTGCAGGATCGCAGCACGCGCTGGCGCACACATCGCTATGGATAAAGGTTACTACCACAGTGGTGCGCTGTGGTGTGTCGCGTCGGACAATATAAATTAAGCACATGATATTTTAATGGCTCTGTTCACATCGGCAGTGAAGCAGTTGCAGTGAAGCTTGCTCTATGTACTGTATGCTTCACCGCATGCATCGCATCAAACACATACTGCACCTTGCAACGTTTCCCCTCCATTGCATTGCCATTCTATTTTAACAACTCTATGCCCCAGATCGACAGGACTGCCAGGTAACTGGCATTGTTTAAAAGGAAATACATAGAGCAGCCCCCATATCACTCTCATTTTAGGTTCTCTTTAATTGATTGTACCAACTTAGCTGTCCTCTTCCTGCGGGCTTTTCATGGAATCTGAAATCCTTTCATGGTGGCCACACACACAATTTTTTTCCAATTTGTTGAAATCAATCCAATTTTTAGGGTGATTGATATTCCTGAGGAAGTTAATTGAGGTACCACACATGTTTGAGATTGTCAACATTTTGTAAAAATAAAAAAATAAATAAAAAGCTCATATACGGCAGAAAACAAACAAACAAACATTTGTTGGATTGAAAAACATTTCAATTAATGATCAATTTTTGATCTTTTTGATAATTTTTAATGTGAATAACTGAATAACCTTTTTGTATGCATTATTTAACCAGTTCACCACTGAGGGATTTTTCCCCTTGTGGACCAGAGCAATTTTCACCTTTCAGCCCCTTTCATTCCCCAATAACTTTATCACTACTTTTTACAACAAAACGATCTATATATATGTTACGGCCAGAACCCGAAGTTTGGCCACTTCTAGTTCTGGCCGGCCACTTCGGGTTCTGGCCGGCCAATTCGCGAAGTGCCCGCTGCGCTGCGGCCAATGTTAGAAACGGATCGTTTACTCTGATATGAATGTATCTTCTGGCCGCAGCGCAGCGGCCAAACGTATTAATTTGTTGCAATTTTAAGCCGGCGGCAATGTAACGATTCAAGCCGCCGGCTTTTTCATCTGCCTCATCTCTCTCCCTCTCTTTCTTATGGGCAGCCGGGCGGGGACACGCGTGTCCCTCCGGAGTCGTTCGTCGCGGCAGGGAAGCCTGCCGTTCTTGCAGAGCGGGTGCTGGCAGAAGCAATGTCTGCAGCCTCCCCGCTCTGCTGCCCCTGCTGCGACGAACGACTCTGGGGGGACTCGCGTGTCCCCCCCCCCCCCCGCCGGCTGGCCATAAGAAAGAGAGGGAGAGAGATGAGGCAGATGAAAAAGCCGGCGGCTTGAATCGTTACATTGCCGCCGGCTTAAAATTGCAACAAATTAATACGTTTGGCCGCTGCGCTGCGGCCAGAAGATACATTCATATCAGAGTAAACGATCCGTTTCTAACATTGGCCGCAGCGCAGCGGGCACTTCGCGAATTGGCCGGCCAGAACCCGAAGTGGCCGGCCAGAACTAGAAGTGGCCAAACTTCGGGTTCTGGCCGTAACATATATATATATATATTATTATTTTTTTACGCCACCAATTAGGCTTTCTTTGGGTGGTACATTTTGCTAAGAATTGTTTTTTTCTAAATGCATTTTAAAGAGAATCTGTAACGACAAAACGTCCCCTGGGGGGTACTCACCTCGGATGGGGGAAGCCTCAGGATCCTAATGAGGCTTCCCACGCCGTCCTCCGTCCCTCGGGGGTCTCGCTGCAGCCCTCCGTACAGCGGTGACGTAATATTTACCTTCCTGGCTCCTGCGCAGGTGCTCTGGCGGCTGTCGGCTCCGAAGGAGGCGGAAATACCCGATCGCCGTCGGGTCCGCTCTACTGCGCAGGCGCAAGTCTCCGGCGCCTGCGCAGTAGAGCGGACCCGACTGAGATCGGGTATTTCCGCCTCCTTCGGAGCGAAAGCAGCCACAGCGCCCCCGCTGGAGCCTGCAAAGGTAAATATTGAATCTACAGTCGGGTCTGTCGCCGGCTGTTCGGAGGGCTGCAGCGAGACCCCCGTGGGACAGAGGACGGCGTGGGAAGCCTCATTAGGATCCGGAGGCTTCCCCCACCCGAGGTGAGTACCCCCCAGGGGACGTTTTTGATGTTACAGAGTCTCTTTAATGGATATAATACAAAAAAAAAAATTTAAAGTCATCATTTCTCCGTTTTCTGCCATAGTTTTAAAATAATACATGCTACCATAATTAATTTGTCCTGGCTATTATATCATTTAAATTTTGTCCCTATCACAATCTATGGCAAAACTATTATACTTGGAAATTAAAGGGAACCAGAGAGGAAGCACCCTTGTGTATTTTACCATGTATATCAGTAAGAACATTAGAGAAAACACTTACCCTGCTCTCTGTTTCCTCCTCACTGCTAAAAGTGTCTGTTATCAGCAGTCACAAGAATCCCAGACTGAGCAATTAAATCTGGCTTTGCTGGGAATGATTATTGCTGAGTCATTATAGCAAAGCCACAAGGGGGCAGGCTTGGGCTTGAAATAACACCACAGAATACAGACTTAGCTATAATCTTTCTGTAGCAAAGCTAGACGGAGCAGCCTGACTTCTCAGTCGGGGATTCTTATCAGACGTGATAACAGTCAGATTACACAGAGAACAATGAAACAAAGGGCAGATTAGGTGTTTACTGTCATGTTCCCACTGATTTATAAGGTAAAATACAAGAGGGTGCTTCATCTCTGGTTCTCTTTAAGGTGTAATTATTTAGTTTTTTCACTAAGTAAAAGCCCCTTTTTGCAAAACTAGCAGTAATATAACCTAATAGTAATATATTACATTTATACATTTATATTGTACTATGTTTATATTAAAAATATTTTTAAAAAGTTTAGTCCCTAAGGTAACTATTTATGGTTTTTGTTTTCTTTTTGTTTTGTTTTTTAAATAAAAGTGTTTTAATTTGGTAACTATGGGGGGGGGGGGGGGGTTTAAGGGGTTAATTAATAGGTATTCTAATTTAATGGGATGTGTATGTAGGTGTAATTTTACTATTTGGCCACTAGATACCCCCCACGTTACAGCGTGTATGCTTTCACTTTCTGTTTGGTCATTAAAAAAGGCATCTCATTGATGCTGGTTTCATTTATCACGGGCAGTTAGATTGGTGAATTGGAACTGTGTTTTCATTCACTGCTCTGTGTACTAACGGGCAGCAACGTAAACGCGAGCGGGAGCGTGCGGGGTTCTGCGTGGGTGCAGCAAAATACGTATATCTACGCCTGTTTTTTTTCAAGGAATTGCAGTGAAGTTTAACAGAAAAATTGTATTGTGTGTGGCCTCTCTTAAGGCCCATACACACTAGCTGACTGATGTTGACCATCGGGGATCAGCACCTGATTCTTCGAGCAACACCGCTGGGCCGCACTATACAGAGGCGTGTCAGCTGTACAGCTGATGATGTGTTCTGTTGATATGCGGGGTTGGTGGAGGGATGACGGAGCGCGCTCTCATGATGTCATGCGGTGGGTGGGGCAAGTGGCATGGACAAAGCAATAGCCCGTCACTTGGCTGAGTTGATCCGCCACATGGTTCGCTAGCCAAGGGCGGTCGAGGGGCTGCTGTACACGGTTTACTGGCCGTTGTTGTTGCCGCTGGTTGTTATTGGCCACCCCAGTCTTGCGTGTGTATGCAGCTTAGGACTTTATATCTGATAAGCCTGTTAATCAAGAGGACTCTTTTAAAGGACCTGTTGTGAAAATCTTAAGATTAAAAATACATGGAAACACAGACAAATAAGAAGTACGTTTCTTCCAGAGTGAAATGAGCCATAAATTACTTTTGTCCTATGTTGCTGTCACTTACAGTAGGTAGTAGAAATCTGACAGAACTGACAGGTTTTGGGCTAGTCGATCTCTTCATGGGGGATTCTCAGCATGTCCTTTATTCTTTATAAAGACACTCCATGAAAAGGATTTATACGAGGATGCTGGCCAGCCTCCCTGCTCAACATACACTTTTTTGGCAGCTGGATGGAGCTACTGCTATTCACTAAGTGCTTTTGAAAATAAAGAAAACCCTGAGAATCCCCCATGAGAAGATGGGTTAGTCCAAAACCTGTCGGTTCAGTCAGATTTCTACTACTTACTGTAAGTGACAGTAACATAGGAGAAAAGTAATTTATGGCTCATTTTACTCTGGAAGAAACATACTTCGTATCTGTATATTCTTATATATATTTTACATTTTCGAGACAGTGGTCCTTTAAGTAGTTAGTTTGAGTCAAGTTGCAATAAAAGTTTTATGTTATGCAAGGAAGTTTTTATACTTGATCGCTAGTGGTGAACTCGAATTTCGCATAATCGTAATTTTGCATCGAAATTCGCAATTACGATGCAAAATCATAATGTGAAATGTCCAGCAAATTCATAATTATTTTTTTTTTATATTTTAATTTACCAATTTCATATTACAGTAACACTTCCAGCACCTTGGCCTGTTCTGTCTGATTCCGCCAGGAATAGGAAGAGACCTTTGAGAAAAGACTCGGGTGATTCACCAGAACTTTTTGTTTCTATACGTATCACTGTTAGTAATAAAGTGGTTTCAGGACCTTCTTCTACAGCAACATCTCCTCAGAACAAGACCTCATCGGCCAACGGTACATTGTTTCCAAAAACCACACCAAGGATTGTTTCAGCTCCATCTATTTATACAAGGGGCACCATGACACCAATCAGCAACAGGTCTAATGTAGGATCTTTCATAAAAGACTTTACAAGATCAACAACCAACTGTCCACCTACCAATTTATCCAGACCACCAGGTAAGACAAGACCTGAAATGTATACGATTGATGGAGTTCCACCACCATCAGACTCAGCATCCTCGCCTGTTCCCAGCGTTGGTCACATCATGTCCAGAGCTACACCACCGGTGAGTTCCACAGTGCCGAGGAAGGTCTATGAGACCGTATCACTGATTGGGACTTTGGAGAAAAGTACTTTACCAATCTTGTCTACAACAGCATCAAGAGTAAAAACTTCTACAATGACTGATACTACATCAATCGTTGCCACAACAAGTCAAAGGACAAGCAATGTATCACCAGGAGCAGCCACGGCGATTAGTTCCACCAGGACTGTTACCACGTTAGCCACGACGATGCAGGCCATGCCATGCTCAACTGCTGCTCAGTCACCTGTCGATAAAGCAGCAAAAATACAAACTACACCGCCGAAAGTCTACGGAGGAAGTTCCAGGGGTAAGTGGCACCATTCTTACAGAAGAGATAACATGGCAACGCTGGGAGGTGCAAAGCAAAACCAAAACCTGATGCAACATTAACAGGCATTTATAGGTTCTTATAACGTCCTACATATTTACTCCACCCCTCACCGCCATCTTTGGCCTCCCAAGATAAATGTAGCACGCCACCGTTTTCACTACAAATTCTCCACTGAGTTGAGCATTTCAGTTCAGATACACGGGGCAAGTAATCTGAGATAAGACAAAACATTATTCCAAACACAATTTAGGGCTTATTTCTGCACAAAGGACAAATTTTGCTCTAATAATACAACTAGTCACTTAGTAAAACATGCTAAACTGCACCGCATGACACCCCCCCCCCCCCTTGCCGATCAAACTCCACTTGAGGTGTGCTGGCTGCCCTTGTACCCTTGCAGGTCTGGCCGTCACCTCTTCCCCCTTCCCCGTCAGGCATGCCCATGCTGAACAATGTGAAGCAGCGCTGATATGACTGCCCCAGGGTATAGAGAGCTGGATGGGGCACTTTCTATGCTGATTCTAGATCTGACCCTGGCCAGCTGCACAGAACAGGAGCCCTTGTCACTCATCTTCTACACCTGGACAAATCCACCAACTGGCAGCAGACTTGGACACTCCCCTATCTCAGTCTCTGCCAGGAACTGGTGTAATAACTGTGCACACATGCAAATAGTTTACATATAAGCATGCCAAATTTGTTACCCAAACTGCAGTATAGTAAAGCAACCACAAGATGTCACTGTCTGTAAAATGAGGCAAAGATCTCTATGGTATTGTGATACCCTGTATTTTCTCTGTGTTACTTTTTGTTTTAAGTAAGGGCCTGTTTCCACTGGTCAGTTTTTCTGTGCGTCAGTTTTTCTGCATGAGTTGTGTGACATTTCTGCATTGTCAATTGTTTTTCTGCATGTGAAAAAGGCATTCAAGTGGGAACGAGCCCATTGATTAATATTGGTTCAGTTTTCGTGTGCAGAAAATGCACAGAAAAACTGATGAGTGGAGACAGGTCCTAAGCTGCTTTACCTGATGGTGGTGTATGGTTATATCTCTGCATGATTTTCTTCAGTAGAGAGTTCTAACTTGTTATACTGGGTGCCTATCTGTGTGTACACAACACTTTGCTCTATCAGAAATAAGGTTTGCCAATTAACCCCGGAAAGTATAGAAAAGTTTACAAGCCAAAAATTCTGAATGCGACTCTTTTACCATCACTTGGACCCTTGTTCAATTCACTTTTCTCCAAAGTTTTGTCGGTACTTGTGTTATCCCGTCTAGCAGAACGAGCTCGGCAGTTAGACAGGCTGGAAAAGTGTGCACTGTGCTTCTTGAGCAGCTGATTCACCACAGATCAGCTGCCCCGTTCCACACAGCTTTCCTCACTACGCTGTGTTGGCTTTTCCGTCAGCGATCAGACTGCAGAACAATAGAGAGCAAAAATGAAAGAGGCATGAAGCCTTCCCAGCCTGGAGGAGGGGAATTACAAGTGATTCTAGCGGCACACCAACTCTGCCTAATCACATTACAGGGAAGAGGACTTGCTGAGCACCAGCACAAGGTGATCCACCTCACACTCCCTGCTATGTACAGCGCTGTGCCCTGCAGCAATCTGCCCGCTATCATACAGCTTGTCTATAAAAGGGTCTCGCCCCTAATCACAGCCCACCAGGGGAGAGCTTACCTAAGCGGGGATCAGTGGCTGCTGTCTATGGAGCGGAGGTCACTGCATTCAGTGTGCTGTACAGCCCCTCTACTCACATCTTACACAGACTAGTGCTGTGACTTCGGGACGGGCTACAACACTGCGCAGTGAGGAAAGCTGAACGGAACGGAGCAGCTGATCTGTGGTGAATCAGCTGCTCAAGAAGCACAGTGCACACTTTTCCTGTCTAACTCCCGAACCCGTTCTGCTAGACGGGATAATACACAAGTACCGTTTTGTCTTTGGAGACAATTTTTGATCTTTTGTTTAAAATAATAAAAATTATTTTTCAGCACTCTGCAATTGAAAAAGTATCAAAAATTAGGAAAAAAAGTTCTGTCAAAATTATTCAGATCATATCCTTACTTGTTGGTCAGTTACAGGACATTTCATTAATATGGTTTGAAAATATCACCTAGGAGAAAAGTGAATTGAATTGTGTAAATGTGACAATACTTAACCACTTAGCAACTTCTGCCACGCTTATCTACGTCCCTGTTTATAAACACCTGTAAACACATGTAAACACTTGGTTTTGTTTTCTATTTTTAGAAAACAAAATTAGTATAGCACCATCTTGTGGCCAAAAGTAAAACTACTTTAAAGCGGAATATAACCCTGCATTTCAACTTTGCTCTAAAACATTATTTACAGCATATTATATGCAAAAAGCATTTTTTTTTTACTAGACCAGCATTGGAAGGGTTATACACAGAGGTTTAAAGTTCCGTGGAGAGATATGCAGAAGTTCAGATTGTTACATTCTATTTAGTTAAATGTATCTATTGAGAAATGTTACACACTCTTTGGCTGTCCTCCAGCTCCTTCTCAGTCAGAGAGGAGTCACATTCAACACTTAGATAAATTTATGTAAACAAAATGTATCTATGTCAGCTTCGGATGTGTCTGCAGAAATCTCCAGGAACTTTAGGGCCCGTTGGCCCGTTTCCACTATCGCGAATCCGCATGCGGGCAACGCATGCGGATCCGCACAGTCAGTACAAGTGGATGGGACTGTTTCCACTTGTGCGTTTCCCCGCACGTTTTTCTGTGCAGAAAAAATCTGCAGGGTAGGGGCCTCAGAATTCGCCTGCGTGTGGAATGCAGGCGAATCGCACACAATGTATTTAATAGGGAAATCGCATGCGTTTTCCCCATGCGTTTTTTGCCGCGATTTCGCATGCGATTTCGCATAGGTACCCATGTTAATTCACACAGGCAGTGACATGGTTAAAATCGCATACAGCCTTACCTATGCGAAATCGCATGCGAAATCATGGCAAAAAACGCATGCGGAATCGCACCCGCATGCGATTTGCCTGTGGTGATTCGCCGGCGATTTCGTAACGCTACAGTGGAAACGGGCCCAAGTCCAATGCTGGTCTAGTAAAAAAAAAATGCTGGTTGCATATAATATACTGTAAATAATGTTTTAGAGCAAAGTTGAAATGCAGGGTTATATTCCGCTTTAAGATACACCATTATACACTTCATTATTTTTTAACTCCTTCACCCCAACCCAAAATAAAATATTATCACCATACATTGTACTAGGGACACAATTTAAACATTGTAATAACCAGGACAAATGGGCAAATAAAATGTGATTGTTTTATCTACAATAGCACTTTTTTTTTTTTAAACTACAATGGCTGAAAGCTGAGAAATGGTGATTTTTTTTTTCATTTTTTTCCTACTTCTTCCCTGTCAAATGCATATAACATAATATAATTCTTAGCATAAACTACTGCCCAAAGAAAGCCTAGTTTGTCCCACCAAGAAAAAAATTATAGATCATTTCAGTGTGATAATTAGTGTGATAATTAGCGATAAAGTTATTACCGAATGAATGGGAAGAGCTTTTAAAGGGGAAAAAACTTGTGGTAGAGAAGTGGTTAATAATGACTGCATCCTGATGGGTGACTCTCAGGCCGATTCTGACAATGCCCTCTGTGTGTCTCCTGTGCTTACAGGACAGTTACAGCTGAAAGTAAAGCTGAGAACAACTTCTACAAACTCCACAGCAACAGAGCTGACACTTCTGCACCAGGTAACTGCCTGTTCCTCTACTAGTAAGGAGATTGTATGGAAACAACAGCTGGACGGTACACTGTGTAATGTACACGGAATCTGGCCTCGTACAGCCGTGAGAAATCGGTTCTGAAATAACACACAAGCTTTATCTGTCACCAGTGAAAGTCCAGATGTTTCGGGCTGTCTGGGCCTCTTTATCAAGACAAAACTGGACACAATAAGTGATATGTGAGGTGGTGCAGTCACAGCTAGGAACTCATCCAGTTCCAGCTCTTGCGTGGGCGCGTTCGTACCTGTTAAACTGGGCACTAACACTAGTGGTGTAGCAATAGGGGTTACAGAGGTTTCGAACGCAATGGGGCCCTTGGGCCTCGTAGGGCCTTCCCTCAACCGCAGTATTAGTTTTGTATTGGTCATGTGCTTATAATAATCGCTTCTATAGATGCTTTGAAAGATAATAATGATTAACAAGCTTCTTGCACCTCTGACACACACTGTAGTTGCCATTGGCAGGTTTTAGCGCACCGTATCAATTCAGTGGCGGACACAGGCAGCAGTGGGCCCCTGTGCAAAATATCAATTGTGGGCCCCCCTGGCAAAAAATGGGTGCGGGCTATAACCTGCGCGCCGCGGCAAAAAATGGGCGTGGATAGAACCTGCGGCGCGTAGCGCCGTGGCAAAAAAATGGGCGTGGCAATGACCGGATAAGGGCGGAGCTAACTGTAATTTAAAGTGATCCCGGGGTGAGAGTGATATGGAGGCTGCCATATTTATTTCCTTTTAAACAATACTAGTTGCCTGGCGGCCCTGCTGATCTATTTGGCTGCAGTAATAAACTGAATTACACCAGCAACAAGCATGCAGCTTAATCTTCTCAGTTCTGACAATATTGTCAGAAACCCCTGACCTGCTGCATGCTTGTTCAGGGTCTATGGTTGAAAGAATAAGAGGCAGAGGACCAGAACGGCAACCAGGCAACTGGTATTGCTTAAAAGGAGAGAAATATGGCAGCCTCAATATTATTCTCACCTCAGGTTCCCTTGAAAAGTGCAACGCAAAGACAGTGGGCCCAAGTTTTGGTGACCCTTTCCCCAGAAAATTCACATAATTGTGCAGGTTTTCTCAAGAAAATACACATAATGTGAGCAGATTTGCCCAGAAAATACATTCAATCATGTCGGCAGATATGCCCAGAAAATACGTGCAATGATGTCGGCAGATATGCCCAAAAAATACGTGCAATGATGTCGGCAGATATGCCCAGAAAATACGTGCAATGATGTCGGCAGATATGCCCAGAAAATACGTGCAATGATGTCGGCAGATATGCCCAGAAAATACGTGCAATGATGTCGGCAGATATGCCCAGAAAATACGTGCAATGATGTCGGCAGATATGCCCAGTAAATACGTGCAATGATGTCGGCAGATATGCCCAGAAAATACGTGCAATGATGTCGGCAGATATGCCCAGAAAATACCTGCAATCATGTCGGCAGATATGCCCAGAAAATACCTGCAATCATGTCGGCAGATATGCCCAGAAAATACCTGCAATCATGTCGGCAGATATGCCCAGAAAATACCTGCAATCATGTCGGCAGATATGCCCAGAAAATACGTGCAATCATGTCGGCAGATTTGCCCAGAAAACACATGCAATCATGTAGCAAATTTGCCCAGAACATACATGCAATCATGTGGCAGACCTGCCCAGAACATACACGCAATCATGTGGCAGACCTGCCCAGAACATACATGCAATCATGTGGCAGACCTGCCCAGAACATACACCTGCTAAAATAAATAATAAAAAAAAACATTTACTCACCTGCAGCAGCAGACCTCCTGTCCCAGCCTCCATCCGGCGCGCAGCTCCCATGGGTGGTTGGGTGGATAGGTAGCCTGGTGGGTAGGTAGGCAGCCGGGTGGGTAGGTAGGTAGCCCTTAGCCGGGTGGGTAAGTAGCCTGGTGGGTGGCTGGGTAGCCGGGTGGGTAGCCTGGTGGGTGGCTGGGTAGGCGGGTGGGTAGGTAGCCTGGTGGGTGGGTAGGTGGGTGGTTAGGTAGCTGGGTGGGTGGGTAGGTAGCCTGGTGGGTCTTTAGGTAGGTAGCCTGGTGGGTTGGTAGGTAGCCGGGTGGGTAGGTAGGTAGGTAGCCTGGTGGGTAGGTAGGTAGCCGGGTGGGTGTGTAGGTAGCCGGGTAGGTAGCCGGGTGGGTGGTTAGGTATCCGGGTGGGTAGGTAGCCGGGTGGGTGGGTAGGTAGCCGGGTGGGTGTGTAGGTATCCGGGTGGGTAGGTAGCCGGGTGGGTGGGTAGGTAGCCGGGTAGGTAGCCGGGTGGGTGTGTAGGTATCCGGGTGGGTAGGTAGCCGGGTAGGTAGGTAACCGGCAGGGTGGTTAGGTAGCCGGGTGGGTAGCTAGGTAGCCGGGTGGGTAGGCAGCCGGGTGGGTAGGTAGGTATCCGGGTGGGTAGGTAGCCGGCAGGGTGGTTAGGTAGCCGGGTGGGTGGGTAGGTAGCCGGGTGGGTGGGTAGGTAGCCGGGTAGGTAGGTAGCCGGCAGGGTGGTTAGGTAGCCGGGTGGGTAGGTAGCCAGGTAGGTAGCCGGCATGGTGGTTAGGTAGCCGGGTGGGTAGCTAGGTAGTCGGGTGGGTAGGTAGCCGGCAGGGTGGTTAGGTAGCCGGGTAGGTAGCCGGGTGGGTGGTTAGGTAGCGGGGTAGGTAGCCGGGTGGGTGGTTAGGTAGCGGGGTAGGTAGCCTGGTGGGTGGGTAAGGTAGCCGGGTGGGTGGGTAGGTAGCCGGGTGGGTGTGTAGGTAGCCGGGTGGGTGGGTAGGTAGCCGGGTAGGTAGCCGGGTGGGAGGTTAGGTAGCGGGGTAGGTAGCCGGGTGGGTGGTTAGGTAGCGGGGTAGGTAGCCGGGTGGGTGGGTAAGGTAGCCGGGTGGGTGGGTAGGTAGCCGGGTGGGTGGGTAGGTAGCCGGGTGGGTGGGTAGGTAGCCAGGTAGGTAGGTAGCCGGCAGGGTGGTTAGGTAGCCGGGTGGGTAGCTAGGTAGCCGGGTGGGTAGGTAGCCAGGTAGATAGCCGGCATGGTGGTTAGGTAGCCGGGTGGGTAGCTAGGTAGCCGGGTGGGTAGGTAGCCGGGTGGGTAGGTAGCCAGGTAGATAGCCGGCAGGGTGGTTAGGTAGCCGGGTGGGTAGCTAGGTAGCCGGGTGGGTGGGTAGGTAGCCGGCAGGGTGGTTAGGTAGCCGGGTGGATGGTTAGGTAGCGGGGTAGGTAGCCGGGTGGGTGGGTAAGGTAGCCGGGTGGGTAGCTATTCGGGTGGGGGGCCCGACTCCTATCCTCCCTCACTCACCTCGGGGCCCCCCTCCCGGTATGCGCGGCGGCCGGCGGGAGAGCAGAAAATACAGGAAGTCTCCGGCCGGGGCTGCAGCAGACGCTAGAGGCAGCTGCTGCTTAGTTTCCGATATGTCTCCAAGTTGGAGACCAAGCGGCAGCTGCCGCCCCGGCCGGAGACTTCCTGTATTTTCCGCTCTCCCGCCGCATGGGGGGGGGGGGGGGCGAGGTGAGGGGGGAGGACAGGAGTTGGGCCACCCAGGTTAAAAAAATAAAACATAAAAAAAAAAAAATAAATAAATAAAAAAAACCTGCAATACTTAATGGGCCCCTGAAGCAGCGGAACTTCAGGGGCCCTCGTGCGGCGGCACGGCCTGCACGGCCGTATGTCCGCCACTGTATCAATTATGTATAGAGTGTGTGAGGGACCCTAATGTAAAACTTGCATCGGGGCCCACAGCTCCTTAGCTACGCCACTGCCTAACACAAACCAGGCTGGTAACCAAGGGCAATGCCGCAGCTTGTCCAGTGTTAAGATCGGGATTGATCGGAACAACCGTATTCCGATCTTGTCGGAAGACAGCGTTTCGCAGGCAAATACCAAATTTCAGGTTCTGATTTTCATGTTCCGAAGGCATTTTTGATTGAAGTCAATGGCCCTGATTTTCACGGTTAATAGCAAAGCCCCTGTACATCTTATTGTCACCAAATTTGCCATCTATGTTAGGGTGATCAGTAGGAGCATGGTTATAAAACAAAATTGAGAAAAGACGGTGTCATTTTTAAGAAAATCGATTCATAGGAAAATGATTTCCAGGCCTCTTACACACTACATGCGATTCCGACTTTTTATATGATCCGATTTTTGATTCCAATTAAAACACGTAGCAGCATGCAGTACTTCTTGTTTTAGAAGCCAGTTTTTACTTTCCTAGTCATTGTGTTAATGCTGCGATTGCTGAAAATTATTGTGTGCGGCGCCATTTTTCGCATTGCCAGAAGAGAAGGTGATACTCAAAAACGTTGTAATGTCTGATTTTACTGGGAACTGCGATGCTATCGGCCATCAATCTACTACCGCTCCTGCCCCGCCCCCAATTGACCTATATCTTCCGCCCTGTCCAATCACTTCTTTAGAGCAATTTTTGGTAAAAATCAACAGCACATTTTTGGGGCAATCGATTCCCTGCAGACCAGGGAGGTCTGCAGGGATAATCGATAAGTGTATGGGCACCTTTATAGAGCTGCAGCTGATCAGCATCACCACTGTGAATGCTGGTTACTTTGACGCTGTCACATGATTCACTGATACCTTTCTGAAGTCATCCTGAATCTCAGCATCAGTCACCTGCTGCCCACAGAAGCCATGCACAAAGCAGAGCAATGCTGCCACCTGCTGGACTCACTGTTCATTACATTCTGCTCCATTTCCTCACACCTTGGGCCTGATTCACAAAGCGGTGCTAACTGTTAGCACGCTTGTGAAAAGCCACTTATCACGCCCAAAACCTAATCTCGCGCAATAATTAGCGCTCGCATGCAAAGTCCCGCCCGCAAAACTTTGCACGCGCACAGGCGCATCGCGGTGCGACGAAAACGGCGCAACGTTAAAGTCACACCCAATGCGACCTTATAGGCGCGTCAGGTGCATTGTTTTCTTGCACCGCGATGCACCATTTCGCGCGCACCGCGCTAATCTAAATTTACAAAATGGTGCTAACCTAGTTAGCACCCTGGTTAGCAGTAGCACGCCCAAAGTCTTTAGGCGTGCTAACTGGGTTAGCACCGCTTTGTGAATCAAGCCCACTGATTGGTACTTTACCTGCATCTCTGCCTCCCTGGTGAACCTGCTTTGTGCATTATTTCATTTTAACAAATATTATTTACTGGGAGAAAAAAAACACCAAAGAAATAAAGAAACGCCAACAACAAAATACAATGTGAGCATGATGTCCCAGCCATCTATGCGCCATGTGCTTAGAAGTCCATGTTAATATTTACATTATACAGCAAAGTTCGAACAACCAGAAGTCTCAACTAACCGGCATGCCGTCGGCGGATAACAGGGACTATGCTTTGTTTTTGTTTTTTTGGGAAGGGAAAGGGGGGGGGGGGGGGCGTCTTGCAGCCTTTCTGTACCTCCTAACGGCTCTTTCCAGCATCGATGTATGGCCCCAGGCTTGTCACATGACCGGATGCAGGTCAGGTGACATGCTGGGAGCCGACACGGAGGATACGCCGGAGAGCTGCTGGTTGCTCCAGCAACCGGCAAGCACATGTACTCTGCATCAGGCAATCCCACCGGTGCCGGATGCTGGGGACTCGGCTGTAAAATAAGGAATCCAATCCAAAGCTGTAAGGCTTGCTTCGCCAAGCAAGCACGGGCCCCAACCACACTGCAGACGGGCCGGCATGGATGTGGAGAGAGGAGCGGATGGCGGCGGCAGTGTCAGGGCCATTTTTGGGGCGATTTTTGTCTAATGGGAGGTATAGGAAGAGTTTTGTGCGGCGATTGCGTTTGCGATTTTAAGAATAAATACATAGGGCTTGATTCACAAAAGGGTGCTAAGTGTTAGCATGCCTGTGAAAAGCCCCTCTTCACGCCTAAAACAGCTGTTTGAGCGCTAAATCGCATGCAAAACACATCGCGCGCAAAGTTATGCGCGCAAACTTTTGTGCATGCAAAGATTTGCGAAACATCGCACCATTCACACATATTTAGCGCTCAAGCTTTGCGCGGAATTTTTTGAAGCTTTGTGCGTGCCAACTACTTTGCACCCTAGTTAGCGCGCCCAAAGCCTTTAGGCGTTCTAACTGGGTTAGCACCACTTTGTGAATCGATTGTATTTATTCTTTTCCAGGTCAAAGAGTTGATTTCCTGACGGAATCGTTCTGCAAAAGCGCTTTGCACAAAATCGTAGCGTGCAGTGGAGCACCGGGAGGGCGAAGACAAAATGCACAAAAAAAGGAAAATCGCTGCCCTCAGCAATTTCATTTTTAGATGTGAACAGAGACTCAAAGTAAACCTGAGAAGAGTGAAAAAGAAAAATGTATACATACCTGGGGCTTTCTCCAGCCTTCTTCGGCCTGATCAGTTGCGTGTGGTCCGGTAATTTTTGTTGTTATGTCTTCGGCCCGATGACTCCCTCGCTGTCCTCTGTCGGATCCTCTGCAATTCCTCCCGGTAACTTTGGGAGTCAGGGCCTACTGCACATGTGCAGAACACTTCTGACCACTGGAGCGCGATGGGGGGAGCGTGCGCGCCTGCACTGCGCCTGCACCACCTGGCCCAAGTTACCGGGAGGATTGCAGAGGATCCAGGCAGTGACAGAGGACTACGAAGGAGTGATCAGGCCAAAGGGGGCTGGAGGAAGACCCAGCTATGTATATAGGTATGTATACATTATGTATACACAGTGTCTCTTTCCCCAGGTATGTATACATTTTTCCTTTTCATTAATCTCAGGTACACTTTAAAGAAAAAATTTCCTTGTTACAGATTACGTAACTCCTGCAAGAAATCTGCAGTGTGTCTACTCCCTGCTTTCATGGAAGCAGACAAATGGTTTACATCCTATGTTTACATATTAGCTGTATCTGCCAAGGCTGGCCACATTTTTGTGCTGACACAGCTGAGAGCTCAAATTACACTTGTGATTACTTGAAGATGAGGGGGGATTAGAAAGGATCTTCTCTATAAAAACACACAGGGAGCATTTTTCTCGGTTTTCCTTCTGCCCTGTGCAAGAATTCAGCTCCACTTTAATAGGTGGATTGCAGGCCACTGTTCACCATTGTTGTGAAGAACCCTCAGAACAGAGCACAACCTTCAAAGCTGCAATTTGTGACAGCGTTTTGCAAGCGATTTTGGGAGCGATTTCCCTGCTCCTATACAATTCATTGGAATGGAAACGCTCCCAGAATGCTGCATGTCCTGCGATTGCCCTAATTGCAATCGCTGTAGTGGAATCTGTCCCATCTATTTACATTGGTAGAGCCATGGCGACGGGGGAGGCCCTAATGGAAATCCCATTCAGAAAGGGATTTCCGGGCGGGCTTGATCGCCGGAGGCGATGGAAGAGGGGGGGGGGGGGGGGGGGGGGAATGCCGCTGCACAGCCTAGGGCTCGCTACATGATTTAAAAAAAAATAAAATAAAAAAAAACTGCTGCGCTGCCCCCTGGCGGTTTTAAATAGACTGCCAGGAGCCAGGAGGGTTAAAGGATACCCGAAGTGACATGTGACATAATGAGATAGACATGGGTATGTACAGTGCCTAGCACACAAATAGCTAGGCTATGTTCCTTTTTCTCTTTCTCTGCCTGAAAGAAATAAACATCTAGGGCTAGCTTCACATAAGGGTGCTAAGTGTTAGCACGCCTGTGAAAAGCAGCTTAGCACGCCTAAAAGAGCTTTTCGCGCGCGAAACGCATCTCGTGCAAACTTTATGCTCGTAAACCTGTTTAGCCCGCAAACAGTGTAACGTTTTGCGCGCACCGCGCAGCACGAAACTTTGCGCGCATACAGTTTTGCGTGCGTAAAGTCTTGCGCGCAAAACTTTGTACGTGATTTGTTGAAGCTTTGTGCTTGCTTACTACTTAGCACCCTAGTTAGCACACCCAAAGCCTTTAGGCGTGCTAACTAGGTTAGCACCGCTTTGTGAATCAAGCCCCTGGTATGTAAATATCAGTTCCTGTCTGAGTCAGGACTGGTCAGACTACCGTGTGACCCTCACTGATAAGAAACTACAACTATAAAACACTTTCCTAGCAGAAAATTGCTTCTGAGAGCAGGAAAGAGATAAACAGGTTCCATAGTTCATTGATTTTAGCTCTGGCATACTTCAATGTCTTTTTCATAGCGCAAATACAATAAAACATTAAAAACGTAAAAAGTAGATTTAAATCCATATATATATAATCGGATGTATGTATGTATGTGTGTGTGCCGCGATCACTCGGAAACGGCTTAACCGATTTGAACGAAACTTGGTATACAGATCCCTCACTACCTGGGATGATATGTTCTGGGGGTCTCGCGTCCCCCCTGCACACCTGGGCGGAGCTACAAACAGCCAATTAGATTTCACCCATTCATGTCATGGAAAAAATTCTCACAGTAATCAAGCCAGAGTCCCCACACTTGGCACAGTTGGTCACTTGGTGACCGATGTTACAAATCCAGGAAAAGTGGGCGGAGTATAAAACAGCCAATCAAATTTCAGCCATTCATTTTTAATAGGAAAATGTATACTGCAGCCATTCTTAGATGCATGGGGTTTTCAATCTTGCCACACTCAGGAAAGTGGGTGGAGCCTACAACTGCCAATCAAAATTCACCTATTGATTTTCAAAGGGAATATTTAAACTGCTGCCATTCTTACACTGACTATGACAGAGGCTTCAAACCTGCTACAGTCAATCATTGGGTGACTGGGGTCCAAGTTCACTAAAAGGGCGTGGCCACAAACAGCCTATCAGATTTGTTTGCTGGATAAACTGCTTCCATTCACACATTTTTGATGTCAGTTGAGTGACTGTGTGTCAAGGTTACAAAAAGTGGGCCGGGCCAAAAACAAACTTCACTGGTCAAATATAAACTGCAGCCATTCTACACTGTTAATGGCAGGGTTCTCAAACTTTGCACAGTTGGTTAGTGGTTGACTGGGATTAATATTCAGTAAAATGGGTGGAGCCTACAACAGCCAATCAAAATCCACCTGTTGATTTTCAAGGGGAATATTGAATTTTCTGCCAAAAACAGCCAATCAGATTTAATTAATTTCAATGGGAATATAATAATTATTGATACTAAGGACCCCAAAGCTCATAAACTTGGTAATTGAGTGTATTTCTCCTCCAGAAGCGCTCCACCATAGACAACAATGCTGTCACCACCACCAGGAACACCCTAAAGGATCCTCACTCACCAAATAAGGTGGGCCAGCAATGACATTGGCCTTATCTCGCCTCTGGGGTATTTGATAGGCTCCCCACACCCTGTGGCAGTCAGATGCTATCCAGATATCACCTCTCCTTTCTTCCTGAATGTGACCGATGCAACCATTTCCCATTACTGGGCACCACCCCCTCCAGCGTGCCTAATGCAAAACAGTATCAATGGGAAAGATGTTGTGTGTCAGCCTCGTTAGTAACCATGGCAACAATGCTGCATCGGGATCCGTCCTGCTGTGAGGATGCTGATGCTGGCTTCTGCTGTGGGCGCTGCTGTAGGAGGCATAGGAATCAGGCAAGCTGTGCGCACAGCTGCCATGCAGCATTGTTGCCATGGTTACTAACGAGGCTGACACACAACATCTTTCCCATTGATACTGTTTTGCATTAGGCACGCTGGAGGGGGTGGTGCCCAGTAATGGGAAATGGTTGCATCGGTCACATTCAGGAAGAAAGGAGAGGTGATATCTGGATAGCATCTGACTGCCACAGGGTGTGGGGAGCCTATCAAATACCCCAGAGGCGAGATAAGGCCAATGTCATTGCTGGCCCACCTTATTTGGTGAGTGAGGATCCTTTAGGGTGTTCCTGGTGGTGGTGACAGCATTGTTGTCTATGGTGGAGCGCTTCTGGAGGAGAAATACTATTGATAAGAAAGGACTAACTCAAGCCTTTTTTCAGAAGCGTACCCGTAGGACTGTCTATAACATAGGAACCCTTTTAGTTATGTACTGTATATATAAATCATATTGATTATTTAAATACATCCTTGAACCATATTGGTAATTGCGGGTATATTCATCTGAGCGCTGTGTAACGCTGTGTTTGGTAATTGAGTGACTATAGGTCAAGGTCAGAAAAAGTGGGAGGCGCCAACAACTACATTTTTTACATGGGAAAATATAAATATAAACATTCTTACACTGTTAATGGCAGGGTTCCCAAACATGACACAGTTGGCCACTGGGTGACTGGGACTAATCGTTAGAAAGTGGGTGGCGCCTACAACAATCAAAATTCACCTATTGATTTTTCAAGAGGAATATTTACATTGCTGCCAGTCTTACACTGTTAATGGCAGAGGCCTCAAACCTGGTACAGTCAGTCACTGGGAGACTGGGGTTTAAATTTGGAAAACAGGGCGGGCTACAAATAGCCAATCAGATTTGTTTAATTTCAATGGGAAAATGCAACTTATTGATGCCAAGGACCCCAAAGCTCATACATTTGGTCATTGAGTGACTGTATGTCAAGGTTAGAAACAGCCCAAAACAACTAACTTTTTACATGGGAACACATAAACTGCAGCTATTCTTACACTGTTAATGGCAGGGTTCTCAAACTTTGCACAGTTGGTCATTGGGTGACTGGGATTAATATTCAGAAAAGTAGGTGTAGCCTACAACAGCCAATCAAAATTCCCCATTTGATTTTCAAAGGGAATATTGAAATTTCTGCCATTCTTGCACTGTTAATGGCAGAGGCCTCAAACCTGCTACAGTCGGTTATTGAGTTACTGGGGTTCAAATTCACTAAAGGGGTGGAGCCACAAACAGCCATTCAGATTTTTTTCCTGGATACACTGCTTCCATTCACACATTTTTGATGCCAGGAACCGAAAAGCTCACAAACTTGGTCATTGAGTGGTTGTCTGTCAAGGTTACAAAAAGTGGGTGGAGTCAAAAACAGATTTCCCTGGGAAATTGTAAACTGCAGCCCTTCTTCATTGTTAATGGCAGGGTTCTCAAACTTTGCACAGCTGGTTACTGGGTGACTGGGATTAATATTCAGAAAAGTGGGTGGAGCCTAAGAAAGCCAATCAATATTCCCCTGTTGATTTTCAAGGGGAATATTAAAACTGCTGCCATTCTTGCACTGTTAATGGCACAAGCCTCAAACCTGGTACAGTTGGCCATTGGGTCACTGGGCTTCAAATTTAGAAAAGGGGGTGGGGCCACAAACAGCCAATCAGATTTGTTTTTAATAATGGCAAGGACCCAAAAGCTCACAAACTTGGTAATTGAGTGACTGTGTGACAAGGTTACAAAAAGAAGGCAGAGCTAAAAACAAATTTCACTGGTCAAATATAAACTGCAGCCATTCTTACACTGTTTATGGCAGGGTTCCCAATCTTTGCCCAGATGGTCACTGGGTGACTGAGATTAATATTCAGGGAAGTGGGTGGAGCCTATAATAGCCAATCAAAATTCACCTGTTGATTTTCAAGGGGAATATTTAAATTGCTGCCATTTTTATACTTTTAACAGCAGATGCCTCAAACCTGCTACAGTCGGTCATTGGTTGACCGGGGTTCAAATGTTGGAGAGGGGCGGAGTCAAAAAAACCCAATCTAATTTATTTAATTTCTATAGGAATATACAAATTATTGATGCCAAAGTTCACAAACTTGCTCATTGAGTGTTTGTGTGTTAGGGTTAGAAAAAGTGGGCGGAACCAACACCAGCCAAAAACATACCCGAGCAATGCCGGGTCATCAGCTAGTATAAAATAAAACTGTGGAATATCTTAAAAAGTCTTTTTTTAGGAGGAGGAGGATAGATGCAATTGTTTATTCCATTAGTTTATCCACTTCGTCCACAGGTCAGTAGATATACGTCCTCTGTGACTTCATCTAAGCCACAGGTCAGTAGATATACGTCTTGTAGCAGAAGCAGTGCTGTGCAGGATTGGGCTTGCTCCTGTGCACATTTCTGGCACTATCTGATGCAGCGCTAATTGGTGAATGGGAATATAAGTTTCCTGAGCTAATGAGATTGATTTTTACTATTAAAAGTACTTTATTTTCTCATTTCATAGTGAAAAACACACTTTGTAGCACTATTTTAGAATCAAATATCTTCACCATAAATTGTGACAGGAACATAATCGAAGTTTTGTGATTAGCAGTAAGAATAGCCAAACAAAATGTGTGTTTTTTATCGACAGTAGCACTTTTTATTTTTAAACTGGAATTGGTAAAACTGAGAAATACATGTTTTTTCTATTTTTTTCTTTGTTTTCCTATTAAAATTCATAGAAAACAAAATTGTTTGAGGGAAAAAATGGCATACAATGAAAGCCTAGTTTGTCTTGAAAAAAACAATATATATTTCATTTCTGTGTCATAAGTAGTGTTGGGCGAACATCTAGATGTTCGGGTTCGGGCCGAACAGGCCGAACATGGCCGCGATGTTCGGGTGTTCGACCCGAACTCCGAACATAATGGAAGTCAATGGGGACCCGAACTTTTGTGGTTTGTAAAGCCTCCTTACATGCTACATACCCCAAATTTACAGGGTATGTGCACCTTGGGAGTGGGTACAAGAGGAAAAAAAAATTAGCAAAAAGAGCTTATAGTTTTTGAGAAAATCGATTTTAAAGTTTCAAAGGGAAAACTGTCTTTTAAATGCGGGAAATGTCTGTTTTCTTTGCACAGGTAACATGTTTTTTGTCGGCATGCAGTCATAAATGTAATACATATAAGAGGTTCCAGGAAAAGGGACCGGTAACGCTAACCCAGCAGCAGCACACGTGATGGAACAGGAGGAGGGTGGCGCAGGAGGAGAAGAAGGCCACGCTTTGTGAGACACAACAACCCCGGCCTTGCATGAGGGCAAGAAGCGTGCGGATAGCAGGCTTTGTACCGCCATGCAGTCATAAATGTAATAAAGATAAGTGGTTCAATAAACAGGGACCACGCGGCAACGCTAACCCAGCAGCAGCAGACGTGATGGAACAGGAGCAGGCGCAGGAGGAGAAGGCCACGCTTTGTGAGACACAACAACCCAGGCCTTGCATGAGGGCAAGAAGCGTGCGGATAGCATGCTTTGTACCGCCATGCAGTCATAAATGTAATAAAGATAAGTGGTTCAATAAACAGGGACCACGCGGCAACGCTAACCCAGCAGCAGCAGACGTGATGGAACAGGAGCAGGCGCAGGAGGAGAAGGCCACGCTTTGTGAGACACAACAACCCAGGCCTTGCATGTGGACAAAAAGCGTGCGGATATAGCAGCAATGCTTTTTGCCGCCATGCAGTCATAAATGTAATACAGATGAGAGGTTCAATAAACAGGGCCCGGAAACGCAACACCATCCCAGATGTTCATTGGTCATGTTACTTGGTTGGGGTCCTGAAGTGTTGCGTAGTCATTTCCAATCCAGGATTGATTCATTTTAATTTGAGTCAGACGGTCTGCATTTTCTGTAGAGAGGCGGATACGCCGATCTGTGACGATGCCTCCGGCAGCACTGAAACAGCGTTCCGACATAACGCTGGCTGCCGGGCAAGCCAGCACCTCTATTGCGTACATTGCCAGTTCGTGCCAGGTGTCTAGCTTCGATACCCAATAGTTGAAGGGTGCAGATGGATGGTTCGACACAGCTACGCCATCTGACATGTAGTCCTTGACCATCTTCTCCAGGCGATCGGTGTTGGAGGTGGATCTGCACGCTTGCTGTTCAGTGGGCTGCGGCTGCATGGGTGTCAGAAAATTTTCCCACTCCAAGGACACTGCCGATACCATTCCCTTTTGGGTACTAGCTGCGGCTTGCGTTGTTTGCTGCCCTCCTGGTCGTCCTGGGTTTGCGGAAGTCAGTCTGTCTGCGTACAACTGGCTAGAGGAGGGGGAGGATGTCAATCTCCTCTCTAAAGTCTCCACAAGGGCCTGCTGGTATTCTTCCATTTTGACCTGTCTGACTCTTTCTTCAAGCAGTTTTGGAACATTGTGTTTGTACCGTGGATCCAGAAGGGTATAAACCCAGTAATTGGTGTTGTCCAGAATGCGCACAATGTGTGGGTCACGTTCAATGCAGTCTAGCATGAATTGAGCCATGTGTGCCAGAGTCCTACCAGAATCCTCATCATCCTCTTGTGAGCGTTGTGATAGTTGTTGTGATGCATCATAGTCGTCACCTTCCTCCTGGTCTGCTTCTGCTGACCATTCGCGTTGAATTGTGGAAGTCCAACGTGCACCGCTCTGGCCCTCGTCAGTGGTGGCATGAAATTCCTGCTCCAACTCCAGCTGTTCCTCCTCCTCTTCTTCGTCATAGCTGCTGGGGCCAGCGTTCCCTGAGGCGGATGGCCTGATGTTGGTACCATCACGCTGATCGTTTTCTCCTTCAGATTCCCCCAGTTGCATCATGACAGCTGTTTCCTTGATTTTTAACATCGACCTCTTCAGTAAACACAGCAGTGGTATGGTAATGCTGACTGAAGAGTTGTCACTGCTCACAAGCAACATGGATTGCTCAAAATTTTGGAGGACTTGGCAGAGGTCCAACATGTTGGCCCAATCGGATCCACAGAAGCTTGGCAGCTGGCCGGATGCGCCTCGGTACTGCGCCGTCATGTACTGGACCACTGCACTCTTCTGCTCGCAAAAGCGGGCTAGCATGTGCAGCGTAGAATTCCAGCGCGTAGGGACATCACACAGCAAGCGATGGTGGGGGAGATTGAAGCGCTCCTGCATCTTGGCGAGTGCCCCCGAAGCAGTACTGGAATTTCTACAATGTTTGGACACTCGACGCACCTTCAACAGCAGATCGGGCACGCCTGGGTATGTCCTCAGGAACCGCTGAACTACTAGGTTCATCACGTGCGCCAGGCAAGGGATGTGTGTCAGCTTAGCCAACCTTAAAGCGCGAATGAGATTACTCCCATTATCACACACAACCATGCCCGGTTTCAGGTCCAGCGGTGCCAGCCACAAATCCGTCTGTTCCTTTATTCCCCTCCAAATTTCCTCCCCTGTGTGCTGCTTATCCCCAAGGCAGATTAGCTTCAGCAACGCTTGCTGACGCATGCCAACAGCTGTGCTGCACTGCTTCCACGATCCTACTGCTGCTGGGTTAGCGTTTCCGGATGAGGTACAGCTTTGAGATGCGTTGGAGGAGAAGGAGTCAGAGAGGTAGGTGCTGCTGTTATCCAGTGGGAGGGACGGCGGTGCAGCTGTTTGTGGCGTGGGCAACACCCGTGCCGTAGCAGGTGAGGAATCGCTGCCAGGCTCCACAAGGTTCACCCAGTGCGCGGTAAGGGAGATGTATCGACCCTGGCCGAACGCACTCGTCCAGGTGTCAGTGGTGAGGTGAACCTTGCAGGCAACGGCATTCTTCAAGCTTCGGGTTATTTTGCTGACCACGTGCTCATGCAACTCAGGCACTGCAGAGCGTGCAAAGTGGTAGCGGCTGGGAACCACGTAACGTGGGATGGCCACTGACATCATGCCCTTGAAGCTGTTTGTCTCCACCAATCGATATGGCAGCATTTCGCAGGCCAGAAGCTTGGCTATGCTGGCTGTTACTGCCACGGCCCGGGGGTCATTTGCTGGCAATTTCCTCTTGCGCTCAAACATCTCCGACACAGACAACTGAACCGTAGCGCTGCACACGGAAGGGCTGTTGGTTGTTGTGTTTGATGAACACTGGGAGACCTCAAGAGCACTACTCCGGAAAGTGACAGTGTCAGCGTCGTCTGATGTTTGTGAATGTTGTGAACCACGCAATGGCTGGGCTACTGCTGCTGCTGAGGCGGGTCTGGTGAACCCAAGGGAGGCAGTGTTGTTTCTGGTACCCTGTCCTGACGCGTTTGCCCAAAGAGTGGGATGTTTGGATAGCATGTGACGGCTCATGCTGGTGGTGGAGAGGTTGTTAATATTTTTCCCCCTGCTCAGGCGGGTCTTGCACACCTTGCAAATCGCCATGGTAACATCCTCAGTGCAGTCTTCAAAGAAAGCCCAGACTTTGGAGCACCTGCCTCCTTGCTGGCGATTTCTGTTTGCTCCTCTTTTGCCTCTCACTTGAACTTCCACGCTTGTGGTGCCTGAAATTGCGCGCCGCCTACCTTGTGGCACAAGGCGAACTCGTGCAGCAGTGTGTTCTTCAACAGACTCATCTGTGCTGCTGCTACGACGGCGATGTTCTCGTTCACAAACAAAATCTGGGTCTCTGTCCACATTGTCCATACCCTCCTCTTCCATCTCCTCAAACTCGTCATATGTCATTGTGGGCCACCGCCGTGGAGTAGAGCTCCCCACAACAACCTCTGCGCAGCACACCCCAACGTCGTCTTCCAGATCTTGTCGGCCGACCTCCTGCAATTGCAACCCCTCCTGCCCAAATTGCTCTGGGATTTGGGTTTCCGAGTCCTCTTCGGACTCGCCTTGTATTTCAGTGCGCGGTGCATTTCCCACAGTTAACGGTTGTGAATCCAGGCACAACATTTCTGGCTGTTCCTCCATTGACCTTTGAAAGGTGGAAGTTTGTTGGGCTGGGAATAGCTCCTGCGAATACCCCATTGTGTCCTGAGGTAATTCATCGGACTGGTTATCTGGCAGTTGTGTGCGTGGTGTCGCTGCCGGTTGTGTCAGCTTTGTGCCCACTGGCTCCTTGTAACTGGCTGAGGACTCGGACCTCGTGCGTGATGTGCTGGTGCTGCTTAACCCACTGCTGGACGCTTGAGAGGTCATCCAAGTAATTATCTGGTCCTGTTCTTTTGGATTTGTGAGGGTTGTTGTCCTGGACAACATGGGCGGTATTGAGTGGGTTTTCTTGGGTGCTCCCCTGTGGCCTGTACGTGAACCGTCAGGGGAAACACCTCTTCCCTTGCCCCTCCCTCTTTCACCGGATTTCTTCCTCATTTCACTTATCCTTACAGTACACGCTGACTGGCAGCAGTACAGTGGCAGTACAGAAATGCTATACAGTACCACTATTCCCAGCAGCGACACAGAGCACAATGCTATACAGTGACGGGTGAGCGGTGTACCACTATTCCCAGCAGCGACACAGAGCACAATGCTATACAGTGACGGGTGAGCGGTGTACCACTATTCCCAGCAGCGACACAGAGCACAATGCTATACAGTGACGGGTGAGCGGTGTACCACTATTCCCAGCAGCGACACAGAGCACAATGCTATACAGTGGCGAACGAGCGGTGTACCACTATTCCCAGCAGACACAGAACAGTACACAGAATGCTATATAGTGTGGCTGAACGAGCGGTGTACCACTATTCCCAGCAGACACAGAACAGTACACAGAATGCTATATAGTGTGGCTGAACGAGCGGTGTACTACTGTTCCCAGCAGACACAGAACAGTACACAGAATGCTATATAGTGTGGCTGAACGAGCGGTGTACTACTGTTCCCAGCAGACACAGAACAGTACACAGAATGCTATATAGTGTGGCTGAACGAGCGGTGTACCACTGTTCCCAGCAGACACAGAACAGTACACAGAATGCTATATAGTGTGGCTGAACGAGCGGTGTACCACTGTTCCCAGCAGACACAGAACAGTACACAGAATGCTATATAGTGTGGCTGAACGAGCGGTGTACCACTATTCCCAGCAGACACAGAACAGTACACAGAATGCTATATAGTGTGGCTGAACGAGCGGTGTACCACTATTCCCAGCAGACACAGAACAGTACACAGAATGCTATATAGTGTGGCTGAACGAGCGGTGTACTACTGTTCCCAGCAGACACAGAACAGTACACAGAATGCTATATAGTGTGGCTGAACGAGCGGTGTACTACTGTTCCCAGCAGACACAGAACAGTACACAGAATGCTATATAGTGTGGCTGAACGAGCGGTGTACCACTGTTCCCAGCAGACACAGAACAGTACACAGAATGCTATATAGTGTGGCTGAACGAGCGGTGTACCACTATTCCCAGCAGACACAGAACAGTACACAGAATGCTATATAGTGTGGCTGAACGAGCGGTGTACCACTATTCCCAGCAGACACAGAACAGTACACAGAATGCTATATAGTGTGGCTGAACGAGCGGTGTACTACTGTTCCCAGCAGACACAGAACAGTACACAGAATGCTATATAGTGTGGCTGAACGAGCGGTGTACTACTGTTCCCAGCAGACACAGAACAGTACACAGAATGCTATATAGTGTGGCTGAACGAGCGGTGTACCACTGTTCCCAGCAGACACAGAACAGTACACAGAATGCTATATAGTGTGGCTGAACGAGCGGTGTACCACTATTCCCAGCAGACACAGAACAGTACACAGAATGCTATATAGTGTGGCTGAACGAGCGGTGTACCACTATTCCCAGCAGACACAGAACAGTACACAGAATGCTATATAGTGTGGCTGAACGAGCGGTGTACTACTGTTCCCAGCAGACACAGAACAGTACACAGAATGCTATATAGTGTGGCTGAACGAGCGGTGTACTACTGTTCCTAGCAGACACAGAACAGTACACAGAATGCTATATAGTGTGGCTGAACGAGCGGTGTACTACTGTTCCCAGCAGACACAGAACAGTACACAGAATGCTATATAGTGTGGCTGAACGAGCGGTGTACTACTGTTCCCAGCAGACACAGAACAGTACACAGAATGCTATATAGTGTGGCTGAACGAGCGGTGTACTACTGTTCCCAGCAGACACAGAACAGTACACAGAATGCTATATAGTGTGGCTGAACGAGCGGTGTACTACTGTTCCCAGCAGACACAGAACAGTACACAGAATGCTATATAGTGTGGCTGAACGAGCGGTGTACCACTGTTCCCAGCAGACACAGAACAGTACACAGAATGCTATATAGTGTGGCTGAACGAGCGGTGTACTACTGTTCCCAGCAGACACAGAACAGTACACAGAATGCTATATAGTGTGGCTGAACGAGCGGTGTACTACTGTTCCCAGCAGACACAGAACAGTACACAGAATGCTATATAGTGTGGCTGAACGAGCGGTGTACCACTATTCCCAGCAGACACAGAACAGTACACAGAATGCTATATAGTGTGGCTGAACGAGCGGTGTACCACTATTCCCAGCAGACACAGAACAGTACACAGAATGCTATATAGTGTGGCTGAACGAGCGGTGTACTACTGTTCCCAGCAGACACAGAACAGTACACAGAATGCTATATAGTGTGGCTGAACGAGCGGTGTACTACTGTTCCCAGCAGACACAGAACAGTACACAGAATGCTATATAGTGTGGCTGAACGAGCGGTGTACCACTGTTCCCAGCAGACACAGAACAGTACACAGAATGCTATATAGTGTGGCTGAACGAGCGGTGTACCACTATTCCCAGCAGACACAGAACAGTACACAGAATGCTATATAGTGTGGCTGAACGAGCGGTGTACCACTATTCCCAGCAGACACAGAACAGTACACAGAATGCTATATAGTGTGGCTGAACGAGCGGTGTACTACTGTTCCCAGCAGACACAGAACAGTACACAGAATGCTATATAGTGTGGCTGAACGAGCGGTGTACTACTGTTCCCAGCAGACACAGAACAGTACACAGAATGCTATATAGTGTGGCTGAACGAGCGGTGTACTACTGTTCCCAGCAGACACAGAACAGTACACAGAATGCTATATAGTGTGGCTGAACGAGCGGTGTACTACTGTTCCCAGCAGACACAGAACAGTACACAGGATGCTATATAGTGTGGCTGAACGAGCGGTGTACCACTGTTCCCAGCAGACACAGAACAGTACACAGAATGCTATATAGTGTGGCTGAACGAGCGGTGTACCACTGTTCCCAGCAGACACAGAACAGTACACAGAATGCTATATAGTGTGGCTGAACGAGCGGTGTACTACTGTTCCCAGCAGACACAGAACAGTACACAGAATGCTATATAGTGTGGCTGAACGAGCGGTGTACTACTGTTCCCAGCAGACACAGAACAGTACACAGAATGCTATATAGTGTGGCTGAACGAGCGGTGTACTACTGTTCCCAGCAGACACAGAACAGTACACAGAATGCTATATAGTGTGGCTGAACGAGCGGTGTACCACTGTTCCCAGCAGACACAGAACAGTACACAGAATGCTATATAGTGTGGCTGAACGAGCGGTGTACTACTGTTCCCAGCAGTGACACACAATGACTGGGGGGGACCCTGGCTAGCGTGGCTGGAGCGCGAACTACCCTGCCTGCCTACCCAAAGCTAAACCCACAGACAAATGGCGGAGATATGACGTGGTTCGGGTATTTATTTACCCGAACCACGTGACAGTTCGGCCAATCAGAGCGCGTTCGGGTCCGAACCACGTGACCCGTTCGGCCAATCACAGCGCTAGCCGAACGTTCGGGGAACGTTCGGCCATGCGCTCTTAGTTCGGCCATATGGCCGAACGGTTTGGCCGAGCACCGTCAGGTGTTCGGCCGAACTCGAACATCACCCGAACAGGGTGATGTTCTGCAGAACCCGAACAGTGGCGAACACTGTTCGCCCAACACTAGTCATAAGTAGGGATAAAGTTATTTCTGATTAAATAGGGACATAGCTAAACTGTCAAAACTGCTCTGGTCAATAAGTTGAAAACAAGGTCTGGATGCGAAGTGGTTATTTTCACCTCGGGTGCCCTTTAAGTTGCTGCTCGTCAGATTTACAGTCTTGTTTCACTCCAATAAGCAGAACAAATAACTTGGGTGAAGAATGAAAGTATAATGAAACTATGGATTTAGTACAATGTGAATAGATGTATAGGAGTGACATGTGAGCAGGGAATGCCTAGAGAGAGGGTCTGATCTGGATGCCAGACTAGGCAGGAGGATATTATTCCTGTTATCAGCCACCCAGGAGGTCCCTTCAGAGCCGCAGAACCTGTTCCCGTCACTCGTCAGACCAGATCTGAGACGATAAGACTGTGTTGCAAACTTTTCTTCATCCGGAACATTATTATACAATCGACAACAATGACAATTCCTCGGTATGCTAATCAGAACAAAAGCCTCTTTATTCTGATTCTGTTACATGGCTGTGAGATCTGCATGCCTCAGATACTGCAGGTAATACTGGTAGCTTTATATAGATCTCCCATCTGCCCATTCACTGGATTAACTCACCTTATAGACTAAAAGATTGTTGCAAGATCCAGTCTCTGCATTAAGGGGCCCATACACTGGTCGATTTCAGCCGTCGATCGACCGATCGATTCAATCAAATCGGTCGATCAATTGGAGATGGATTGCCAATCGATTAGCCGATGGATCGATTTGCGGCCGATTTGATCGATTTAATTGATCTGACACGATGGAAAATCTAGGTCAATCTGCTGCTGCCAGTATATTGATGGCCCATGGAGTAGCATTGGATCTAATAGTCCAATAATGCATTTAGATAGATTTCCAATAGATTTCATTCTCAAATCTGTTGGAAATCTGTTCCTAGTGTGTGGCACACATCAGATTCCTGGCAGATTCCGACTTGACAGGCATCTGACAGAAATCTATCTGATGGTCAAATCTGCTGCAAATCTATCAGTGTATGGCCACCTTTATTATCCTAAGGAAAACTGCAATATAAACTCACTTGTCTTTGTTACAGAAACTCACAGCAAAGAGTGGTTATGGTGACAGTGACGTAATAATAATATGGGGAGGACATTAGACTATGACTATGGTAGGATAAGATTGTGAGCTTCTCTGAGGACAGTCAGTGACATTACTATGTACTCTGTAAAGTGCTGCAGGAGATGCCAGTGCTATATAAATACATAATAAAAATATGGTAGGACATTAGACTATGACTATGGTAGGATTAGATTGTGAGCTCCTCTGAGGACAGTCAGTGACATGACTATGTACTCTGTAATGTGCTGCAGAAGATGTCAGTGCTATATAAATACATAATAATAATATGGTAGGACATTAGACTATGACTATGGTAGGATTAGATTGTGAGCTCCTCTGAGGACAGTCAGTGACATGACTATGTACTCTGTAATGTGCTGCAGAAGATGTCAGTGCTACATAAATACATAATAATAATATGGTAGGACATTAGACTATGACTATGGTAGGATTAGATTGTGAGCTCCTCTGGGGACAGTCAGTGACATTACTATGTACTCTGTAAAGTGCTGCAGGAGATGTCAGTGCTATATAAATACATAATAATAATATGGTAGGACATTAGACTATGACTATGGTAGGATTAGATTGTGAGCTCCTCTGAGGACAGTCAGTGACATGACTATGTACTCTGTAATGTGCTGCAGAAGATGTCAGTGCTATATAAATACATAATCATAATATGGTAGGACATTAGACTAGGACTATGGTAGGATTAGATTGTGAGCTCCTCTGAGGACAGTCAGTGACATGACTATGTACTCTGTAATGTGCTGCAGAAGATGTCAGTGCTATATAAATACAGACTAATAATATGGTAGGACATTAGACTATGACTATGGTAGGATTAGATTGTGAGCTCCTCTGAGGACAGTCAGTGACATGACTATGTACTCTGTAAAGTGCTGCAGAAGATGTCAGTGTTATATAAATCCTATACAATAAAATCCCTGTGTCGCTGTGTCCAGCTGTCCCTGTGTCTCTGTTTTCTGCTACTGCGCATGCGTGCAGTAACGGACAGCTAGACGGGACCAGGAAGCGAGGCGGGTGAGAGAGGTGGACAGGCGAGCGAGGTGGGCGAGGCGGGCGGGTGCGTGCGCGGCGGTCGCACGCGTGCGCCCTGGTGGCGGTGGCAGAAAAAAGACCTTGAGCACGTTTTTAAATGGGCTTGGGTCTACTAGTACATAATAATATGGTAAGATGTTAGACTATAACTATTAGATTGTGAACTCTTCTGAGGACAGTCAGTGACATGACTATGTACTCAGTAAAGTGCTGCAAAAGATGTCAGTGCTATATAAATACATAATAATTATTATAATAATAATAATAATATGGCAGGACATTACGCTATGGCTATGGTAGGATTAGATTGTGAGCTCCTCAGAGGACAGTCAGTGACATGGCTATGTACTCCGTAAAGTGCTGCAGGAGATGTCAGTGCCATATAAATACATAATAATAATATGGTAGGACATTAGACTATGACTATGGTAGGATAAGATTGTGAGCTCCTCTGAGGACAGTCAGTGACATGACTATGTACTCTGTAAAGTGCTGCAGAAGATGTCAGTGCTATATAAATATATAATAATAATATGGTAGGACATTAGCCTATGACTATGGTAGGGTTACATTGTGAGCTCCTGTGAGGACAGTCAGTGACATGACTATGTACTCTGTAATGTGCTGCAGGAGATGTCAGTGCTATATAATTACATAATAATAATATGGTAGGACATTAGACTATATACTATGGTAGGATTAGAGTGTGAGCTCCTCTGAGGACAGTCAGTGACATGACTATGTACTCTGTAATGCTCTGCAGGAGATGTCAGTGCTATATAATTACATAATAATAATATGGTAGGACATTAGACTATATACTATGGTAGGATTAGAGTGTGAGCTCCTCTGAGGACAGTCAGTGACATGACTATGTACTCTGTAATGTGCTGCAGAAGATGCCAGCACTATATAAATACATAATAATAATATGGTAGGACATTAGACTATGACTATGGTAGGGTTAGATTGTGAGCTCCTCTGAGGACAGTCAGTGACATGACTATGTACTCTGTAATGTGCTGCAGGAGATGTCAGTGCTATATAAATACATACTAATAATATGGTAGGGCATTAGGCTATGACTATGGTAGGATTAGATTGTGAGCTCCTCTGAGGACAGTCAGTGACATGACTATGTACTCTGTAATGTGCTGCAGAAGATGCCAGCACTATATAAATACATAATAATAATATGGTAGGACATTAGACTATGACTATGGTAGGGTTAGATTGTGAGCTCCTCTGAGGACAGTCAGTGACATGACTATGTACTCTGTAATGTGCTGCAGGAGATGTCAGTGCTATATAAATACCTAATAATAATATGGTGGGATATTAGACTATGACTAACACTGTACCTCTGTCACATAATTTGGGGCAGTGATGGTGAAAGTGGCAGAGGTAGTCTATGATGATAATCAGAGGTGTTGTAGCTGTAATGCTGGGTACACACGTTGCGAGTTCCCGCTCGATCCGCGGGATCGACTGGATCGATTCGATTATTTCCAACATGTTTGATCGGGTTTCGATAGATACAGCCGTCGATTTTGCATATTAAGTATGCAAAATCGACGGCTGTATCCACCGAAACCCAATCGAACATGTTGGAAATAATCAAATCGATCCAATCGATCTCGCGGATCGAGTGAGAAATCGCAGCGTGTGTACCCAGCATAATATGAGATATGTTTGTACCTCTCTGTGAGTCACACAATGTACATGATCTAGGAAGCAGTGACAGAGTAGCATAGCTCCCAACTGTCCCTCTTTTGGAGGGACAGTCCCTCTTTGGGAGCCCTGTCCCTCTGTCCCTCTTTCCTCCTCATTTATCCCTCTTTCAGGACTTTGTCCCTCTTTCTATGGAAATATATATATGTCTCTACTACAAAATGTGTTTGACTCCAACTTTTATTCCCATAATTCTTTAAATTGATATATTACTAATTTTAAAATGTTAATATGAAGGAAAATGAACCAGAATAGAAAGGAACAGTGTGGTCTGAATTATAAAACAACATATTTTTCTAACGAAATCATTATGTTATGCGTGACTAGGGGTGTGACGGGGGCGTGATCAGGGGTGTGGCAAGGGAGTTGCTTAAAGAGAACCAGAGATGTAGAAAAAAATGTTCATACATACCTGGGGCTTCCTCCAGCCCCATAAGCCTGGATCGCTCCCACGCCGCCGTCCTCCGCTGCCTCTATCCGCCGGCACCGGGTCCCGTACTCCCGGCCAGTCGAGCCAGTCGAGGCAAGCGCACTGTGTCACTGCCGGCGGACGCGGCCAATTGTCTGCCTCACAGGGGCTCCTTCCACATACCTACGCATGCGCCTCCATACTGCGCAGGCACATGCGTACGGATATGGAGGGAGCCCCTGTGATGCAGAAAATTGGCCGCATCCGCCAGAAGTGATGGGACCCGGTACCGGCGATAGAGGCAGCGGAGGACGGCGGCGTGGGAGCGATCCAGGCGTATGGGGCTGGAGGAAGCCCCAGGTATGTATAGTAGCTTTTCCTATTTTTTAGTTTGCTCCGTCTCTGGTTCCCTTTAAATGACGAGCACTGTTGTTTACCGCACTTGTGAACCGGCCCTTAAACAGAAACAAGGGGTCGGCTGTATCTACAGGATCGCTATTCCATCATGGAGGCAAATTCGTCATCAAGTACAATATGATATAATCTGAGCCCCTGTCCTGTCTACTCCATACCTCCCAACTTTTTGAGATAAGAAAGAGAGACACTTAAGCACTGTCCATTGAAGTGGACGGACAGAGCCAGTACGATCGTTTACCGCTGATTGCACGACTGCTGTGTTCTGATCACTATTTTCTCAGTTACTTTTGGTGATCCTGGACGCATTATGCTGCTTCCAGGATCGCTAAGTGCCGCTCCTCCAAGTCCCCTCAGCAGGGGTTAAACAACGCAGGCCAGAAAATGACGCTTGCAGAAAAGATCATCGGGGTTGGGGGTCTTTATGGCTGATATTGTGGTGAAACCCCTTCCACAGTGTGATGTCATGACCATGGTCCTGACAGTCTGTTGTCTGTGAACCTCGTTGCATTGTGGGAAATAACATCTGTTTCCAACTGCCAAGCAAGCAGTACCTCCCTCTGTGCATAGAATTCCCAGTAATGAACATTCCGTTCAGATCATCTGGCAGAACTAAAGAGGTCACCACCAGTGATAAATGTCAATAAATAAATACGTACTGTAATTTATAAATGAATATTGTAAAAAAAGAAAAAGCTATTTTATTTCTTACGTCATATTCATTACAGTTCCTCTTTATCTCCAGTAAGAACAGGAAATATTCACAACCCACTGAGGTTGCAAGGCATGGGGGCTACCATGGGCAAGCAGCACCCTCTCTGACCTCCAGATGACCATTTTTGCCGTATCGGCTAATATTTGGTGACACTGCGACGGTGCAGTTTTGGCAACACAAACACACCTTAAATAATAACAATATTCCTTCACAGTTGAGAGATTAATTCCAGAACCAACACAGAGAGAGGGTTCGCTCAGGGGGCCGGCCCTGGAGAGGAGGGAAAATACTGCTGAGTGAGTCACTGGCTGGCACAGGAGCGGACGCTCTCTCGCGCCCTCCACCAATGTTCAGTAGCTGCTAGCGGAGTGTACAATGAACAAGACAAGGAATGCACCAATACAGTCATTTACATTCCACTATACAGCAAAGTCTGCATTATCCAGAACTCAACTAAGTGGCATGCCTGATGGGAAAACGGGGACTGTTTTATGGGGGGGTTGTGCTAAAGAAAGTACTCCCCAAGTGTCTAGTGAGTGTCCAGCGCCCTGCACTGCTCCTGGTGTGTCATGTGACCCGACACGGGTTAGGTGACATGCCGGAAGCCATGTACGGAGGACCTCGGAAAGCCGCTACGAGTGATAAGATATCCCGAAAAAATAATAATAATTCGAGCAAGAAATCCGATCAGATTTCACGTTTTCATTCGATTAATGTCTATTGGGAATGGTGGATTTTTCTTATCCAATTTTTATGAAAATGTAATGGTGTTTAGTAGATTGTCAATTTATATATATATATATATATATATATATATATATATATATATATATAAAATCGTGTGTGTGTGTGTGTGTGTGTGTGTGTGTGTGTGTGTGTGTGTGTGTGTGTGTGTGTGTGTGTGTGTGTGTGTGTGTGTGTGTGTGTGTGTGTGTGTGTGTGTGTGTGTGTGTGTGTGTGTGTGTGTGTGTGTGTGTGTGTGTGTGTGTGTGTGTGTGTGTGTGTGTGTGTGTGTGTGTGTGTGTGTGTGTGTGTGTGTGTGTGTGTGTGTGTGTGTGTGTGTGTGTGTGTGTGTGTGTGTGTGTGTGTGTGTGTGTGTGTGTGTGTGTGTGTGTGTGTGTCGCGATCACGTGAAAACGGCTTGACTGATTTGAACGAAACTTGGTATACAGATCCCTTACTACCTGGGATGATATGTTCTGGGGGTCTCGCGGCCCCCCTGCACACCTGGGCGGAGCTACAAACAGCAAATCAGATTCCACCCATTCAAGTCAATGGAAAAATGTAAAAGGCTGCCATTCTCACAGTAATCAAGCCAGAGTCCCCACACTTGGCACAGTTGGTCACTTGGTGAGTGAGGTTACAAATCCAGGAAAAGTGGGCGAAGCATAAAACAGCCAATCAAATTTCAGCCGTTCATTTTAAATGGGAAAATGTAAACTGCAGCCATTCTTAGACTGTTAATCGCAGGGTTCTCAAACTTGCTACAGTTGGTCACTGGGTGAATGCGATTAAGATTCAAGAAAGTGGGTGGAGCCTACAACAGCCAATCAAAATTCACCTATTGATTTTCAAGGGGAATATTTAAACTGCTGCTATTCTTACACTTTTAATGGCAGAGGCTTCAAACTTGCTACAGTCGGTCATTGGGTGACTGGGGTCAAAGTTCACTAAAGGGGCGGGGCCACATACAGCCAATCAGATTTCCTTGGTGGATAAACTGCTTCCATTCACACATTTTTGATGCCTTGAACCTGACAGCTCACACACTTGGTCATTGAGTGACTGTGTGTCAAGGTTACAAAAAGTGGGCGGAGCCAAAACAACTTTTACTGGGGAAATATAAACGGCAGCCATTCTTACATCGTTAATGGCAGGGTTCTCAAACTTTGCACAGTTGGTCATTGGGTCACAGATTAAGATTTTGGAAGGTGGGTGGAGCCTACAACAGCCAATAAAAATTCCCCTTTTGATTTTCAAAGGGAATATTTCATCTGCTACCATTCTCTTATACTGGTAAAAGCAGATGCCTCAAACCTGGTACAGTTGGTCACTGGGTGACTGGGGTCCAAATTCAGGAAGGGGGCGGAGCCACAAACAGCCAGATTTGTTTATTTTTCAATGGGAATATACAAAGTATTGATACCAAGGATCCCAAAGCTGATAAACTTGCTAATTGAGTGACTGTATGTCAAGGTTAGAAAAAGTGGCCAGTGCCAACAACTACATTTTTTACATTGCAGGGTTCGGAAACTTTACACAATTGGCCACTGGGTGACTGGGATGAATATTCAGAAATGTGGGTGGAGCCTACAACAGCCAATCAAAATGTACCTATTAATTTTCAATGGGAATATTCACATTGCTATCATTCTTACACTGTTAGTGGCAGAGGCCTCAAACCTGGTACAGTCAGTCATTGGGTGACTGGGATCCAAATTCACTAAAGGGGTGGAGCCACAAACAGCCAATCAGATTTGTTAGATTGATTTCAGCCATTCTGTTATTGCCAGGGTCCTCAAACATGACACAGTTGGCCACTGGGTGACTGTGACTAATATTCAGAAAAGTGGGTGGAGCCTACAGCAGCCAATCAAAATTCACCTTTTGATTTTCAAGGGGACTATTTACTTTGCTGCCATTCATGCACTCTTAATGGCAGAGGCCTAACATCTGCTACAGTCAGTCACTGGGAGACTGAAATTTAAATTCTGAAGGGAGCGGGCCAAAAACAGCCAATCAGATTTGTTTAATTTCGATGGTAAAATGCAACTTATTGATGCCAAAGACCCCAAAGCTCATAAACTTGGTCATTAAGTGACTGTATGTCAAAATTAGAAATAGTGGGCAGAGCCAAAAACAACTAACTTTTTACATGGGGAAATGTAAACTGCAGCTTTTCTTACACTGTTAATGGCAGGGTTCTCAAACTTCACACAGTTGGTCACTGGGTGACTAGGATTAATATTCGGAAAAGTAGGTGGAGCCTACAAGAGCCAATCAAAATTCACCTATTGATTTTCAAGGGGAATATTGAAACTGCAGCCATTCTCACACTGTTAATGGCAGAGGCCTCAAACCTGCTACAGTCAGTCTTAACGACTCAAATTCAGTAAAGGGGCGGAGCCAAAAACAGCCAGATTTCTTTGCTGGATAAACTGCTTCCATTAGCACAATTTTGATGCCAGGAACCCAAAAGCTCACAAACTTGGTCATTGAGTAGTGACTGTGTGTCAAGGTTACAAAAAGTGGGTGGAGTTAAAAACAGATTTTTCTGGTAAATTGTAAACTGCAGCCCTTCTTCACTGTTAATGGCAGGGTTCTTAAACTTAGCATAGCTGGTTACTGGGTGACTGGGATTAATAATCAGAAAAGTGGGTGGAGCCTAAAAATGCCAATCAAAAATCACATGTCGCTTTTCAAGGAGAATATTTAAATTGCTGCCATTCTTGCACTGTTAATGGCACAAGCCTCAAACCTGGTACAGTTGGTCATTGGGTCACTGAGGTTCAAATTCAGAAAAGGGGACAGAGCCACAAACAGTGAATCAGATTTGTTTCATTTCATGGGAAAATACAAATTATAAATGCCAAGGACCCCAAAACTCACAAACTTGGGCATTGAGTAGTGACTTTGTGTCCAGGTTACAAAAAGTGGGCGGAGCCAAAAACAAATTTCACTGGGAAAGTGTAAACTGCAGCCCTTCTTACACTGTTTATTTCAGGGTTCCCAATCTTTGCCCAGATGGTCACTGAGTGACTGAGATATTCAGGGAAGGGGGTGGAGCCTATAATAGCCAATCAAAATTCACCTGTTGATTTTCAAGTGGAATATTTAAATTGCTGCCATTTTTACACTGTTAATAGCAGATGCCTCAAACCTGCTACAGTTGGTCATTGGGTGACTGGGGTTCAAATGCTGGAGAGGGGTGGAGCCACAAACAGCCTATCTGATTTGTTTAATTTCTATGGGAATATACAAATTATTGATGCCAAGGACTCCAAAGCTCACAAACTTGGTCATTGAGTGTTTGTGTGTTAGGGTTAGAAAGTGGGCGGAGCCAACACCAGTCAAATACATACTCGGGCAACGCCGGGTCATCAGTGGGTGGAGACAAATACAAATTTCACTGGGAAAATGTACACTGTCTGCAGCCATTCTGTTAATGGCAGGGTCTTTAAACTTTGCACAGTTGGTCACTGGGTGACTGGGATTAATATTCAGAAAAGTGGGTGGAGCCTACAAAAGTGAATCAAACTTCACCTGTTGCTTTTCAAGGGGAATATTTAATTGCTACCATTCTTGAACTGTTAATGGCACAGGCCTCAAACCTGGTACAGTTGGTTATTGGGTGACTGGGGTTCAAATTCAGAAAAGGGGGTGGAGCCACACACACTCAATCAGATTTGTTTCATTTCAATGCAGATTATTGATACCAAAGACCGCAAAGCTCACAAACTTGGTCAGTGAGTAATTGTGTGTTAGGGTTAGAAAAAGTAGGCGGAGCCAACACCAGCCAAATACATACACGGGCAACGCCGGGCAATCAGCTAGTATATATATATATATACGCCCAAGCAATTTTCCAATCATTTTTATCATAATTGGGGAAGAATTGAACACAGGTGTGTGTGATACACTGGGTCAGATTTTTTAAATGTTACAATCAGTCAGAAAAATTGATTGTAATTCTTCAATTGAACAGATGTTTAAAAAATTGCATGGTGTGTGACCACCTTAAGGCTAAACATATAGTGTGATTAAGGGCGGGGCTCTAGATGTGTTGGAGGCGGTACACATCCAGTCAGGCACCTGACCCAGAGATGGATTAAAGGTTACCCAAGGTGACATGTGACATGATGAGATAGACATGTGTATGTACAGTGCCTAGCACACTAATAACTATGCTGTGTTCCTTTTTTTCTTTCTCTGCCTGAAAGAGTTAAATATCAGGTATGTAAGTGGCTGGCACAGTCCTGACTCAGACAGGAAGTGACTACAGTGTGACCCTCACTGATAAGAAATTACCCAGCAGAATGTTGGTTTAGTGAGCATTATAAAGCCAGTACAAAATATATACCGGGTCTCCCAGAATGCTCGTAGACGAGAATTCCGCATAGACAAACAGCCTAGGCTGTGACATCACGGGGGAAGGCCTGGCTACATACCAAAGGGAAGCCGCAGGATCCTATTGAGGCTTCCCTCGCTACTCTGTGGTCCCCCCTAGCTGAGAACACCCCCCCCCCCTTCCCCCCGGGAGATTAGCATTGTTGCTAATCACATCTGGGTCATGCAGTTCCTCTTTCTGTGTCAAGTGCGTGCAATGGCCAAGTGAGCCCTTCCATGCATGGGCATGCACGGGCGGGGGACAGTTGGCCATTGCGTGCACTTGAACCAGGAAGAGGAACTGTGTGGCCCTGATGTGAACAACCGAGGGAAGCCCCGTTAGGCTCCTGAGGCTTCCCTTTCTAAGCAGCAAGTGTTACATTTTTAACCCGATCTTCAGCCATTCTGGATAAACTATGAAGACCTTTGCAAATGGTTATTTTTTTTTTTTTTTTTGGAGGACACTAAGTACAAGTTAGCAACGTTTAGTCTGGTGTTCGGCATGTGGGCGAGCAGATGAGGGTGTCTTAGAATGTGGGCGGGGCTGAGTTCCTAGCGGCATGCTTCTATGCTGAGATCACCGTACCGTACACGAAGCCCGTTACGTGTAACACATGGCATACATTACATACCGGTCCGCTATTCTAGATGTGAAGGCTCACTCATGCTACAACACAGGATCTCTGGATTTCTCAAAGAAGACATTATTTTCCTCTTCACCATGCAACTGCCATGCTAAGGAGGGAAGAGAAAAATGATTTGTCCCCCTTCCCAAAACTCTTAGAGCCCTTTGCTGATCCCTATGAGATCGTTCACACTGCAGCGCTTGCGAGTTGCAAAAATCACAAACCCGCTGCATGCAGCATTTTTGGAATGGTTACAATTCTCATTTCACCTAATGAAAATCGCAAAGTGCAATTGCTGTACAATCGCCGCAAGATCGCAATGCAAAATCGCCATTGCAATCGCGTATTTTGATCGCAAGTGCAAATGGGCCCTCAGAGTTGGAGCAATTTTATAGTTCTAGGGCATCCAGTCACCTCTTCCTCTTCTTCTGGAGATGGGCCACAATACAGTGCTTTGGCCACCAGAGGTCACTACTGTGAGGGGCGTGGTGCTAAACAGTAGGGCCGTTTCACACTGTCGCGGTGTGGCAATTTGCCACACCTCTACCGCAGCCTAATTAAACCCTACGGGGAAGTTCATACTTCCCACGTTGTGGTACGCTGCGCCGGAAGTTCTAAATCTAACGATGGCGCAAGACTACGTAACCGTGCGGGATCCACGGTGAACGGCGTCGGCCTGGAAGTCATGTTAGTCTATGGCGACACAGGATTTTTTAAAAAGTTGACATCGCGGCACGCATGCACAGAAGTGTATTTTTACAATACACTTCCAAATACCCCAAAGCAGGAAGTGACCGCAAGTGTGTGTCACTTCCTGCTTGGCCAAATGCCAGACAGGGAACACCGCGTACTAACACAGTGTTCCCTGAAGGCCTCTTTTTGATGGTGGGGCTTGTACGACGCACCGCACCGCTAGCGCCAGTTTGCAGTGTGAAACTAGCCTGAAGAGCTTAAATTTTTGCCAAAATCACTTTTACATCCAAATGTGCATTTTTAAAATCACAAACACTGGTCCACATGACAGCCCAGGGGCCCCAGGTCTCTCTCACTCGCTGAGGCCCCCAAACCACCATGCGACACCTAGAGGGAAGTGCGGGCAAGCCCTGGACCTCTCACCTCCAGGGAACTCACCCCACCACCTCTAAACTGAATGCCAACTGCAACAAACACAATTGCTAACTTCCAGCTAAAGCAATATCCTGCCTCTATCTGGCCAGCAGACGCCAGTCAGCCAATCAGGTGCACTGTCATACACCCTTTGCCTGCTGTACCATACCTAGCAGGAATTACATAAATTAGCATTCAGGTGGGAGGCTTCAGTTGGACGCAATCGTGAATTGCGTCGTTTACAGGGATGCCCCGTGTAGGCACATCTCCCACACGGTCCCCTCCCTAACCACTCACCTGTCAACCGCATCCTAGAAGCTGCAAAAAATAAATTTAAAATCACAAACACTGGTCCACATGACAGCCCAGGGGCCCCAGTCTCTCTCACTCGCTGGGGACCCCAAACCACCATGCGACACCTAGAGGGAAGTGTGGGCAAGCCCTGGACCTCTCACCTCCAGGGAACTCACCCCACCACCTCTAAACTGAATGCCAACTGCAACAAACACAATTGCTAACTTCCAGCTATAGCATGTAATTCCTGCTAGATTTGTAATTCCTGCCAGATTTGGTTCAGCAGGCAAAGGGTGTATAACAGTACACCTGATTGGCTGACTGGCGTCTGCTGGCCAGATAGAGGCAGGATATTGCTCTAGCTGGAAGTTAGCAATTGTGTTTGTTGCAAATGTGCATTTTTGCCATATTATTAACAACTAGTTTTTAGCCCGCCCATTAGATAACGGGCACTAGGGCTGTGACGCCAGAGCGCAAGGCTGCGTTGCCTGCCGCACACGTGCAGAGTCTCGCTCCCCGCCACATGTGCGCACGGCCACCTGCCGCCCTGTCCCCATCCTCTTCCTGTCGGCTACACATGCGCAGTAGCCACAAAACACGGACAGGAGAGGAGGATGACACAGGGACAGTTAGGTTTTATTATATAGGATACCAAACCTAATCTCCAAGTCCCCACACACTTTCGTTCCCATGGACACAGCTTAAATGATCTTCAGGTTACTGCCCTGGAGGGTGGCTTTACATCACAAAAACAGAAACTAATAGCACAGAAGAAATTTATACATTGGTTCAAATCTGACAATAAAATATTGAGCAAGGATACCACTTTCTTAAATTGGTATGAGGTTGATGATGATGATATTTGAATGTCCTAATTCTTTTTCAGCATCCATTCTGCTTGCAGCTAACTCTTGAACTCGTGATTCACAATGCTTCTCTGCCTGGAGTCTCAGTTATGTGAGGATTGAGTAAACAAAGGGTCTTATCTATTTGTCATAAATCAGCTAACCTCCTCTCAAGACCAAATGTTTTGTTTCAATTAAGGCATTGTAATGACATGTATTCATGTTTCCAAAATAATCTATGTATCCCCTTTTTGATATTGCTTGCATGTATATAGCTGTCACATAAGCATACAGGATTCAGTCTGATGAAGGAATATTAGCCGAAAGCTTACTCTTATATTTTTTTAAGTTAGCCAATAAATGGTATCGTCCTGAATTAAAACTTCTTGTTTTATTGACTGTACCTGAACTAAGCACAATGAGATGTAAACAGACTAGGGGCAAAGTGTAGGCTTGTCCCAACTTTTGAGATGTTGTGGTATACGAACTGTTTCAGTAGCGAACAAATGCAATAAAAACTCTTCTGTGAGTGTAATTTCTGCTCTTTTATTATTTTGCCAGCATTTTCTGCACAATTTTGAATTATTTTCCTTGTTCTCCAGGTTTGTCTCCTGTTCGTCCAGAAGATCTGTCCTCAACAAATCACCTTAACCTGGGGACTACGCAGGACATCACTGAGCTGTGACACCATCCTGGGCAACAATTTTTAAGCCAAATAATACCAGCCACCAAAACTGAGCTTAACGCGGTTTCCACCTTGACTATTGGCCACCATCCCTTCTTAGTGGTTTTCACCTTGACTGTTGGCCACCATCTCATCTTAGTGGTTTCCACCTTGACAGTTGTCCACCTTTCTATCTTTGCAGTTTCCACCTTGACTGTTGGACACGTTTCTATCTTAGCCGTTTCCGCCTTGACTGTTGGCCACCTTTCTCTCTTAGCGGTTTCCACCTTGATTGTTGCCCACATTTCTATCTTAGCGGTTTCCACCTTGATTTTTATTATTATTTTTATTTTTTTTATTTATATAGCGCCAAAATCTTCCGTAGCGCTGTACATAGTACAAACAAATAATGGGGAACAAATATACATAAGAAATACCAGACACTGTACAGTCATGACATTGAATAGAATGAATACAGATACATACATAGTTGATGTGTAGTTGGTACATGTACATATGTTAAAATTACAACCGTATGAGAAGCACTAGGAGGAGGTCCCTGCCCTTGCGAGCTTACAATCTAGAGATTGGTCACCTTTCTATCTTAGCGGTTTCTACCTTGACTGTTGGCCACCTTTCTATCTTAGCAGTTTCCACCTTGACTGTTGGCCACCTTTCTATCTTAGCTGTTTCCACCTTGACTGTTGGCCACCTTTCTATCTTAGCGGTTTCCACCTTGACTGTTGGCCACCTTTCTATCTTAGCAGTTTCCACCTTAACTGTTGGCCACCTTACTATCTTAGCGGTTTCCACCTTGACTGTTGGCCACCTTTCTATCTTAGCGGTTTCCACCTTGACTGTTGGCCACCTTTCTATCTTAGTGGTTTCCACCTTGACTGTTGGTCACCTTTCTATCTTAGCCGTTTCTACATTGACTGTTGGCCACCTTTCTATCTTAGCCGTTTCTACCTTGACTGTTGGCCACCTTTCTATCTTAGCCGTTTCTACCTTGACTGTTGGCCACCTTTCTATCTTAGCCGTTTCTACCTTGACTGTTGGCCACCTTACTATCTTAGCGGTTTCCACCTTGACTGTTGGCCACCTTTCTATCTTAGCGGTTTCTACCTTGACTGTTGGCCACCTTTCTATCTTAGCGGTTTCTACCTTGACTGTTGGCCACCTTTCTATCTTAGCCGTTTCTACCTTGACTGTTGGCCACCTTTCTATCTTAGTGGTTTCCACCTTGACTGTTGGCCACCTTTCTATCTTAGCGGTTTCTACCTTGACTGTTGGCCACCTTTCTATCTTAGCCGTTTCTACCTTGACTGTTGGCCACCTTTCTATCTTAGTGGTTTCCCCCTTGACTGTTGGTCACCTTTCTATCTTAGCAGTTTCTACCTTGACTGTTGGCCACCATCCCATCTTAGTGGTGTCCACCTTGATTGTTGGCCGCCATCCTATCTCAGAAAGGTGAAGGCTCTCTTTGTGAGTGTCAGCTGTTAATGATGAGATCATGTCACGTTGTCAACAATCAACAAGGACTTTAGAGGTGCACCGAGGAGAGGCATGAACTGATGTAAACCAAGATTTATGTCCCTCAGTCCCCTCCATTGACCATGAATGGATCGGCATTCATCATAACCCAAGGAAACTCAAGTCCAGCTGCTTCAATGATGGATTATTTCTGGAATCTCTTCTTACGGGTCCGGTTGGGAAGCTGTTGTACACAAAGTGTTGGCCTTCGCTTCTAAGACATATTGTAGACTAAATCCTGGCACACACATCCAGTCTTGATTGGCCAATGTTACCAGCTCCATGTAGTCAAAGAGCTTACCTACACACTCTATTCATAGGGTTTAAAATCTGTTGGACCTAATACTACGTGGAGGGGTTACAACTGATCAAGATTGGATGTGTGTACCCACCTTAATGCTCCTGCAGTGAAATGTTTAACATTTCCTTAGAAATATTATCTATGCTTTGTACTAGCTGGATATGAGGACAGTCTGCAGGCCTCAGGAATACAGCCCTGTATCAGGGGGAGTCCTAATAAGGTTAGAGGTCAAGCAAGCCTCCAGCCCATCATCTAGTGGTGCAAATATCTGGATGGGTCTGGGCCCTTTTAGGATCAATATCCAATAATCACATGTATTTAGTGTGAATGCAGTTAAACAGGTTAAACAGCATTTGAAGTAGTAGTTACAAGAAGGCACGGATTGTAGAAATGCCTTGTTAGGTCCCGTTCACACTTGGGAATGCAAAATAGTGATCGTAATTGCCTAGCGATTGTAATTTTGTATTGCGCTATTCCGCGATGACGATTACATTTAGCGATTCTCATTCCAGTGAATGAGAATTGTGCTGCAGTCGCAGGGAAAATGCTGCATGTAGCGGGTTTACGATCTGCGATAACCGCAAACGCGACGCAATCGCTGCAGTGAGAGTAATCTCATAGGATTGCTTGTACAGCAGAGCTTTGCTGATTGCTGCGGTGCGGGCGCAAAGTGCTTGAGTGTGAATGGGCCCTTAGGACATGAGGCCTAGTAGATGTACAGACTGGGGACGCCAACACTGGGCAGCTTGAATGAGGACTTCAGTCTAAATACTTACTTTGACATTGTAATCTGCTCCACACCCGAGGAAATGTAAACTAGCGGACCTGAAGATACCTAAAAAAACGAGTTTCACTTTCCTGGGGCTTCTGAACGGCCCCCTGCAGCCGTCCTGTGCCCGCAACGTCCTGGAACGATCCCCTGGTTCCCTGCCATGGCTCACTTTCTCTTTCGCCAATCTTAGAAGTCGACGTCCACTGCGCCTGCGCGGCCCTCACAGCGCATGTCCTCGTTTGCACTTCCGTCACCAGGAGCATCTTGCGCAGGCAAGGTATGAGAAAATCTCTGCTGCGCCTGCGCAAAACGCAGGCACAGTGGACGGCAACTGGTGAAAGAGAAAGTGAGCCGCGGCGGGGGACCGGAGGATCCTCCCAAGTATGTGAGGGCACAGGACAGCTGCAGAGGGCTGACAGAAGCCCCAGGTAAGTGCATTTTTTTTAATTTTTTTTTTAGTTCTCGTCAGGTCCTCTTTAAGTTTGAACTTCCCCTCCCCAATTTCGGGGTGGGGTGTGTAATGTGTAATGACTTTAAATGTGAGCATTGTGTGTCTGAAGTCCAAGCACTTGACAAAGGGTGAATGGCCCAGAACATTGTGCTGGTTTTGTATGCTGTTTAATCACATTCACATTAAATAAATGTGATTGTTAAGTAATTGTCTTGAGGGTCCATTCACACTAGAGCGTTTTGCAGCGATTTCGTCGAAATGCTCAAACGCTAGCGCTTTTTAAAAGCGCTCGTGTAATGAAACCCTATGGGCCCGTTCTTACTTGGGCGAATTGCGCTAATCGCCGCAAATCGCCCCAAAACGCTAAACGCAAATGTGAAGCCTGCACCATTTTCATGCGATTTCCTGGCGATCATGTTTCAGTGCTATAGAAGCACTAAACGCGATCGTGGAAAAATCGCCGCAGTGTTCAGTGATTTTTCACAGGAAATCACGGAAAAAACACTCCTGCAAAACACCGGCAATAACCGACGGCGTTTTGCGTTTCTAAGTGGGAATGGGCCCTACGAGTTGAGTCTTATCTGGATATCTGCACCTTTGTACAAGCTAGGTCATCACTCCCTTATCTTCTGTACATTCCAACAGCACTATTAATGTTGGCTCCACCCCCTGAAAGCTCTATCAAAAAGCCAAAAATGCAGAAATGTACCGCAAGATCTCCTTAAAGTGAACCAGAGACGAAGCACCCTCATGTATTTTACCATATATTTCAGTGGGAACATTAGAGACAACACCCTGCTTTCTGTTTCATCCTTCACTGCTCAGCTTGATAAAATCCCCGATTGAGTATTCAGTCTGGCTCTGCTGTAATGACTCAGCTATAATGATTCCTGAGCAGAGCCAGCAGGGGGCAGGCTTGGACTTGAAAAGACATGAGAGAACACAGACTGAGCTATAAATATTCCTGAGCAAAGCCAGACTGAATGCTCAGTCGGGGATTTTATCAGGGCTGATTAGAAGCAAGCTGTGCAGTGAAGGATGAAACAGAGAGCATGGTATGTGTTTTCTCTAATGTTCCCACTGATATATATGGTAAAATACATGAGGGTGCTTCATCTCTGGTTCACTTTAAAACATAAGTTTTATTGCATTACTTGTGTGCAAAAAAATCTCCTTGTTTTTCCTACAACAGAGAACTTTTATGTTTCTCCAACAGTCATTTCATACATCATGCCTCCGACACGTTCTTCACAACTGCAAGTCTCTTCTTCACTGGCGATGACAATGTATATGCAACCAATCAGATTGTAGTGACCCTGACCCCAGGAATCTGTGATACTCCAGCAGTGAGGCACTCTGCAAACGTCCGTTGGGATCGAGGTGGGCGATTATTTTAGTTTCCCTTCCAATAGAATGACCTCAGTGCGGTGAAAGGGTCTAGTATGGAATATTTTGCATGCAAACTGTTTTGGAAGCTAACATCCTCCCTTAGTCTTCATTTGTAGCATCTGTTTTAGATGCAAGGTGTGCAGTTTGTCTATAAAAGGCTCTGCACACCTGGGCTGATAGTCATTCAGATGCAGCCTTGCTCTACGATGCGCTGCCATTTCCCCCTGCTCTGTACAAATTATTTCAGTTTACCCAAGAGCTTTATTGCATGAGTTGGTTACAAAAGTCGTGCCAAAGTACATATGGCTAATCCTCTAAATAAAGGAGTGAGCAGAGGCCTGACAGGCAAAACACTGATTCAAGGCTCTGTAACAATCTAATACAAAGAATACAGCATCATAGGAGGCTGTGTAAAGGCAGATTTGTAATAAACCCGAAGGGGACGGTGACTGGAAGATGATGCACTGACAATAGAAGGAAAGTGCGCATGCAGTGAGAAATAAAGTTAGGTATTTATAGTCCAGAGGCTTCCTGCGTCCTCCTACAGTCCATCACTGATTGTATCTAATACTCTAATCAGACAGAGAGCTGTTTGTTTCCCCTACACCACAGACCAATTCCCCATCGATTCCAGCAAATTGGTCCTGTGTTGCCGCCTTGCCACCCCGGACACGCCTCCCCAAATGTTTTATGAGACCACAGCTCCCCCTATTCCCCCCGCCCCCCTCCCTGTAGCTCCCAACTGTCCCTCTTTTGGAGGGACAATCCCTCTTTTGGAGCCCTGTCCCTCTTTCCTCATTTGTCCCTGATTCAGGACTGGTGTACAGATCTGTGTGAATATATGTATTTTCTACTGAAAAATGTGTTAAATTGACACTAAACTTTATTCCTGTTCTTTAAATTGATATACAGTATTTCTTATTTTCAAATGTTAATATGAAGGAAAATGAACCAGGATAGAAAGGACCAGTGTGGTTTGAATTATAAAACAACATATTTTTTGATGAATTCTTTATGGTATGCGTGACTAGAGGTGTGTCAAGGGCGTGGTTGGGGGTGTGGCAGGGGTGTGATTAGGGGTGTGGCTTAAATGACCCTCTTTCTTATCTCAAAAATGTGGAAGGTATGCCCCCCATTGCCTGTGCTATTATACTATAGCTGTCACAGTACTGAGAAATTTTGGATTGAGACTAGGCAAAGTATTTGCACAATGTCGCCCCACATGACTGCTGGCATTATGACTTTAATGCAAATTGTATGCAGTGTAAAGGACAAGAAAGACGAGCAATTAAATCCAGGGCTGCTCATCAGGATTCCGGGTAACCCGGATATCCGAACTTTTTTATGCTATCCGACTGTATTCGGATTCCGGATACCTGGGCCCAAATCTGGCTAGCTATCTGCGGATATTTGGCCGCATAACCCGGATATCTGCGGATATTGCAGGTATCCGAATCCGAAATACTGTAACTAAGGAGATGATGTCCTGGAGCCAATCAGAGGGCTCCTAGCAGAAGCCCTAGCAACCAATCACAGAGGGGATCCCTGGCCAGCCCCACCTGACCTTATTGAGCCAATCAGAGGGCTCCCAGCCTAAACCTTGGCACCCAATCACAGAAAGGAACACTAGCCAGCCCCCTGTATAATAAGGAGGGCTGCTATGATGAGACATACCATCTTAGCTTGCTGAATGTTCACTGAGAGGCATGCTCCAGTGCTGGTGGCCTAGCAAGGGCTGTACACAGTTATAAACCTAAAGCTGTTCAGTGATTAACCCCTTCACTACTATCACTACACTATTGCTAAATCGTTAATTAGCTTGATTGATGTCATTGTATGACAGTCAGAGTGTGTGCTCCAGTGCTGCTGGCCTAGCAGTGATAAACCGAAAGCTGTTCAGTGATTAACCCCTTCACTATCACTACACTATTGTTAAATCATTAATTAGCTTGATGTCATTTGTGTGACAGTCAGAGTGTGTGCTGCAGGCAGCTGCTATGTGTCTGTGTGTGTGCTGTGCACAGACCAGGCCAGCTGCTGCCTGCTGGCCAGCTATTAGCCTTAGGTATAGGTTAGTTAAGGGATTAGGGGATAGGATTACTGTGTTATTGTGTAGTTAGTACTGTAGTACTGCAGTCAGTGTGCTAGTAGTAGTACTACTGTGTTAGCTTTCTACAGAACTGCTGTGCTGTGAGCAGTGGCAGTGTGACAGTTAGTGTGCACTAGTGTCTTCTCCTCTGCTGTCTGACTGTCACTCAGCACTTGGCACATGTCACGGGACATGTGCCACGTGGCGCTTGGCATGTGTGACGTGGCACTTGCCACGTCACACGTGGCAAGTGACGTGCCATGTGTCACGTGCCAAGTGCCACGAGAGACTTGGCACCAAGTGACACGTGCCAAGTGACACGTGCCATGTGACACGTGCTAAGTGCCAATTGTAACGTGCCACGTCCAGCATGCTTCTGGCACACATTACACCTGCTGCTGCTGCATTGTCCTGCTCCTGCTGCCTGTGCAGCTCCCACCGCCAGGCCAGGGTGCCACAAGCCACTGATACCACCTATATTTAACCCAAAACACAATTGCTGCGTAATTTTTTGGAGGTATCTTGGCTGAAAACTGCCATGTCCTAGTTGTGCGGTTGGAATTTGGACACAACGTGGGCTGCACGACCGCTGTCTGAAACCTAGGCCTAATTATAATTGACAGTCATTTTTTTTTTGGGGGGGGGGGGGATTTTAAGTCCCCACATCACCAATTAGTGTTCCCCCTTTACAAAATAATGATGCTACATGCCTCATATACTCTAAAAAAAGTTTTTTAATGCAATTTAAAGGCCACTTCCGGTTTCTACCCGGATATCCGAATCCGCCGGATAGTAGATAGATATCCGATTCGGATTCGCATCAGGAAATTTTGAACTCGGATATCCGACCCGGATCGGATAACGGGGTATCCGGATCCGGATCTGATCCGGATTTTGAAAAGGGGTATCCGAGCAGCACTGATTAAATCTATCTTTCCTTACCTGCGGCTTCTTCCAACCCCTAGAAGTCATTTGTGTCCCTCGCAGCAGTACTGATCTTCTCCGGTGTCTCTCTGGCAGCCTCTAAAGACTGCCGAGCCCCGATGGGTCAGCGTCCTCTGTGCATGTGTGGGCCCATGTGAGCGCCTGTGAATGAATGCAACCACCTCATTGGGAGCGTACTCTGCAGACCCACTATGCTCCCGGTTTAAAGTGGGCACGTTCTCACAAAAGGCGGACGCACACCCGCCCATTTCCAGAAGACGCTGACTCATCGTGGCTCGGCAGCAGGGGCGCCTCTAGCCATTTTGTCACTCCAGGCGAGGAAACTTGTGGCGCCAACCCCCCCACCCCTAACCCTGCCCCCTCATGCCTTCTCATGAAAATAATCGTAATACAACCCTCTTTCACCAGAAAATAATCTTAAAGCAGCAATGATTCACCATAAAATTATCATAATGCGGCAATCTTTCACCAGAAAATAATTGTAATGTGGCCAGCGTTTCACCATAAAATAATCGTAATGCAGATGCGTTTCACCATAAAATAATCGTAATGTGGCCAGCGTTTCACCATCAAATAATCGTAATGTGCCCAGTGTTTTACCATCAAATATTCATAATGTGGCCAGCGTTTCACCATCAAATAATCGTAATGCAGCAATGTTTCCCTAGAAAATTATTCTAATGTGGGCAGTGTTTCACCAAAAATGAATGTATACCTGTAAATAGAAAAGCATTTACTCACCTGCAGAAGAATCCTCTCCCTGGGAGCAGCTTCCCCCGACGATCTGCAGCGGCGCAGTCAGCCTGTGAAAGTCCCGTGCTGAGCAGGGCTACGGGAAGATGGCACCCGAAGCCCTGTACTGGAGACACAAACAGTCTTCAGTACAGGGCTTCGGGCGTCATCTTCCCGTAGCCCTGCACTACCTGCTGGAAGACTATGCAGGCCGGAGCGGTTAGCTGCCGGGATGAACTGGCGCGGCGCCTATTAAACGCTGCGGCCAGTTCACCACAGGAGTCCCATAGTCTGGCGGGGGAAGGTGATGAGCACGTCCCCCACCGCGGCAGCACCCCCCTCACCCGGCGCTCCAGGAAGGATAGATTTAATTAATCGCCTCGCTTATTCTTTAAAAGTGAGCCAATCATGACACGTCCTGCCGATTTTGGTTGTCCGAGTAACAAGATGCATGAAGATTTGAAGAAATGTTCTTGCAAGAAATAATTTTTAGCATCACATGTTCACAAACCAAGGGCACAGAAGTTCCTATATTTCTACAGATTGACCGTGCAATTCGATTGTTACGATTCTTCGGGCCTGCCAAAAGAGGGGAAAATGATAAGCAATCCAATCTAATTTTGATTCAACAAAATTTAGATCAATGAAACGATTGATTGGTACAAATGGTACTCAATCGGATCGATCAGTGAACCTAAACTCAATGAATAAAAAAAAAAAAGAGAGTTTCACTGATCAGCAAAAATGAAACTAGCTAGCAGTGGAGGACCAGAGGATCCGTGAGTGACTTCGAGGGTACAGGTGTGTCTCTCATAGCGTGCAGGATGGCGGGGGAGCGGCAGGGGGTGTGGCCAGGGAGAGAAAGCTGCCCAATGGCAGCTCTGGAGACCCTGCAGGAATGCCCCTCTCGGGCGTTTTGAACAGGGAATACCTCTCCCTTGTGTTTACCTCCTAGATGACGACAACTAATGTCGCCAATCTCAGTGGGCTATATCGCGGCGGGGGGAAGGGGGGGGGGCAGAGAGCGGCGGTTGGGGGACTCAGAGGCATGCTATGAGGCAGCGAACATGACCCTGTGTCCCATATGCCATCCCATCTGCCCACCTCAGGTTCTCGGAGATTGTACCATTAATGGGCACTTTTACTGAAACAATGAAAATGCAACCATTGCCTGCACAATAACATTCAGAAAAGGATAAAATAAAATGGGGTCCTGGGCAAGATAGCAGTGTTTGCCCGCCGCTGATGATCACCTGGCTTAGATTTGGTGGGGGAGGGGGGCTATCATCCCCCAGGCCCCTAGACTCTCTTCAGGTCCTGGGCAGCTGCCTAGGGTGCCTTTTGAATTATCCAGCTCTGATAAAATCCCATTTGTTGTCCCTCAGGTATGACCGTATGCCCCACACGTGTCATTTCATGTCGGTGCTCCCGGCAGCAAACCCAGATTACACTATAGTGTCCTCCGGACAAGGAAATAAGTCGATTTATACAGCGATCCCATGCCAGATCTACAAGATGCAGCTTGTCTGACGAGGAAGAGGGAGGTCAGGAGTGGGGCGGTGAGTCACCCTGAGGTCCGTCCCTCCTCCGGGCGACAAGAAATTCATACAAGGAACTTACAACATACAATGAGATATTGTGCACGATAATCTGGCAGGTTTCCAGGCAGAAAGGTCATTTCTGGCCAGCTAAGCTCCTCCCCCTCTGTATTCCCCAGTCCCATTCAGATTACTCATTAAGGGTTAGTCTTGTATTACTATTGTTATTTGCAGGAAACAATGGCAGCACGGTGGTGATGTGGATAGCACTCTCGCCTTGCAGCACTGAGGTCTCAGATTCAAATCGGGCCAGGGCACTACCTGCATGGAGTTTGTGTGCTCTTCCCGTGTATATGTGAATTTTTCCGAAATCCTAATTGGACTACAATAGGAATATAAGACTTACTATGGTAGGATTAGAGTGTGAGCTCCTCTGAGGACAGTCAGTGACATGACTATGTACTCTGTAATGTGCTGCAGGAGATGTCAGTGCTATATAAATACATAATAATAATATGGTGGGACATTAGACTATGACTATGGTAGGATTAGAGTGTGAGCTCCTCTGAGGACAGTCAGTGACATGACTATGTACTCTGTAATGTGCTGCAGGAGATGTCAGTGCTATATAAATACATAATAATAATATGGTGGGACATTAGACTATGACTATGGTAGGATTAGAGTGTGAGCTCCTCTGAGGACAGTCAGTGACATGACTATGTACTCTGTAATGTGCTGCAGGAGATGTCAGTGCTATATAAATACATAATAATAATATGGTGGGACATTAGACTATGACTATGGTAGGATTAGAGTGTGAGCTCCTCTGAGGACAGTCAGTGACATGACTATGTACTCTGTAATGTGCTGCAGAAGATGTCAGTGCTATATAAATACATAATAATTATATGGTAGGACATTAGGCTAGGACTATGGTAGGATTAGAGTGTGAGCTCCTCTGAGGACAGTCAGTGACATGACTATGTACTCTGTAATGTGCTGCAGAAGATGTCAGTGCTATATAAATACATAATAATAATATGGTAGGACATTGCGTACGTCAAAAAACCTTCATTTATCGTTTCTTCTTATAATAAAATCTGAAAATATTGTTTATAACAATGATATAAATATAACTACGTTCATAATAAGTGTTGTAAAACATTAGTAAGTATTACAAAAAATTTACTAAAACTATACCTAAACCTACTCTCACACAGAACCCTCCCTGTTATATACCTAACCCCTAGACCTCCCTGGTGGTGCCTAACCTAAGACCTCCCTGGTGGTGCTTAAACCTAAGACCCCCCCTGGTGGTGCCTAAACCTAAGACCACCTAAGACCCCCCTGGTGGTGCCTAAACCTAAGACCTCCCTGGTGGTGCCTAACCCTAACCACCCCCCTTAGTGTTCGCTTTATTATGTGGATAATAATGTTTTACAAATAGTGACTGTAAAAAATATATTGCAATTTACGTTACGTACTGATCGCTTTATTTTGTGAATAATAATGTTTTACAAACAGTAAGGGATAAAATTTTAAATAATGTTTTAGTTAAATAGTATAAATATGTTTAGTATTTTTATAAACGTTATTCATCACGGGTGAATTTTCTAAACGTAAATCATCACAAGCACAGTTATAAAACATTAAAAATCTCCGGGCGCGGTTTGTAAAACGTTATTAATCTCCGGCGCCCTTTTTTCCTGTTCGTCGCCCATTAAACGATATTTATTATGGGAGTGAATGGCGGCGCCCTTTTTGTCCACTAGCTGCCTGCGCCCTTTTTTCCTGTTACCAGGACATTAGCCTATGACTATGGTAGGATTAGATTGTGAGCTCCTCTGAGGACAGTCAGTGACATGACTATGTTCTCTGTAATGTGCTGCAGAAGATGTCAGTGTTGTATAAATACATAATAATAATATGGTAGGACATTAGGCTATGACTATGGTAGGACATTAGAGTGTGAGCTCCTCTGAGGACAGTCAGTGACATGACTATGTACTCTGTAAAGTGCTGCAGGAGATGTCAGTGCTATATAAATACATAATAATAATATGGTAGGACATTAGACTATGACTATGGTAGGACATTAGAGTGTGAGCTCCTCTGAGGACAGTCAGTGACATGACTATGTACTCTGTAAAGTGCTGCAGGAGATGTCAGTGCTATATAAATACATAATAATAATAATATGGTAGGACATTAGGCTATGACTATGGTGGGATTAGATTGTGAGCTCCTCTGAGGGCAGTCAGTGACATGACTATGTACTCTGTAATGTGCTGCAGAAGATGTCAGTGCTATATAAATACATAATAATAATATGGTAGGACATTAGACTATGACTATGGTAGGATTAGAGTGTGAGCTCCTCTGAGGACAGTAAGTGACATGACTATGTACTCTGTAATGTGCTGCAGAAGATGTCAGTGCTATATAAATACATAATAATAATATGGTAGGACATTAGACTATGACTATGGTAGGATTAGAGTGTGAGCTCCTCTGAGGATGGTCAGGCCAGGGCCAAACAAAACCTGTGAAGGTGTCCTGTGTTGTTTAGCCCCAAGGCGTTAGACAGCAGATCCTGTAAGTCCTGTGTGAGGAGAGCTCTCTATGGATCAGACCAGTTTTTCCAGCACATTCCACAGATACTCTATCAGACGGAGATCTGGGAAACTTGAAAGCCAACTAAAACATGACGCATTGTAAGTGGCAGCCTTTTTCTATTGCTCCAGCTCTGATGCTCACCTCCCCACTGAAGGAAGACAGGGGTCAGCATGGACACTCTGATTGCAGCTACATAACCCTCTGTACACATAAGACAGACTACCCTTCACTGCCCATATGCATCAGTGAGCCTTGGGTTCCCAGGACCCCCTCACTAGTTCACTAACTGTTATACTGTGGTGTTTATCATTTTTAGTAGGTACATACAGTATCACTGCATACCAGAAATACCTCCACAGGACCTGACATTTCGGAGGTGCTCTCAGCCAGTTAATCACTCCAGTTGCACTCCGGTTGGCTCCTGTTGCACACCGAGGTTTGCAATGCAGCACAGAAATGAGGCTTCTTATCAATGCGCAACGTTCAGCGACAATGTCATATGCATAGGTCCGCCCCCGGGTAGTGACAGGCCCGTCCCGGGTAGTGACATACACCCAGCTGGGCAGGAAGTAAGTCAATGGGATTCCCGCCGTTCCGCTCATACGCGCCGCATCACACTGTGCTCCTGTAGATGAAGTTCCTGCATCGCCCACTGACTCCAATGACTTCCGCCGCCGCTGCGTCACCACGGAAGTCATACGGTAACACACTGCTGACTTCGGAAGCTTCCGGCGCATTGCTGTTGCGTGGCCCTGCGGTAACACAGGGTAATGCAATGCACACTTGCAATGCAAGGGAAAAAGAGGCCTCGAGGTGGCCATACATAATTCAGTTTATTTTTTTTCATCATTCAGTGCATTGAAATCTCACCTGCTCCAGAGAACCCAGAAAGCCGACTCCTCCATGGGCGCCGCACTGATAGCCTGCAGTACCGCTACAGGACATCCGGTGTCATCATACAGTAGTGATGTGATGATGACGGGATGTCTGACGCAGGCAGCCCAGGAGGAGCCATGGAAGGTGATTGAGCTGGTAATCTTCTTTCTTCTTCCATTTGGCTGCACCGTGTGTCACCAGCTCCGTAGCGGTTATGTCCTTCTGCCTGCACCCCCCTTCCTCTACTTGCCGGTCTGCACCCAGGGCTGTCACCCTGCCAGCACTGCCCAAGCAATGGCCCTGCGGTACTAACTTAGAAACCCCTGAGAATCAGTGCAACAAGGTACTCTGTGATCTTCACCACACCAGTCAGCGGTTTTAGTGCTGAGGTTGGTGTATTTACCGACATAGAGAGGATGCAGCAATCTCTGGTCTGACAGGAGGCTTGCCACACGCCAGAGAAAGCTCAGATTGTGATTGTGCTTGTTGCCTGTTATCAGCTTATTTGCACCACCGGTACGTCCAGCCTGTTCAGCACACAGAGATGGTCACTTAAGGTGGCCATACACTGGTCGATGTGCCATTAGATCAACCAGCTGACAGATCCCTATCTGATCGAATCTGATCAGAGAGGGATCGTATGGCTGCCTTTACTGTAAACAGATTGTGAATCGATTTCAGCCTGAAACCGGCGGCCGATCCGATCAAGTATACATTACCTGATGCTGGCTCCCGGGCATCTTCTCCGCATTGCACGGCTCTGTTCCGGCTCCATCCCGGCGCTTCCTGTGTTACTCCGTGACCAGGAAGTTCAAATAGAGCGCCCTCTATTAGAACTTCCTGGTCACTGCAGTGACACAGGAAGCGCCGGGTTGGATGGAGCCGGAACAGAGCCGTGCAGTGCGGAGAAGACGCCCGGGAGCCAGCCTCAGGTAATGTATACTTGATCGGATCGGCCGCCGCTAGCGACGCGCACTTTACCCGCGGGCGATCGAGGGTAATTTCCCGCACGGCGCGATCAACGGACCGATCCGATTCCGGGAGGGAATTGGATCGGCGGCTGCGTTTACCGCGAACGATTGGCAGCAGATTCGATCCCAGGATCGAATCTGCTGTCGAAACGGCCGCGAATCGAGCCAGTGTGTGGCCCCCTTAAATGACACTCACCCCTCCAGGCAGAAGGTTACATGTGGATAAATGTGATGGAATTTAAAGGGAAGTCAGTCAGAGCATGATGGACATAGATTACATAATGGGAGGTTGCATACTGTACCTGCTGCTTGCATCATGCTGTTGTCCCTGCTGCTTTCTTTTGTCACACTTCCTGTATTCAGGCAATATGCCTCATATACCCCCAGGCCTCAAGCAGGCAATACTGCCCCACATGACACAGAGTTCCCGGCATGTGCCCAGCGATTTTCTATTCATGTCTAGCAATTTTGGAATGTTTGCTGGAAGTGAACACCTTTTGACAAAAAATGCTTTGCAAATAGGGTTGCCACCCAGCCGGTATTCGGGCGGCAGGGCCGTTTTTTTCATTAGAAAGCCGGTGCCGGAATATTTTTTTTACCGGCAGGGCATTTGCTCAGGATTTGCCGGTAAAAACAAGAGGAGAAACAGAGCATTGCTATATAAAACCTCCCCAAACTGCTGCCAGCCAATGAGAGCGCTTCCACTGGCTGGGCTGGCCCGCCCCACTCCTGTGCCTACACTAGCTGTTCGTGGCCGAGGTGTAGAAGGAGGAAGTGCAATGTATTCTACACGCAGCAAGCAGAGTGTCTGCCCCTCCTCCTGCTCCACTGCAGTCAGTGCAGTCTTCTGAAACTTTGAAGTCTGAAGCGTCACACAGGTTCTCCATAATTACATTCTATGTTTCTCATGGTCGGCTCAGTTGTCAGTCTGTCACAGTTCTCTTTCAGTGAATTGTTACGAGTGAATAGAGTATATTCCGCTGTACCAGGAGTCCAGGAGAGGCTACCTGTCGTAAAAATTCCTGAGGGACCAGGAGGTGTTAATGACAGGCTGTTACTGCGTCAAACGTTTGTGAAGAAGGCTATTACCTAAAGATATGCAGATTAACACTGCAATCAAATGGGGCTTTTGAGCTTGCAAGTTGTCTGAAAAGCAGGAGCCCTGCAGCTACTTCAACCAATTCTTTTTTTCTGAATGGTAGCTATAGACGATAACAGACATTCCCACCTGTAAGGTGCCATGTCCATTTCCATTCGGGCATGTCACCAGTGCTGCTGCGAAGCTGAATCACTATAGTTATATGGTTACAGGGATTCAGGTGTGTGCTTTGGAGAACTGCTGTCCAGATTGGCAAGCGATCTGGACAGCAAGCTATTGTTTGAATCGGCAGTAGTTTCCCATCTGCACATTCAGACTTAATGGAAACAGTCTTTTTGCTTTTACAGGATAAAGACTCATTCACATCATAGGCACTTTGGTGCACATTTTGGCAGCACATATTATGTGCAACACGCAAGAATGGCAGAAGTGCACAGACCGCACTTCTATGCTGCGCTGTACAGTACAGCAGTGTGATGCGCTATCACACTGCTGCATGCATTTTTCAGGAATCACAGCGCTGATCCCATTCACTGTAATGAATGAGATCAGCAGCGCGCAGATGGCGTGCAATCATATGCATTGCGTCCCAATAGCACGGCCAGTCTGCATCAGTGATGTGACTGAGTCCTTAGGCTACGTTCCCACCTGCTGCCAGATCACAAGCAGTCAGAGGGAGAGGACAGTGTAATGTCCTCTCCAATGGTCCGCTGGGATCTGGCTTTAGCCCAGGGCAGATAAACTCCCCTACAGGCGCAGAATCCTCCAGGACACCGAAGTACGATGAGGGGTGCGGGCACACCCGAGATGCCCATGCACAGAAGCCCGTGACTGCCCAGCAGAACAGAGAGATATAGCGGCAGAACAGAGGGGCCGAGGAGGATGGCGAGGGAGGCCCCAGTGCTCATGAGGCTTGAGGAAGCCCCAGGTAAGTATAAATAGGGGCTAGTGAACCATCTCAGGTTCACTTCAAAGGACAACTGAAGTGAGAGGTCTATGGAGGTGGCCATATTTATTTCATTTTCAGCAATACCGGTTGCCTGGCAGCTCAGCTGATCCTCTGCCTCTAATACTTTTCGATAGAGAGGTTATTGGCATTATTAAGACACTACTGCAGCCAAGCAGACTAGCAGATCCTGCACACAAACTTAGATCCTGCACACAAAAGGCTTCTTAAAGTATCTGCATTAGCAGCATACAGAGCAAGCAGAGGCACACAACATGTTTTGGGCATAGCTCTTCCTCACCTGAGAAAACCTGTCGTGTGCCTCTGCTTGCTCTGTATGCTGCTAATACAGATATTTTAAGAAGCCTTTTGTGTGCAGGATCTAAGTTTGTTCTAGTACATGGTGTTGCAGGAGAGGTGTACCCGCAGGGGGCTTGCACCGGCTTCCAGTTCTAGAGTTAGAGACCAGGGATGCTCAAATCTGACCCAGGAGATAGCCGGATAGTTGCTATCCGGATATCTCCCAGGACGGCTGTGCGGGGGTGTTTGGGGGAGGGGGGGGGGGTGGGCGGTTCAAGCGGTCAAGCTTACCTGTCTGACGTCTTCTAGGTATGTCCCTCAGCGCCTCCCACGATGCGCTCCACACTTCCTCCTTCAACCTGGAAGGAGGAAGTGTTTGTACTACTCACGTGACCGCTGCGTGGAGCGCATCGTGGGAGGCGCCAAGGGACCCACCCCGCACAGCCCTCCTGGGAGATATCCGGATAGCAACTATCCGGCTATCTCCCGGGTCGGATTTGAGCATCCCTGTTAGAGACCTGTAATGGTGGTGAAGTGTGGTTGTTCCAGTAAAGCGGACCAGCAGTGCTGCCGGGCAACTGGTATTGTTTAAAAGGTAATGAATATGGCAGCCTCCATATCCCTCTCACTTCAGCTGCCCTTTAAGGTTAATGTGTGGTATGTCCTGCTACAGCAGGGGCATAACTGTATAACCAAGGGCTCCTTATCAAACTAATCTTAAGGCCTGATGAAACTTGTCCAAGGAGGCTGCTAACAACCACCTCTGCTAAAAAGCGTGTGTACAGCACGGGCGCCACCAGGCACCAAGCAGCCGCTTGGGGCCTCATGTTTTTAGGGGCCTCGGAGGCTCCGTGACGTCATCAAGACGTCACACTGTTGTCTGCGCCGCGGCGTCTAATAGGCAGCCAGCGCAGCCCCGCTCCAGCCTGCAGAGCAGGGTTACGGGAAGATGGCGTCCAAAGTCCTGTACTGGAGACTTTGTGTCTCCAGTACAGGGCTTCGGGTGCCATCTTCCCGTGGCCCTGCTATTCAGTTCAGTGCGGGAGACTGCAGGAGGATCGTCCGGGGAGCTGCACGCCAGAGGTCGGCAGTGTGAGGGGACTTCTGTCAGGTGAGTAAATTCTTTTTTTTTTTTTTTTGCTGAAATGTGGCCCAAATTGTGTTTGTTTTCTGCTAAAATGTGGCCCAAATTGTGTTTGTTTTCTGCTAAAATGTGGCCCAAATTGCGTTTGTTTTCTGCTAAAATGTGGCCCAAATTGCGTTTGTTTTCTGCTAAAATGTGGCCCAAATTGCGTTTGTTTTCTGCTAAAATGTGGCCAAAATTGCGTTTGTTTTCTGCTAAAATGTGCCCCATATTGCGTTTGTTTTCTGCTAAAATGTGGCCCAAATTGCGTTTATTTTCTGCTGAAATGTGGCCCAAATTGCATTTTTTTTTGCTGAAATGTGGCCCAAATTGTGTTTGTTTTTTGCTGAAATGTGGCCCAAATTGTGTTTGTTTTCTGCTGACATGTTGCCCACATTGGCCTGTGCACACCAAAAAACGCTAGCAGATCCGCAAAATGCTAGCAGATTTTGAAACGCTTTTTCTTATTTTTCTGTAGCGTTTCAGCTAGCATTTTGCGGTTTTGTGAAGCGTTTTTAGTGTAGTAGATTTCATGTATTGTTACAGTAAAGCTGTTACTGAACAGCTACTGTAACAAAAAACGCCTGGCAAACAGCTCTGAAGTGCCGTTTTTCAGAGCGGTTTGCGTTTTTCCTATACTTAACATTGAGGCAGAAACGCCTCCGCAATCCAAAATCTGCAGCAGCCCGGGAGAATGCATTGTTTCCTTCCTAGAAAGCAAGCAACGTGTCTGCACAGCCTTTGCCCTGCAATGTCGCCCGAGGAATTGGGTCCCAATAGCCGTTGAGTGACATTGAGTATATGAACGGGACCTTTAGAGCCTTCTTAGCATTTAAGACTCCATCTTGAATGTTTCTGAAAGTACCCCTGAGCCAGGGTAAAATCTATTGAAGGATGCCCATTGTGGGCTATATTACCTTCATAGAAGTGTCCTGGCATTGCTCGTTATCCTCAGGGTTACCCCTATTAATCCACCAACCCCCCACTACTCTAAACTGCCAGGCGTGGGTTTTGATCAGCACAGTAATAGACAATGCTTGTGAATGAGCACTTGCTTTCTCTGTGTTTGCACCATTTGGAACTTACACCAGCGCAGTTCTGATTCGCACTCCATCGTTAGGCGGAGCCTCCTGGATTTCATATTCAACTGAAGGATTCCGTCAAATATGAAGGGGTATGGGAGACCCCAAGGACAATGAGCAGTACCTCAGTTCAGGGGTACTTTAAATTAGGGAACGACCTTTTTAAGGTAAAATAATCTTCTAATTATGAAAAATATGTCACTGCTATAAAAGCCACTATAAACAGCACCCGACTGACTGCAATAAGTAAAAAAAAAAAGTATTGTGATTATTCACTGCAGGACTGAGGCTGTACAAATGCATAACCAGCCTGTAGGCTCGAGATGCGTTTTGTTGCTATGCAGGAGGCCCAGATCCAAACTAAGAATGTCGGGACAAACCACTCCCACTTTTAGGCCACACCCCCAGACCACGCCTACAAGCCAGTATTTTTCCCCCCAAAAGGTGGCAACCCTATTTGCAAATCACACTCTTCAGCATTCTACAGCTTGCCTATGCTTAAAGGGACATTGTAGGGGGGTTGGGGGAAAATGAGTTTAACTTACCCGGGGTTTCTAATGGTCCCCCGCAGACATCCTGTGCCCGCGCAGCCTCTCACCGATGCTCCGGTCCCGTCTCCGGTTCACTTCTGGAATTTCAGACTCTAAAGTCTGAAAACCACTGCGCCTGTGTTGCCATGTCCTAGATCCCGCTGATGTCACCAGGAGCGTACTGCCCAGGCCCAGTACGGTCTGTGTCTACGCAGTACGCTCCTGGTGACATCAGCGGGATTGAGGACATGGCAACGCAGGCGCAGTGGTTTTCAGACTTTAAAGTCTGAAATTCCAGAAGTGAACAGGAGGCGGGGCCAGAGCATCGGTGAGCGGCTGCGCGGGCACAGGATGTCTGCGGGGGACCATTAGAAGCCCCAGGTAAGTTCAACTTATTTTCCCCCCGACCCCCTACAGTATCCCTTTAAAGAATACCCGAAGTGACATGTGACATGATGAGATTTACACGTGTATGTACAGTGCCTAGCACACAAATAACTAGGCTGTGTTCCTTTTTTTCTTTCTCTGCCTGAAAGAGTTAAATATCAGGTATGCAAGTGGCTGACTCAGTCCTGACTCAGACAGGAAGTGACTACAGTGTGACCCTCACTGATAAGAAATTCCAACTATAAAACACTTTCCTAGCAGAAAATGGCTACTGTGAGCAGGAAAGAGATACAAAGGGTCAATAGTTCATAGATTTTAGCTCTGCCATACTGCAATGAATGTGTCATTGAGCAAAAACAATAAAACAGTTAAAACTTAAAAAGTAGATTTAAACATAAAATAAAACTGTGGAATATCTTAAAAAGTAATTTTTAGGAGAAGGAAGATAGATACAATCGTTTATTTCATTATTTTATATTCACCTCGGGGGTCCTTTAACATTGAGGCTGATTGCCTCCAACATGCTGTATTTTTATTTATTTTTTTGTAATTTTGTCATTAAAGTTAGTTAATTGTAAAAATATATTTAAAAAAAAGTCTCCATTCTCTGATTGGCCTCTAATACTTCTGCGTGTTTTGATCGGCCTGAAATTTCCCCGGTAATCTGATTTCTGCGTTACAATGCCGATTCTCTGATTGGTTCAATGCTTCCGAGTCGTGTGATGGGCCTAAAATCTCCGCGCCTTGGTAATGCGGCATTTCTGTGGAATTCCAATTTTCCACATACTAATTTCCGATCGGAAACTCAGAAGCCCCGCCCTAATGCAGTCATACTCAGTTGTGATAGGCTGATAATCTGCCCCCTTAGGCTACAGTCACACGTCACATGTCATGTGCTCACGTCGTAATACACACACATCACTATATGCAACTTGTCAGCCTTTGTGCACCACCCCTCCCCCAAACCATCGCCACTCAGGTGATCCTCTGTGATTGGGCAGTGCATGGAGGAAGGCGGAGCTCAGACACAGCCGGGCAACTGGCTTTATTTAAAGCGGAATATAACCCTACATTTCAACTTTGCTCTAAAATATTATTTACAGCATATTATATGCAAAAAGCATTTTTTTTTTCACTAGACCAGCATTGGAAGGGTTAAACACAGAGGTTTAAAGTTCCGTGGAGAGATATGCAGAAGTTCAGATAGATACATTCTATTTAGTGAAATGTAACAATTGATAAATGTTACACACTCTTTGACTGTCCTCCAGCTCTTCTCAGTGAGAGAGAGTGAGTCACATTCAACACTTAGATACATTTATGTAAACAAAATGTACCTCTTGCAGCTTCGGATGCGTCTGCAGAAATCTCCAGGAACTTTAAAGCCCTGTGTAACCCTTCCAATGCTGGTCTAGTAAAAAAAAAAATGCTGGTTGCATATAATATACTGTAAATAATGTTTTAGAGCAAAGTTGAAATGCAGGGTTATATTCCGCTTTAACTGGAAATAAAAATGTCAGCCTCCATACCCTGCTGATCTGTTTGGCTGCAGTAGTGTCAGAATCACATCAGAAACAAGCAAGCAACTAATCTGTCAGATCTGGCAATATTGTCAGAAACACCTGATCTGCTGCATGCTTGTTCAGGGGCTATGGCTGAAAGTATTAGAGGCAGAGGATCAGCAGGGCAGCCAGAGGCAACTGGTATTGCTTAAAAAGAAATAAAAATGGCAGCCTCCACATACCTCTCACTTCAATTGTCCTTTAAGTACAGGTTTGGGACACTAGAAGGTGAGGGGGGAGATCTTGGACCAAAATAGTGACAGTTGGGAGCTGCGCATGAAATCTTTTTGGATTCGCTCCGGATTGCGTTCCCCGCATGTCACATGTCAGTCATGTGTTTTATGTTTGTCTGGGAAGTTCAGATTCCTTGCATTGAGTTGGTAGATGGCTGTCAGTGACCCCGATAGGTATGTGTAAGCTGGTTGCCGGCTGCAGACGCTCGTCATCGTGATCTGTGTGTTATTTATAGAAAGTCGCTGGGTGTTCATACCTAACATGTGGGGAAGTCCTGTGCATGCTTCTGCAGCTGTTATAGATTATATCGTTATGGATTAAAAAATCCACCTTTCCTCCAATATGCAGATGTTCATAATGGACAGGGCCAGCCTGTGACGTGAGTGGTTGGTCAGTGTGTTGCAAAGTCCATGCATAGTGCTGCACACAGTTGCAAAGTGCTGCTACTCACCTCTCAACATCCAGCAACGGAAGCTCCCTACCATCCGCCTGTCCAGTGACCTGTCTCCATGGCTACAGCTGCCACTCCTCATGTAACCCTCCGGCACGTACTGATGGTGCTGATTTGTGTACGATACTCCTTGAAATCCAGATCTAGTCAGAACTGGAAGCCTTAGGGCCCTTTTCCACTATAGCAGTTGCTGTCAGTTATAACTGAAAGGACAACTGATGTGCAAGGTAATGTCCATGTGGCTCAAGTAAGGTAAGGTAAGGTAAGTATCTGGCTGATTTTTATTTTTAATTTTTTTTAATGGATTCCCATTCACTTTAAGGGTAGGAACGCACTAGGCAGAATCACATATGCGTTTTCCATTATGTACTATGGAAACCGCATATGCGATTCTGCCTAGTGTGTTCCTACCCTGAAAAGGCTTTTCTGTATCCCTTTAGATGTGCACTGCCCTGGGCCGCCCATGAGGCGGGGTGAGGCAGGTTCCTCAGGCGGTGCCAAGTCCGGGGCCCCGAGCCCTCACCTGGTGCTCCCCATTCCGTGCTTCCCCTCCAGCTATTTGCTCAAAATTGAATTATGGTCAGCCAGGCAGTGGGGAGAGCAATGACTAACCTCCTTCCTGGATCCTGCGCTGCGTTCCACCGCTCCCGTCACTTCCTGCAATGCTGCCTAATGCACTTTAGTGGGCGGCAATGCAGGAAGTGACGCGGTATTTTGGCGACCTAAATTATTTTACCGAACTGCCCTTCGTGAAATGAGGATGTTCTCTTTTCAATAAACATTATGTAAAGTATACAGACGTAAAATATCAAACCTATAAACGTCTTCAAGGTGACACCTTTGTGTGAGAAAACGCGGAAAAGCCGCCGCGGGTGCTCAGAGCAAGGCGTCTGATTCCGCGTCCAACGCGGCGGTTTGCACGCATAAGCCTACATCTGTTAGTATGGCTGAACGCGGAGAAACCGCCGCATGCTCTGATAGCGGCGCGGCTGGTTCCGCGTCCAGCACAGCGGGTGGTTTACAACACATGTCTGGTGTGGCTGGGACTGATAGTCCACACAGGTTCAGAAGGACGCGCGCGCGCGCTAAGAGGCAGAGCTTTTATGACAGTCAGAAGAGAGTCAGCTGACCAAGCCGGTCAGCTGACAATTCAACCAGTTCCCATTGGTCCAGCACTTAGGGGAGGCGCTGGAGAGCGCTATAGTATATATACTGGGTGCTGGTCATTCCTCTGGTGTCTGCCGTTGCGATCACTACGTGGAAGCACTCAGACCTTTTGTCAGTATCTGTGTTATTCTCTAGACCAGTTCCAGGGTGTTGATGACCAAGGACCTCACACCCCAGACTAGGAATTCTGTATATCATCTGTGTTGTTCTCTAGATCAGTTCCAGGGTGTTGATGACCAAGGACCTCACACCCCAGACTAGGAATTCTGTATATCATCTGTGTTGTTCTCTAGACCAGTTCCAGGGGTGTTGATGACCAAGACCTCACACCCCAGACTAGGAATATTGTATATTATCTGTGTTAGTCTTCAGACTAGTTCCAGGGTGTTGATGATCACGGAGCTCACACCTCAGACTAGGCAGTGTTGATTATCTGTTATGACCTTCTGCTTTCCTGACCACTCTTCTGATCACTGAGTTGGTACTTCGCTATATCTGATATTCTGTTGCCAAACCCTGCTTGCTTTATGATTCCGAATCAGTCTCCTGTCTCTGTATCTGATCTGCCTGTCTAATGCCGACCTGGCCTGTCCGACCTTGAGAGCTATCTCCCCTGTTAAGAGATAGTTCACAGATCTGTCAGTGACATTACACCATTGGTGTCACTCACACTCTGGTCCTTCCCACTCTCAGCCTCACCCCTCCCTTTGGAGAGGCTCAGGCCTCTGGAAGGAACCTGTTCTCTGGGCAGTATCCCTTACTGCCTTGCACCCGCTCTTCGGGTGCTCTCCTCAAAGTATTACGGTTGCACCAAACACTCATATCACTCAGGTGTCCAGAGGTTAGTGATATATCTGATTATCGGTGATACTGCAGATCACCAATAATCAGACCCTCTCTGTGTTACACCGATCGTTACACTTTGATTTCAAAATTGCACACCATGACCCTTATGCAATTAAGTTTTATCCTAGGAGATAATTTATCATTTTCTATTTTAAATTCCAGCATTTAAAAGTTGACCTTGTGTATAAGTCGACTCCAAAATTTGACCTTCCTAAGATGGTATTTTTAATTGACTCAAGTATAAGTCTACCCAGCAAAGTTACTGGCAGCACTCGGGGACCAGGAGGGGTTAATGACGGCACTGCATACAGTATTGCAGCCATTATCCCCTCTTGTCCCTTAAGTGTAGCCAATACCTCCTCCAAGCCCCCAAATGCTGCAATTACAATTTTACCCCCTTCTTGCAGCCCAGTATCCCCCCCCCCCCCCTTCCTTGTTAATTTTTTGTGTGGCCAGGACTTTCAGACCTGTGTTTTCTTGTCATTTCCTTTATCAAGAAAGTATCACTTACCAAGGGGGACATTGCTGCAAATGGGAATGTCACTATTAGTACACACATGACTCAGTGTGCTCAGTGTTGCCTGTGACTCGTGTATAAGTCGACCCCTATACTTTTATTTAGTAAATCAGATCTACATTTCTATACTTATAGTCGAGTATATTATATACAGTATATTAATTATTTTCAGTATTTTCTCTCTTCTCTGCATTTAAAAGATTATTATTATTATTATTATTATTTATTTATTTATAAAGCGCCAACATATTCCGTGGCGCTGTACAATGTAAAAAACAAACAAGGGATACATAATGATACAGACAATGATATACATCAAATATGAACACTGATACACAATACAGCACTGCTGATTACAATTTGATTTAACATGATGACTAAAATGTATAAATGTCTAACAGAGTGCAAGCAATTACATTAATAACATTCCATGACACAAAATGGTGAGAGCCCTGCCCTTGCGAGCTTACAATCTAAAGGAATGGGGTGGAAACAAGAGGTGGGGAAGTATACAGTATATGTACAGGCAGTGCATAATTAGGTTATTTAGTGGGTGCATGGCCTAAGCTAGAGAATATGCTTGTCGGAAAAGGTGGGTTTTGAGGGAGCGTTTAAAGATTTCAAAGGTGGGAGAGTGGCGGATGTGTTGTGGAAGGGCATTCCAGAGGAGGGGTGAGGCACGTGAGAAGTCTTGTACACGTGAATGTGAGGGGGTAATTGTAGAAGAAGATAGAAGAAGCTCGTGTGCAGATCTGAGATTGCGGTTGGGTTGGTATCTGGAGACTAGTGAGGAGATGTACAGGGGAGAGAGATTGTGGAGAGCTTTGTAGGTTAGGGTTAAGAGTTTGAACTGAATCCTCTCATTAATTGGTAGCCAGTGAAGAGCTTGACAGAGAGGGTCAGCAGAGGAAGAGCGAGAGGAGAGATGAATGAGTCGAGCAGCCGAGTTCAGTACAGAATCGAGCGGTGTTAGTCGGTTAGTTGGAAGTCCATCACGCAATATATTGCAATAGTCCAATCGAGATATAATAAGAGCATGTACTAACATTTTGGTTGTGTCATGGGAGAGAAAAGGTCGGATACGTGCTATGTTTTTCAGTTGGAAATGGCAGGAGCTGGTTAGGGAGTTAATAAATATATATATATATATATATATATATATATATATATATACGTATCTTCTATAAATAACAGGGGAGATATTCTAGGCATGTGGAGCATGAATGATACTTTGGCTGCCCTTTGTTTGTACACACCTTGCTTCCTGGTCATGCCTGAGCTGTTTGTTAGATCCAGCCTTTGATTTGGTCTTTTGTTGTTCGTGATGAGGGACGTCACATTCTCGCCCCTCCTGGGATGAGGACAAAGTCAGTTGTTTGCAGCAGTCCTCAGTGCAGCCTCCGCTCTCTGCATGTGGGTGTGCTGGGAGAGGCAGTGCGGGGCTATCGGACTCCTCTCCATCTTCACGTCCTGAAGGATGGCGCTAGTCCAGCGCGGTGTGCTGCTCGGTGTCTTCATCCTCCAGCTTTTCATTAGCGGTAAGTCGGTGGGATTCCACATCGGAGATTCTGTAACTTTTTTTTTTGCAGTTAGCGACAATTCCCCCCTCTTGTTAGTTCACAGAGAATTTGGAAATTATCACAAAGATTAAACAAAGAGATGACGGATGTGTTGGAATGGTTTTGCCTGGCTTAGGGAATTCTGCAGACGCAGAGGTGAAACTCGAAAAATTAGAATATCGTGCAAAAGTCTATTCATTTCAGTAATTCAACTTAAAGGGCAACTGTAGTGAGAGATATTTGGAGGCTGCCATATTTATTTCCTTTTAAAGGATACCCGAAGTGACATGTGACATGATGAGATAGACATGGGTATGTACAGTGCCTAGCACACAAATAACTATGCTGTGTTCCTTTTTTTCTTTTCCTGCCTGAAAGAGTTAAATATCAGGTATGTAAGTGGCTCACTCAGTCCTGACTCAGACAGAAAGTGACTACAGTGTGACCCTCAGTGATAAAAAAATTCCAACTATAAAACACTTTCCTAGCAGAAAATGACTTCTGAGAGCAAGAAAGAGATAAAAAAGGGAATTTCTTATCAGTGAGGGTCACACTGTAGTCACTTCCTGTCTGAGTCAGGACTGAGTCAGCCACTTACATTCACACTCACCTGATATTTAACTCTTTCAGGCGGAAAAAGAAAAAAAAGGAACACAGCATAGTTACTTGTGTGCTAGGCACTGTACATACACATGTCTATCTCATCATGTCACATGTCACTTCGGGTATCCTTTAAGTAAGGCCAAAAACCCACTAGGAGCGATTTCAAATCGCTAGTGATTTGAAAAAACTTTTGCTAATGCAATGCTATGGGGGATTTTTATAAAATCACATCGCTCAAGTGGGATCACACCCATAGCATTACATTAGCAAGAGCTTTTCACATCACAAAACACTCAGAAAATCGCTCCTAGTGGGTTACTGGCCTTATACCAGTTGCCTGGCTGTCTTGCTGATCCTCTGCCTCTAATACTATTAGCCATAGACCCTGAACAAGCATGCAGCAGATCAGGTGTTTTTGACATTATTGTCAGATTTGACCAGATTAGGTGCATGCTTGTTTCTGGTGTTATTCAGACAGGACTGCCAGGCAACTTGTATTGTTTAAAAGGATATAAATATGGCAATCTCCACATACCTCTCTCACTACAGTTGTCGTTTAAAGAGACACTGAAGCGAAAAAAAAATATGATATAGTGAATTGCTTGTGTACTATGAATAATTACTAGAAGATTAGTAGCAAAGAAAATATTCTCATACTTTTATTTTCAGGTATATAGTGTTTTTTCTAACATTGCATTATTCTATAATATGTGCAGATTACACAACACTCAGCATTCAAAATGAGTCTTTCAGAGCAGTCTGTGAACTAATGACCTCTTCTCTGGCAGAGAAAAAGTAAACAGTTTACTTACAGTTGAGATAATAAAAGTCAGATAACAGCCCTCTCTAAGACTTATGCCGGGAATACACGATGCGTTTTTGCGTTCGTTTTTGTCGTCGTTTTCGCTTTCGATAGATTCTACTCTCGATTCACTGCTCGATTCTCCTCTCAGTTCCTTATCTTTTCTTATCAATTTACATACATTTGAATGAGGAGAATCGAAACGAAAGTAGAATCGACCAGATCCGACAGGTTGGAATTTATCTATCGAACCCATCTATCTAAAGTAAAAACTTAACGTGTATTCCCAGCATAAGTCGGAGAGTTAATGGCTTGTTTACATAGAGATAACAACTGGAGTTTCTTAACTCTTCCTGTACTGGAAACAATTAGACTGATGTATCTGATCTTAATGTTTTATTTCTTAGCTGTACTACACATACAAATCATAATATCATCATTTTTTTTTCGCTTCAGTGTCTCTTTAAAAGGTGAAACTAATATAAGAAATAGACTCATTACATGCAAAGCGATATATTTCAAGTATTTATTTGTTATATTTTTAATGATTATGGCTTACAGCTTATGGGAACTTCATAATCACAATCTCAGCCCATTATAATATTGTGAAAAGCTTCAATATTCTCTGCTCAGAGTGTCCGACTCTAATCAGCTAATTCATCCAAGGCACCTGCAAAGGGTTCCGATTTCATACATTATGGTCACCTTTTAAGTTGAATAACTGAAATAAACGAACTTCTCTACAATATTTTAATTTTTCGAGTTTCACCTGTAGTCTTAAACTATAGGCTTATTCACATTGGGGGAATGCGAAGGTCATACATTAAACCACAATGCACAGACCGCAATCTACTGTACTGTCCTTTGCGATGACCACCCTATTCAGGTATTCTTATCTAGGACCCCTATGCAGGGCCGGATTTGTACTTTTTACCGCCCAAGGCCAACTATACCATCTGTATGGCTGTTATCTTTGCGTGCCCCAATGAGAATTCTACTTACTTTCCATCACTGGATATCACAGACAATAACAATTTTAGTAATATGCATATAGATTATAAATTATGTTTTCCTTGAAGGGAACCTAAACTGAGAAGGATATGGATTTTTCCTTTTAAAATAATACCAGTTGCCTGAATCGCCTGCTGATCCTGTGTCTCTAATACTTTTAGCCACAGCCCCTGAACAAGCATGCAGATCAGGTGCTCTGACTGAAGTCAGACTGGATTAGCTGCATGCTTGTTTCAGGGTGTGATTCAGCCACTATTGCAGCCACAGAGATCAGCTGGACTGCCAGGCAACTGGTATTGTTTAACAGGAAACATCCATATCACTCTCAGTTAAGGTTCCCTTTAAGAACTGTTATGTTTGCCATCTTGTCAATGATGGATCCATTGTGTCACCATGAGAGGCTGATGGGTACCTGCAGGATAGAGCTTACAGGTCTTGCATGGATGACACACGTACAGGACAGAAAGTTTAAAGCTGTCTTTGTAGATGGGGATGGCTGCATAGAACAGCTTTACTGCCCCTCACTGAGCCGCCCCTAAATTTCTGGTGCCCTAGGCCATGGCCTATGTGGCCTTGCCAGAAATCCGGCCCTGCCCCTATGCAGCTTTCATATCTGTTCAATAAAATGCTTTTCAAATCACCAGCGAGCGAGAAAATACTCCGAATAATTTTGACAGTACTCTTTCACTTACTTTTGGTCCTTTTTTAACTGCAAAGTGTTGTGAGTGAAGTAAATGTAAAGAGAAGATGAAGAATTACCTCCTTGTAGAAAAGAATAGAAATGGCTCGAACGTCAGAATTTGGGTCCGTGAAATGTTTTTTTTTTTTTTTTTCCACAATAATGCTTCTTGCACTTCGTCTTATTATCTTTTGGGAGTCACCTATGTTATTTCCCGTCAAAAAATTGCTGGCTGAATAAAAGTAACTTTAAGTCAAAATTTGCCAGGGGTATGAATAATTATGGGCAGCACTGTACACGTTAACTTGTTTAAGAAAGTCCGGGATGGATGGGATACTTGATGGATGTGATTTCCATGATTTGGCTATTAAAAGTCTAGTTGCCATCAGTATAAACCTAAATATGGATCTTTTAGCCTTTTTAGTGAACCAGGCAGCATGAATAGGAGGGAGCAACAGACTGTAAAAAAATGCATAAACATTTATTAACAACTCTCCTGAGTTTGAGAGAGTTAGTTCAGTTAAAATGTAACTCTTTTAAATGCCTGAAATGAACTCAGGTTTGGATGTTGAGGACTGAGAAAGCCCTGCACACACCCCTCGCACGCAACCCCAACCCCTCATCCTATTGGTTGTAGCTTCAGGGTAAGAAATGGTTTACTAATCTAAAAACACTTACAGCCTATATTGGAATTATACAGGTAGAGGATATTGATATTGATACAGTAGAGTCGGCATGTATGGATTGGTTAGTTAAAGGACTCTCGAGGTGAAAATGTTAATCTATCTTTACTTACCTTGGTCTTTTTCCAGCCCCTAGAAGTCTTCCGGGGCCCTCACTGCAGCTCCAGTGCTCCCCAATGTCCCATTGTCCACCCATAAGGCTCACCGCCCTGTTGGCGGGTCAGCAATTCTGCACATGCGCCCGCGTGCAAACATGCCCACGTCATGGGGTGCAGGTACAGTACGCACCCGGTGACATGGGGCGCACTGTACCTGCGGTGAGGGACCCAGAAGACGTCTAAGGCTTAAAGCGGTATAAAACCCTGACATTTTATATGCCATACGGTTATCATATTTGCTTTTGTGCATAAGTATTATTATTCATTTAGAAATGATACGTTCCCAAAGTACACTTTTTTCTCTGACAGCTTACTTTGCATTCTATTTATAACTGTTTTATTCATGTTCTAACGTAAGCAGAAATGCTTTCTGATTGTCTGACTTTGTTCAGCAGAGCCTGCAGTGTCACAGAAGTGTTTATTTACATTCCTCACTTGATACAATTAAATACAAGATAACATTATCTGCACTTGGGATGCGTCCAGCTTTGCTGGCAGGGAACTTCCTGTGTGTAACCCTTTGAATGCTGTTAATAATAATATGCTGTAAATAATCTATTAGAGCAAAGAAAGAATGCTGGGTTTCATTCCGCTTTAAGGAAGCCCCAGGTAAATAAAGATGAATTAACATTTTCACCTCGGGAGTCCTTTAAGATTAAATTGTAAGAAATTTACCTAAATAAGGTTAGAACCTCACTATAATGTAACTAATAAAATGTTAAATTGCTTGTAATTAGTGATGAGCACAGATTTTGCATAATCGTAATTTCGCATGGTAAATCACAATTACGATGCAAAATCGTAGTCTGAAGTTTCGGGTAAAATCTTAATTATTTGTTTGTAAACATAATCAGGAACTGTAATTTTCTGGCTGGATGGCTGGATAGTGGCTGGATAGTGTACTGGTTAAGGACTCTGCCTTTGACATGGGAGACCAGGGTTCGAATCCTGGCTAGGTCAAGTACCTATTCAGTAAGGAGTTCAAGGCAAGACTCCCTAACACTGCAGGGTGGCCTCTTGAGCGCGTCCCAGTGGCTGCAGCTCTTGAGCGCTTTGAGTCCAACAGGAGAAAAGCGCTATATAAATGTTCGGATTATTATTATTATTATTATTATAATTTTCATGTAATTTCTTGCTGACTTTAACGGTTGTTAGCAAAAGCCCCCATACATGTTAGCATCACCAAAGTTGCTATGTATGTTAACCACTTTATCCACAAGTCAGTAGATATAAGTCCTCTGTGACTTCATCTAAGCCACGAGTCAGTAGATATACGTCTTGTAGCAGAAGCAGTGCTGTGCAGGATTGGGCTTGCTCCTGGGCACATTTCTGGCACTATCTGATGCAGCACTAATTGGTGAACGGGAATATATGTTTCCTGAGCTAATGAGATCGATTTTTACTATTAAAAATACTTTTATTTTCTCAGTTCATAGTCAAAAATACACTCTGTAGCATTATTTCAGAATCAAATATCTTCATCATAAATTGTGACAGGAACATAATCTAAGTTTTGTGATAAGCGGTAAGAATAGCCAAACAAAATTTGTGTTTTTTATCTACAGTAGCACTTTTTATTTTTAAACTGGAATTGGTAAAACTGAGAAATAAATGTTTTTCCAATTTTTTTTCTTTGTTTTCCCATTAAAATTCATAGAAAACAAAATTGAGGGAAAAAATGGCATACAATGAAAGCCTAGTTTGTCTTGAAAAAAAAAAACAATATATATTTCATTTCTGTGTCATAAGTAGGGATAAAGTTATTTCTGATTAAATAAGGACATAGCTAAACTGCCAAAACTGCACTGGTCAATAAGTGGGAAAAAAGGTCTGGTTGCGAAGTGGTTAAGGAGAATAGTGGAAATGAGGTTAAAAAATAATTTCTCAAAAAAGACCTTGTAGTTTTTGAGAAAATTGAAAAATGTTTTTAAACTGTTTTTTTTCTGAGTATAACATCTTGAATGATGATTGAAATCTAAGCCATGTTTTGATCCTGATATTCCTGACAGAGCGTAGATACTCCCGCTGAGTACGTCACCCTCTTCCTGCCGCAGATCACTCGCCCTGCTGTCAGTATGATGGCAGAGCCCTGTGAGCGGGTCATGAGCCATTGAAATCGGCTTATATTGGTGAACATTGGCTTACATTGATGGACAGCGTCAGCGTCACAACGCTGTGACCGGCTCACAACACTCTGCTGTCATAGCAGGGGCGTAACTAGAAATGACTTGGCCCCCCTGCAAAACTTTGGATGGGGCCCCCTCCCACCAACCCCCCATCATTAACCCCCCATCACCCCTCTCCCCCTCCCCTCCCCCCGACAGATGAGTGTGCTCCCAACTTTTTACACTCTTTCTGTCCATCTAGCTCTGCAGCCTTTTCCAGCATCACTACAGTACACAGCACTTGGGGAGGGGTGGAGAGGTTGAGGGCGGGGCTCTGCAGCCTTTTCCAGCATCACTACAGTACACAGCACTTGGGGAGGGGTGGAGAGGTTGAGGGCTGGGCGCTGTACACAAAAGCCTGCTGCACATGGAATAGGGACTATCTACAAATCTTTGTCTGCAAAATTTTATATGATTCCTTATCAGTGGCTGAGCAGATGCAGTCATTAGAACAAATGTGCAGAGAGCAGTACGTTTTTTCCTCTTCTTGCCCTCAGTGGTCATTCTCTCAGCACAGGGCCCCCTGTGGCTTTTGGGCCCCTCTGTGGCTGCATCCCTTGCAGGGTCTATTGTTACGCCTCTGCGTCATAGTGACGGCATTGGGAGGGGCCTGCAGCGACAAGAGAGCGGTTGGTATGTGCAGCGATTCGTCAGTAGGTGCCGTTCTTTGGTACCAGCAGTCTCTGGTCCGTCTCCTCCACCCGGTGCCCTATGTGTCTGATCTCTGTCTACACTTCTGCTAACTCTTTGCGGTAGGTGGTCTCAGTGTGGCTCACATACCTTTCGAGGTCCTCTTTGGTGGGAAGGGATCAATGTAATCATGTAGGTCCACTTCAATTATTGAGTTGGTGCTTGGAACGGGTCGGTTGAAGGTGGACTAGAGGTAGCCTGGTGCTGTGCAGAATGCCTGCTGTCTTCTTCTGATCTGATTTGTCTGGCGCCATCTTGGGCATTAGGGGAAGCTAGATGGGTTCCACTGGGTCCTTGAAAAAGAGTAGTTCTCCAGGGAGAGAAGACATATGAAAGCACGTGAATTTTTAGCATGGATGAACTACTGAATACTGGTCCAAGAGTGCACAGGATGGCCCTTCTCCAATTTACTTTCTCTGGCATTTCTAAAAAAAATGCTCTATTTTGCAATTATTGTATAGTTTATTTTTGTTTTTGTTTTTGTTTTTTGAATGGTTACTCAAAATCCTCAGAGTACAGCAAGTTTGTGTTGTGTTTAGCTATAGTCTGAAGGTAATAGTTTGTGTGACACACAGATAATATATCTCTCATTGTTTTACTACTGGTTCTTTCCCACAGCTGTTACACCAGGTATTGCACCAGCGATTGTGATTACTACAACAACTACAACTTCAACCACAGCTACGTCAACCTCAACAACAACAACAACAACAACAACTAAGCCTACAACGTCCTCACCAACAACTGAGTCTACAACTTCAATCACAACTACGACAACCACACCAACAACAGAGCCTACAACTTCAATCACAACTACATCAACCACACCAACAACAGAGCCTACAACTTCAATCACATCTATGTCACCCTCACCAACAACAGAGCCTACAACTTCAATCACAAATACATCAACCCCACCAACGACAGAGCCTACAACTTCAACTACATCAACCACAACAACAATTGAGTCTACAACTTCAATCACATCTACGTCACCCTCACCAACAACAGAGCCTACAAATTCAATCACAACCACATCAACCACACCAACAACAGAGCCTACAACTTCAATCACAACTACATCACCCTCGCCAACAACAGAGCCTACAACTTCAATCACATCTACATCACCCTCACCAACAACAGAGCCTGCAACTTCAATCACAACTACATCATCCTCACCAACAACAGAGCCTACAACTTCAATCACAACTACATCAACTACACCAACAACTGAGCCTACAACTTTAATCACAACTACATCAACTACACCAACAACAGAGCCTACAACTTTAATCACAACTATGTTACCCTCACCAACAACTGAGCCTACAACTTCAATCACAACTACATCAACCCCACCAACAACAGAGCCTACAACTTCAATCACAACTACATCACCCTCACCAACAACAGAGCCTACAACTTCAATCACAACTACATCATCCTCACCAACAACAGAGCCTACAACTTCAATCACAACTACATCAACTACACCAACAACTGAGCCTACAACTTTAATCACAACTATGTTACCCTCACCAACAACTGAGCCTACAACTTCAATCACAACTACATCAACCCCACCAACAACAGAGCCTACAACTTCAATCACATCTATGTCACCCTCACCAACAACAGAGCCTACAACTTTAATCACAACTATGTTACCCTCACCAACAACTGAGCCACCAGTTTTAAGCACAAATGTGTCAACTATACCGACATCTGAGTCTACAACTTCAATCACAACTACGTTGACCACACCAACAACTGAGCCACCAATTTTAATCACAACTGTGTCATCCACACCAACAACTGAGTATACAACTCTAATCCCAACTATGTTGCCCTCACCAACAACTGAGACTACAACTTTAATCACAACTACATCCATCACACCAACAACTGAGTCTACAACTTTGTCCATGCCAATAACTGAGTCTACACCCTCATTCATAAGAGAACCCACAATAATAACTGAGTCTACAATACCAACCAGCTCATCAAATATTATTACTTCACTAACAAGTGAATTCATTACTTCTTACCCTGCTGAGTCCACATCAGCAAATTCAGACAGTACTTCAACTGCTTCAACTTTAACTCCATCTGACAACACATTAATTAATGTGCCTACCATATTGACAGTTGAAAGTACAAGTTTGGTGGGAAGTGAGTCTGTGCCGACAATTGAACTCACTACTTCTTCAACCAGTGCTGATCTTTTGTTAGCAAATGAAACAACAAATTCAATAATTGAGTCCTACAGCTCTACAGTGACAACTGAAGCCAAGACTGCAGCCATAACTGAGCTCACTTCAGCTGCTCAGTATACGTCAGCCATAATGGACACTACATCTGCCACTGAAACTCAAACCACAACTGAGAATGTATTATCAGCTGAGACTGTAATGCCAGTAATTGAGTCTACTTCATCAACACCAATATTTTCTACAAGTGAAATACATACTTCAATAACAACTGAATTTAATACATTAGCAGCAGAATCTACAGTTCAAAGCACATCTGAAGCATCAATTGTGTCTACAATATCAACTGCAGCTGAGTCCACGGCAACAAACATGTCTACTCCTTTAGTCACAACTGAATCCATGCCAACCACCAAATCGGCAACTTCAGTCACAACAGATTTCACTTCCATAGTTACTACATCAGCAACTGCAGCTCCCACATCAGCAACTGAAGCTCCCACATCAGCAACTGCAGCTCCCACATCAGCAACTGAAGCTCCCACATCAGCAACTGAAGCTCCCACATCAGAAACTGAAGCTCCAATGTCAACAACTGAAGCTCCAATGTCAACAACTGAAGCTCCAATGTCAGCAACTGAAGCCACCACATCAACAACTGAAGCTCCCATATCAGCAACTGAAGCGCCAACCTCAGTAACTGAAGGTTCCATATCATCAACTGAAGCGCCAATGTCAGCAACTGAAGTTCCAACATCAGCAAATGAAGCTCCAACATCAGTATCGGAATCTGCCACGTTAACAACTTATACGACATCTGAGTCAAGAATTTCAACTACTGTGGAACCCATATCCACAATGGAACTTACAACTGTGCTCATGTCTGAGTCCACATCACTATCTGAGTCTCCAATTTCAACCACAAATTCCACAATAGGATATTCATCAGCAGCTGAGACTACCTCATCAATAACTGAATCTACAACTTTAATTGCACCAACTTCAACAGAATCTACATTAACAAGTGAGTCTTCAATTGTATTTACAACTTTAAGCACAACTGATCTCATGTCAACAATAGAGTCTAACTATACAACAACAGAACTCACACCAACTAGTGAGTCTTCAACTCAGCCTACAACAACTACAGTTGAACCCATATCTGCTATTTTCATTGTAACTGAACCTTCAACAGTGGTGGAAATTACTAATTCAGCAATAGAAGCTACAGCATTACTAACGTCTGTGTCCATATCAGCAACTGAACTTCCAGTCTTAAGTACAACTGAATCTTCATCAACAGCTATAAATACTTCTTCAACAACCGAACCTTCAAATTCTGCCCCAATGGCATCCACATCAACAACCTTGCCCACATTAGCAGAGACTGTTACATCAACAGTGGACCTTACAACCTCACTCACAACTGAGGCTGCATCATCAATCGAGTTTCCAGCAACATCAACAGATCAGACTATTTCACTTCCAACTGAACCTACAACTTCAACCATAACAGATCCTCAATCAACATTTGGGTCTACACCTGTAACTATAGAATACCTATCAACAAGTGAGTATTCAACTTTGACCACAACTGACCTTGTACCAACAATAGAATCTATAAGTTCAACAACAGATTTCACATCAACAAGTGAGTCTTCAGTTGAGAGTACAAATTCAACCACTACAGAACTCACAACTTCAGACATATCTTTGTCCACATCAGTTACACCAGATTTAAGCACAACTGAATCTTCATCAGCAGCTGAGACTACCGAATCACCAACTGAATCTATATCTTCACCAAAGGAAACCACACTAACAAACGAGCCTTCATACGAATCTACAAATTCATCCACAACTGATCTCATGTCAGAGTCTACAACTGAGGTGTCATCAGTGACAGAGACTGCTAACTTAACGGTGGAATTTACAGCTACATTCACATCAGCAACTGAACTCACAGCTTTATCTACAAGAGAACACACCTTAGCTAATGAGTCACAACTGTCATCCACAGCTGAGTCCATGTCAACAACTGAGTCTACAGCCTCAACTGTTAATGAGTCCTCATCGGTTTTAGAGACTACAACACCTACAACAGAAACAATAACTTCACATACATCTGAGTCCACATTGGTGACTGAGTCTCCAACTTCAAATACAACAGAATTTTCCTCAACATTTGATGCTGCTACATCAACATTCGAAACTCTAACTATAAGCACAGCAGAACCCTCATTAATAACTGAATCTTCAACTGCAACTGAACTCATGTATACAACTAAATTATCATCAATGGCAGATTCTGCTAATTCAGCAAATGAATCTCCAGCTTCAGTCACAACCGAGTCTTTGTCAACAGTTGAGACCACAGCATTGGTAAGTGGATCTACAACTTCATCCACTATGGAACCTACATTAACCACTGAACCTACAACTGCAAACACAACAGAATCTGTATCAACAGCTGAATATACACCTTTAGCCTCAGCTGAGCTCATGTCTACAACTTCAAACACAAGTGAGCTCTCTTCAGGAGCAGAAACTACAGTATCAATAACGAATCCTACAAGTTCACTCACATCTGTGTCCACATTAACAACTGAGCCTGTTGCTTTAAATACAAGTGAGCCTTTGTCAACAACCGATACATCAAACGCTGGCACTGCAACTTCAATGGCAACAGAACCTATTTCAACAAATGAGTCTGCAACATCTACACCAGGAACTGACAGGGCAACTATCCCCATAAGTGAGCTTTTCTCAACAGCTGAGTCTATAATTTCACTAACATCCAATGATTCAACAATTACTGAAGCTACAGATTCAACTACAGTCTTCTCTCCATTAACAAATGAGTCCTCAATAGCTGCAAGCACAGCATCATTCACCATTCCAGTAACTGATACTACAATACTATCAAGTCCTCCGGTGACTGAGAATATCACACTATCTACCACTCCCAGACCAGAAACAGGAATCTTTTCTATCCTTCCAATCCCTGATACTACAACACAGTCTACTACTCAAACAAATGGGCCTACACCAAGATCTCCTGAACCATCAGCTGAGATACTGACACAATCTAGTACTCGAATACCTGAGTCGACAACACAGACTTCTGTTCCATTGACCATGACTACAGTGTCATCTAGCATACCAAGAGGTGAGATCACAACATCATCTAATACTGCAAAAGTTATGAATGCAACACAATCTACAGTTGCAATAGCCATGACCACAGCACCATCAACTATTCTAGTAGTTGCAACTACAGCACCATCTTCTCTTCCAAAAGATGTATCTACATCATCTTCTACTCCTAGTGTAATAAATGGGACTATAACACCATCTACTATGGCAATAGCTGGGAATACAACATCATCTAATGTGGAAATAGCTGGAACTACAATATTATCTGAAACTTCTGCAGCTGTGACTATAGATCAGACTGCTATAGGAAAAGCTGTCGCTGTAGCAGGCTCTCCTACTCCGATAATGGAGACCACACCACCAACTTCTGCCTGGACCACATCATCTCAAACTACAACCACTACAACTTCACCAGCCTCTGTCTGGAACACATCATCTCAAACTACAACCACTACAACATCACCAACCTTTGTCTGGAACACATCATCTCAAACTACAACCACTACAACTTCACCAACCTCTATCTGGAACACATCATCTCAAACTACAACCACTACAACTTCACCAACCTCTGTCTGGAACACATCATCTCAAACTACAACCACTACAACTTCACCAACCTCTGTCTGGAACACATCATCTCAAACTACAACCACTACAACATCACCAACCTTTGTCTGGAACACATCATCTCAAACTACAACCACTACAACTTCACCAACCTCTATCTGGAACACATCATCTCAAACTACAACCACTACAACTTCACCAACCTCTGTCTGGAACACATCATCTCAAACTACAACCACTACAACTTCACCAACCTCTGTCTGGAACACATCATCTCAAACTACAACCACTACAACTTCACCAACCGCTGTCTGGAACACATCATCTGAAACTACAACCACTACAACTTCACCAACCTCTGTCTGGAACACATCATCTCAAACTACAACTACTACAACATCACCAACCTTTGTCTGGAACACATCATCTCAAAGCACAACAACTACAACTTCACCGACCTCTGTCTGGACCGCATCATCTCAGACAACTACCGGTAGTACTACTGCTTTGACAAATAACACCTCTGCTGCCAGGAGCAGCAATCAGAGCTCCACTTCTACAATAAAAGACACAGGTGAGTAAAAGTTTTCTCCTTCGAGATAATTTATTTAACTTTAAATAACTATTTAGCACTTTGCAATTGAAAAAGTACCAAATAGTAGGTGAAAAGGCCCTATCTAAATTATTTTGAGTATTTTTCTGCTTGTGGGTGGTGTAAAAGGCACTTTATTTACAAGGGCCCATATGCAACTAACTTTTTCTCCTGAGTTTTCTCTTAGGAGATATTTTTTTTATCTTCTATGTAGAATAACTTTTCAGCACTTTGCAACTAAAAAAGTACCAAAATGTAAGTGAAAAAGTACTATCAAATCTATTTTAACCTTCTTGCCGGTTATCCCGAGCTCAGCTCGGAGTAACCTGCGCAGAAGGATTTCTCTGGCCCCGCTGGGCCGATTTTCGTAATTTTTTTTTATTGCACGCAGCTAGCACTTTGCTAGCTGCGTGCATATCCCGATTGCCGCCGATTCGCCGCTACCCGCCGTGCCAACCCCCCCTCCAGACCCCTTGCGCAGCCTGGCCAATCAGTGCCAGGCAGCGCTTAGGGGTGGATCGGGATTCCCTCTGACGTCCCGACGTCGGTGACGTCATCCCACCCCGTCACCATGGCGACGGGGGAAGCCCTTCATTTCCTGCTTGCAAAGATCGCCGGCGGCGATTGAACTAGGTAGGGGGATGCCGCTTGTCAGCCCTGGGCTCGCTACATGATTTCAATTTTTTTTTTTTAAAGTGCTGCGCCGCCCCCTTGCCGTCAGAATTGGAACGGCAAGGGGGTTAAAGGGAACCAGAGAGGAACGTTCCTAAAAAATAGAAAAAGCTTTTATACATACCTGGGGCTTCTTCCAGCCCATAAGTCTGGATCGCTCCCACGCCGCCATCCTCCGCTTCCTGTATCGGCAGTACCGGGTCCCGTCACTTCCGGTGGACGCGGCCAATTGTCCGCATCACAGGGGCTCCCTCCATACCCGTACGCATGCGGCTGCGCAGCAGGCAGCCTCATGCGTACGTATAATGGAGGGAGCCCCGTGTGATGCGGACAATTGGCCGCGTCTGTCGGTCGAGTGGCCGACTGGTGGCAATAACGGGACCCGGTACTGGCGGATCCAGCCAGCAGAGGAGGATGGCGGCGTGAGAGCGATTTGTGCGTATGGGGCTGGAGGAAGCCCCAGGTATGTAAAAAAGCTTTCCCCCTACGTCTCTGGTTCCCTTTAAGTACTTTTTTGCTTGCTGGTGACTTACAGTGGGTTGCAAAAGTATTCGGCCCCCTTGAAGTTTTCCACATTTTGTCACATTACTGCCACAAACATGCATTAATTCTATTGGAATTCCACGTGAAAGACCAATACAAAGTGGTGTACATGTGAGAAGTGGATGGAAAATCATACATCATTCCAAACATTTTTTTACAAATAAATAACTGCAAAGTGGGGTGTGCGTAATTATTTGGCCCCCTGAGTCAATACTTTGTACAACCACCTTTTGCTGCAATTACAGCTGCCAGTCTTTTAGGTTATGTCTCTATCAGCTTTGCACATCTAGAGACTGAAATCCTTGCCCATTCTTCTTTGCAAAACAGCTCCAGCTCAGTCAGATTAGATGGACAGGGTTTGTGAACAGCAGTTTTCAGATCTTGCCACAGATTCTCGATTGGATTTAGATCTGGACTTTGACTGGGCCATTGTAACACATAGATATGTTTTGTTTTAAACCATTCCATTGTTGCCCTGGCTTTATGTTTAGGGTCATTGTCCTGCTGGAAGGTGAACCTCCGCCCCAGTCTCAAGTCTTTTGCAGTCTCTGAGAGGTTTTCTTCCAAGTTTGCCCTGTATTTGGCTCCATCCATCTTCCTATCAACTCTGACCAGCTTCCCTGTCCCTGCTGAAGAGATGCACCCCCTGAGCATGATGCTGCCACCACCATATTTGACAGTGGGGATGGTGTGTTCAGAGTGATGTGCAGTGTTAGTTTTCCGCCACACATAGCGTTTTGCATTTTGGCCAAAAAGTTCCATTTTGGTCTCATCTGACCAGAGCACCTTCTTCCACATGGTTGCTGTGTCCCCCACATGGCTTGTGGCAAACTGCAAACAGGACTTCTTATGCTTTCTGTTAACAATGCCTTTCTTCTTGCCACTCTTCCATAAAGGCCAACTTTGTACAGTGCATGACTAATAGTTGTCCTATGGACAGAGTCTCCCACCTGAGCTGTAGATCTCTGCAGCTCATCCAGAGTCACCATGGGCCTCTTGACTGCATTTCTGATTAGCACTCTCCTTGTTCGGCCTGTGAGTTTAGGTGGACGGCCTTGTCTTAGTAGGTTTACAGTTGTGCCATATTCCTTCCATTTCTGAATGATCGCTTGAACAGTGCTCCTTGGGATGTTCAAGGCTTTGGAAATCTTTTTGTAGCCTAATCCTGCTTTAAATTTCTCAATAACTTGATCCCTGACCTGTCTGGTGTGTTCTTTGGACTTCATGGTGTTGTTGCTCCCAATATTCTCTTAGACAACCTCTGAGGCCGTCACAGAGCAGCTGTATTTGTACTGACATTAGATTACACACAGGTGCACTCTATTTAGTCATTAGCACTCATCAGGTAGTCTATAGGCAACTGACTGCACTCAGATTAAAGGGGGCTGAATAATTACGCACACCCCACTTTGCAGTTATTTATTTGTAAAAAAATGTTTGGAATCATGTATGATTTTCGTTCCACTTCTCATGTGTACACCACTTTGTATTGGTCTTTCATGTGGAATTCCAATAAAATTGATGTATGTTTGTGGCAGTAATGTGACAAAATGTGGAAAACTTCAGGGGGGCCGAATACTTTTGCAACCCACTGTAAATGGCATTTTATTGACAAGTCTGAAAATATCACCTGGGAGAAAACGAAAGAGAAAAAGTTGGTTGCATATAGGCCCTTGACTGCTCCCTTGTGGTATATATAGGTGGTATTTATAAAACGTGTCCTTTGCATGGATACGTCATGCCACAAATCTTGTGTGAATTAATTTACAAATGATTTGGAGGGCAGAAGTTTACAATCCCCATCTGGACCATACCATGGCACAGTGAGGGGTGCTTAAAGAGAACCAGAGATGAAGCACCCTCTTGTATTTTACCTTATAAATCAGTGGGAACATGACAGTAAACACCTAATCTGCCCTTTGTTTCATTGTTCTCTGTGTAATCTGACTGTTATCACGTCTGATAAGAATCCCCGACTGAGAAGTCAGGCTGCTCCGTCTAGCTTTGCTACAGAAAGATTATAGCTAAGTCTGTATTCTGTGGTGTTATTTCAAGCCCAAGCCTGCCCCCTTGTGGCTTTGCTATAATGACTCAGCTATAATCATTCCCAGCAAAGCCAGATTTAATTGCTCAGTCTGGGATTCTTGTGACTGCTGTTAACAGACACTTTTAGCAGTGAGGAGGAAACAGAGAGCATGGTAAGTGTTTTCTCTAATGTTCTTACTGATATACATGGTAAAATACACAAGGGTGCTTCGTCTCTGGTTCCCTTTAAAGGTTAGCGAACTAGTGGTCATGCAGTTGCTGGCACATGTACACACTTCCGTCACCCTTAATTTTAATAAAATGTTCTATCTTTGGATGCATGCCTTCTGGGACATCATCAGGGGGGTACAGGAAGTCCAAGGGAGATGGCTCAGAACTTTGCTTGAAGTCAACCTTGTATGAGATCCATAAAATGTTCTGTATTCATGTGGCTTTATCTGCATAACTGCTGATTTCTTAGTGTCTCAGTAAGAAACTGCTCTTTAGTGAACCCTTTTATAGTCAAACCGAAGAGAGTGTAGGAAGGGTTAAATGGTTCATTACTCACTGAGCAGAGTAGAACTAGACATGGAAATCTGCTGAGCTGCAGTGCTGGCCACAAAGTGTTAATCACTCAGCAGCAGGGAGAGGGGGTGGGTGGGGTTAGGTGTTGTCTCTGCGCTGTCCACAAGTGCTGCATGGATAGCTATGCTCAGGGACCTGCACACTGGTAGGGATGCAGAGGAACACAAACACGAGGCAAGGAAAATGCTCACTCCCAGGCAGAACCTGGCTATTTCAATGATTTCATATAATAATGTGGCAACAGGGGCGGGTCGCGCAGACAGTTTCCATGCCCCTTTTGCCATATTATTGACGTCTGTCGTCTTCTTTTAGGGTAGAGGATAACACATCAGGACAGGGGTGGGATTTTTGGGCAGCATTAGGCAGAATGAATTGTTCCTCACGCTGTATGTCTTGTGTTTTGCAGCTGTCGTCGCTGTGCGGGTCTACATGAGGAGCTTCGTTCCTATAGATACGAGCGTCATGGACGTGGTTCTACAGGAGGTAATATCACAGAGAACTGGGTGCATGCGCTGAGAGCAGAGAGTGAACCAATACGATGCTGACAAATCCAGCCTGCATAAAGATGTCATGCAAATTGTATGCAGATTAGAACTAGCTCAACCAAACTGTCCTAATTCCATGCAATTTGTATGGAAGTCTGAATTATTATCAGCTCACTGACCCTCTCCAGTCCTTCTCGCTCATACTGCATGCCCCAGTTAGTCCTGCAGATGGCACTGTTGTTACTTCTACACTTATGTGAAAATACTGCCACCTGTAGGCTGGAAGCTTGGAAATACTGTAACCACTCTAGTAAAAAATAAAAAAAATGCAATAGTTATTTTAAATTTGACAGCATTTTTCATGAAAATCCCTAAAAAAGTAATTTCAATTTTTATAAGACATGAAACGTGAGACATTTCACACTAACAAAATCTCTACCTGCCAAAAAGGATCTGTCTCATAATATAGGAAATTGGGTGGTGGATGGTACAGTTAACCACTTGAGGACTGCGGTGTTAAACCGCCCTAGTGACCAGGCCATTTCTTACTAAATGGGCCACTGCAGCTTTAAGGCCTTGCTGCTGGGCCGCACAATACAGCACATAAGTGATCCCCCAACCCCTTTTCTCCCAATGTTATATATATATTTTTTTTTTCTTTTTTTTTAAATAAATTTGCTTATTTTTTAATTTATTTTCCCTCCCTCCCCCCGTCAGCCTATCACAGCAGATCGCTCCTGTGTCCTCCAGGGTGACAGCCGTGTCGCACAGCTGTTCCCAGTACAGCGCTGCCTTAGATCGCAGCGCCGCACATGGTTATTAGAGGGCGAGCGGCTAACAGTGTCCGAGCAACGACCGCCGCTGGGAGACTGAAGGCTCAGCAGAGCTTCGTCATCAGAGCGGAGATGCGCGTGCATATTAGCGCGCACTCTCTATCGCAAGCCCTATAGGAAGCCGTTCACGCCAATCGCAAAATGAATTTATTTAGCTTTATAGGGGTGTTATAGAGAACAAGAAGCGATCCCCCAATATATGTGTGATGTGAGCAATACAACCATGTAATACAAGCAAAATGCTTAAATCCCTCTGAGACACGCGAGCGCAGCAACTACGCATAACGTGTCTCTAATTGCCACATGTTTAGCAAAAACAAGGAGCTGCTCAGTACAGGACTGTCACATATCTCCAAAGGATATAACCTTATTGCTTTTACTGTATAGTTGTACTTGTATTGCTCATGTCTTATGTATGTAGAAGACGGGTTGCCTCGTTTTCTCTATGTACCCCTGTATGGCTAAATAACTATATTTTGTTAAATTATTTGAGAATTTTGCAGGGCACCCCCCCCCCCTTCCTTTAACTTCTTAGGGGCCAACGCAGTACAAATCTACGTTGGGCAGGGGGCGCTCTGGCGTTCTGACCGGACGTAAACTCTACGTCCCATTCACCGCGCGTCCCTGCCGGTTCCCGCCGCTCTGTCCCCACCACAATGTGCTGCCCTGCCTCCTCTATGACGGCAGAGCACTGTGAGCCGGGCAGGAGCCGTTCCCATTGGCTCCTGGCCCTGTCATTCATGTAAGCCGTTCCCATTGGCTTACATGGAATGACAGGGCTGGGAGCCAATGAAAGCGGCTCCTGACCGGCGCACCACGCTCTGCCGTCATAGCGACGGCAGAGAGAGCAGCCTGCGGCGGGGACAGAGCGGCGTGTCCGGTGGGAGCGACGGATTATTGCGGCAATTTGTCGGCATTTTAGTGTACCAGCAGCCTCTGGTCCTTAACCCCCCTGGCGGTTTAATTCCTGCGGCTGCGAGGCCGCGGGAGGGCTTTTTTCAACTTTTCTTTTTTTTTTTTAGCATGTAGCTAGCCTAGCGCTAGCTACATGCTTCCCCCCTCCCTGCGGCATCCCCCCGTATGCTCCGATCGCCGCCGTCGCCGCTTGCCCATAAGGAAATCCCGTTCTGAACGGGATTTCCTTGAGGGCTTCCCCCGTCGCCGTGGCGACGAACGGAGTGACGTCATCGACGTCGTGACGTCACAGGGAGTCCCGATCCACCCCATAGCGCAGCCTGGCGGCGATTGGCCAGGCTGCGCAAGGGGTATGCGGGGGGGCCCTGTATCTGCGGCGGGTAGCGGCGCATCGGCGGCGGCGATCAGACCAAACACGCAGCTAGCAAAGTGCTAACTAAAAAATGTAAATCGGCCCAGCAGGGCCTGAGCGGCGCCCTCCGGCGGCACACGGGGTTACCGCTAAGGTGGTTAAGGGGGCAGAGGCTGCTGGTACCGAAGTGGTTCATTTTCATGAATTTCATGTATTTTTGTTTGTTTTATGTTTTGTTATGTTTTTGCAGTAGTGAGACTACACTTCAGAACCTGGTATATAATAAAAATATACAAGGGTCACCCGGAAGGTAACAGCCATTTCTTATTGCCTTTTCTCCTGCGGTTTCTTCAAGTTATAAATTCACAACTTGTCAATAAAATGCCCTTTAAACCCCCAGCAATCAAGATAATATTTAAAATAATTTTAATTGTACTTTTTCACCAACTTTTGAGTACTTTTTCAGTTGTAAAATGCTGAAAAGTTATTTTAGGCCCCATTCACACTTGAGCGTTTTGCCGGCGATTTTGGCAAAACGCTCAAACGCTAGCGTTTTTCAACCTGTTGGTTGGAGGAATTGGAGATGGGGGCGGGACTTCTTGTTAATGCTGCTGGACAGTTACCAGCGTTCTGCAGTCATGTGACAAGCGCTGCAGGGAGGGAAGAGATTAACCTGACAGGGACATTCTGCAATTGAAAAAGTACCAAAAAGTTGTGAAAAAAAGTACTATAAAATAATGATTTAGTATTAATAATAATATTTTCTTGCTTGCTGGTGGTTTAAATGGCATTTTACTATTATTTTTATTAAGTTTGAAAATATCACCGAGGAGAAATCTCAGGAGAAAATGATAATTGCATATGTTCCCAAGTGTGGCAGATAAACAAACGGCTGTTACTTTCTGGACGACCCTGATATTTTATTTGATATACACACAGCGGAATCTGTCGATGCAATCTTGTGTCGCTTGTATTTTGCAGACATGTTTGATGCTCTCTCGCTTTCCAGCCGGAGATTTCACCCTGACGTATGGGGCCAGCCGGACGTCTGTGAAATGCTCATCAGTTCTTCCTGCCGCCTCGTAGTCCGGAATCCTAATCACCATGTTATACCAACATAGCATTCCAAGAACTACGGAAAGTCATCACACAGAGTACTGAGTGATCACCAGGGAGCGGGACTATCACTTGCGGGGTTCTGGAGCAAAAGCCTGATAGTACCCTACAGGGCCCACCCCCCACTCCCCATACTGTACTATATCTCCCCCATTTGTATGTCTTCCTCCCCCCACATTACTAGTCCCCCACTCTGTACTGTGCCCCTCCCCCCACATACCCACATGGGCCATGTGGATCCTTTCCGTAAAATTATCCAGCAGCCCAAAATTTCCAATGCCCGACCTAATGGACTTCAATATCGTGGCAAAGGGAAATGTTGTATTTGGCCACCAGGTGGCCCTGAAGTCAAACAGTTCCATTTCGTGTCAAAGGTGCTGGACACTTACTGCTAAATGAGGCTAGTAAGAACAAGGGCAGGTTCACACTGGCGTTTTTTGCGGCGTTTAACACGGCGTTTCAGACGCAGCATTTTTTGGGATTTACTGCCATCCCATTCAAGTGAATGGGAGCATTTAGAGCTGGCTTTTGCAGGTTTTCATGAAAGCCTGGCGGTCGATCCCGGAGTCGCGTCTCGTCTCAAAAGCAGCATGCAGCTTTCAGAGGCAGTAAACGCCGGAAAACAATAGCAGAGACCAGAACTGCTAGCTCAAAATCCATCAAAAGCTAGCGTCTAAACGCTGGTGCTTAAATGCCGGCGTTTGAACGTGGCACCGAGCAAAAGAAGCCCGTCCGAACCAGCCCTTAAGCAGTTAAAATAGATAGATAGGTCCTTTTTTTTTTTTTCTTTGTAAATATAACCATAAATTAATATGTATTTTATGAGCACTACTGAAGAATCTGTGCAATTGGATTTAAAATGATTTTGTCAGTTCGTAACAGCCACAAAGGCCACAGCTTGTGATTCAGTGTGTGTGTGTGTGTGTGTGTCTCTGTGTATCTGTGTGTGTGCGTGAGTGCGCATATATGTGTGTGTGTGTGCGCAAATGTGTGTGTGTGTGCGCATATTTGTATGTGTGCGTGCGCATATGTGTGTGTGCGTGTGTGTGTGCGTGGGCATATATGTGTGTGTGTGTGCGCATATATGTGCGTGTGTGCGCAAGTGTGTGTGTGTGTGTGCGCATATGTGTGTGCGTGTGCGCATATGTGTGTGTGTGTGTGCGCATATGTGTGTGTGCGTGCATATGTGTGTGTGTGTGCGCATATGTGTGTGTGCGTGCATGTGTGTGTGTGTGTGCGCATATGTGTGTGTGTGTGCGCATATGTGTGTGTGCGTGCATGTGTGTGTGGTATGTGTGTGTGTGCGCATATGTGTGTGTGTGTGCGCGCATGTGTGTGTGTGTGTGTATGTATGTGTGTGTACAGTGTGTGTGTGTGTGTGTGTGTGTGTGTGTGTGCGCATATGTGTGTGTGTGTGTGTGTGCGCATATGTGTGTGTGTGCGCATATGAGTGTGTGTGTGTGTGTGTGCGCATATGTGTGTGTGTGTGCATGTGTGTGCATGTTTGTGCATGCGTGTGTGTGTGTGCGCATATGTGTGTGTGCGCATGTGTGTGTGTGTGTGTGCGCATATGTGTGTGTGCGTGCATATGTGTGCGCATATGTGTGTGTGCGTGCATGTGTGTGTGTGTGTGCGCATATGTGTGTGTGTGTGCGCATATGTGTGTGTGCGTGCATATGTGTGTGGTGTGTGTGTGGTATGTGTGTGTGTGTGGTATGTGTGTGTGTGCGCATATGTGTGTGTGTGTGTGCGCGCATGTGTGTGTGTGTGTGTGTATGTATGTGTGTGTACAGTGTGTGTGTGTGTGTGTGTGCGCATATGTGTGTGTGTGTGTGTGTGCGCATATGTGTGTGTGTGCACATATGAGTGTGTGTGTGTGTGTGCGCATATGTGTGTGTGTGTGCGTGCATATGTGTGCGTGCGTGTGTGTGTGCGCATATGTGTGTGTGTGTGTGCGCATGTGTGTGTGCGTGTGTGTGTGTGTGTATGTGTGTGTGTATGTGTGTGTACAGTGTGTGTGTGTGTACTGTGTGTGTGTGTGTGTGTGTGTGTGTGTGTGTGTGTGTGTGTGTGTGTGTATGTGTGTGTGTGTGTGTGTGTGTGTGTGTGTGTGCGCGCTTCTGTGAGTTTATATATTTAATGTTTCTTATTGTAGATTGTCTTGCCAAAAAGTATTAAAGGCTTAAAGAGACTCTGAAGTCTCTTTTTTTTTTTACCTTATTTTGTTATAAAGTGTCTTCAGCATTAACTTCCAAGTGGAATCTCCGCATCCCTGCGGCAGATGAGTGATTTATTACTGAGAAATAGCCCTGCAAAGTTCCTGGCCTTGCAGGGCTTTACTTCCTGGTAGAGGCAGAGCTTTGAGCTGTAGCTCTGCCTCCTCCGCAGTCAATCTCCGCCGATCTCCGCCTCCTCCCAACCCCTCTTAGTCTTCTTTCACTGAGAGGGGAGAAGGCGGAGATTGATTGCGGAGAGGCAGAGCTGCAGCGCAAAGCTCTGCCTCTACCAGGGCAGCATAATCTGCGACCTGCAAATCTGTGGAACTCTGCAGGTCTATTTCTCTATAATAAACCACTCATCTGCCGCGGGGATGAGGTGATTCCACTTAAAATTTAATGCTGAAGAGGATTTTATAACAAAATAAGGTGTGTTTCTTTAAAATCCCTGCTTATATTTATTGTTCTAAATTCTACATGTCTTTCAAAAATGAATAAAAACTATTGAAACTAATTTCAACATGTCTGTCGGACAGTCATAATTGCTGTTTACATTCGTGTTCTGTGACTCCTGCTTAGCATAGTGATTGCGATTACATTTTATTTTTATCTTGTTGCATGTATTATTTTAATTTATATAGCACCAAAATCTTCCATAGTGCTGTGCAGAGTGTAAAATAGATAACCGTGGGACTATTAATACACATGTAGTTCAATGAACATCCAGCAACATACTGTATGTGCAAAATACATACATACATAGTTTGTGCCGGACCAGTTCTAGACTTTTTGAGGCAAAACTTGTGAGAAAGCCACACCCCTCTCCTCATAGGTAGCCTGGTGGGGGTAGCAGCGGTAGGGAGGGGAGTCAGACCCCCGTCCCCTCACCCCCTCCAGCTATTTTTGTTAAATTTAAGTCAGCCAGCAGCGAGCGGGGAAGCAATAACTCACCTACTTCCTTACTTGCATTCCACCGCTTACGTCACTTCCTGCAATGCCGGCCCGCCCACTGTACTTCAGACTCCCCTCCCCAGTCCCCACCGCCGCCAGAGGAACCTGCCTCAGCCCACCTCACGGGCAGCTCGGGGCTGAGCTCTGGTGGTTTAAAATCCTCCAGCAATATCAGTACCTGTTCATCTAGAACAGCTAGGAGGAGTATGGCAGAAGGCTTAGGCGGTTTAGGATGATGCTAGTTGAAATCTACACCCTGTTCTGATGCAGATGTGGCTGCCAGGATGTAGATTTCAGCTCACCGATGCCGTGTGTTCTCGCCACTTTCGGCGTTTCCGCAGATCATGCCGCTGTCTTCCTGCCGCAACTCAGTTGCTCTGCCGTCTCTATAACAGCAGAGCCTTGTGAGCTGGTTAAGATCTGATTTCATTAGCTCCTAACAGTGTCTAACATTGATAAACACTGCCAGGAGCCAATAAATGCAGCTCCTGACCAGCTCACTGAGCTCTGCTGTCATGGAGATAGCAGAGTATGTGGCCCGAGGTTACCGTTACCGACGTGCAGCATGGACGGCAGTTGCCGTGGATATGTGCAGCGTTTTGTTGGTATTCCGCCGTTTCTTTTTCCAGTGGTCTCTGGTCCTAAAGGATGCAGAGCCAGTGACTACTGGTACTTAAGTGGTTAAAGGACCTCTGTCATGAGAACCTTAAAATGTAAATTATATGTAAACTTATATAATTAAGTAAAATGAGCCATAAATTACTTTTCTCCTATGTTGCTGTCACTTACAGTAGGTAGTAGAAATCTGACAGAAGCGACAGGTTTTGGACTAATATGCACTTAGTGAATGGCAGTTGCTCCGTCCAGCTACCACAAAAGTGTACGGTGAGCAGGGAGGCTGGCCAGCATCGTTGTATAAATCTTTTTCAGGGAAAGTATTTATATAGAACTAGCTGATTGCCCGGCGTTGCCTGGGTATGTATTTGGCTGGTGTTGGCTCCACCTACTTTTTCTAACCCTAACACACAATTACTCACTGACCAAGTTTGTGAGCTTTGCAGTCTTTGGTATCAATCTTCATTGAAATGAAACAAATCTGATTGGCTGTGTGTGGCTCCACCCCCTTTTCTGAATTTGAACCCCAGTCACCCAATAACCAACTGTACCAGGTTTGAGGCGTGTGCCATTAACAGTTCAAGAATGGTAGCAATTAAATATTCCCCTTGAAAAGCAACAGGTGAAGTTTGATTCACTTTTGTAGGCTCCACCCACTTTTCTGAATATTAATCCCAGTCACCCAGTGACCAACTGTGCAAAGTTTAAAAACCCTGCCATTAACAGAATGGCTGCAGTTTACATTTTCCCAGTGAAATTTGTATTTGTCTCCACCCACTGTAGACTCGGCGTTGCCCGGGTATGTATTTGACTGGTGTTGGCTCCGCCCACTTTCTAACCCTAACACACAAACACTCAATGACCAGGTTTGTGAGCTTTGGGGTCCTTGGCATCAATAATTTGTATATTCCCATAGACATTAAACAAATCAGATAGGCTGTTTGTGGCTCCACCCCTCTCCAGCATTTGAACCCCAGTCACCCAATGACCAACTGTAGCAGGTTTGAGGCATCTGCTATTAACAGTGTAAAAATGGCAGCAATTTAAATATTCCATTTGAAAATCAACAGGTGAATTTTGATTGGCTATTATAGGCTCCACCCACTTCCCTGAATATTAATCTCAGTCACTCAGTGACCATCTGGGCAAAGATTGGGAACCCTGAAATAAACAGTGTAAGAAGGGTTGCAGTTTGTTTACACTTTCCCAGTGAAATTTGTTTTTGGCTCCGCCCACTTTTTGTAACCTGGTCACAAAGTCACTACTCAATGCCCAAGTTTGTGAGTTTTGGGGTCCTTGGCATCAATAATTTGTATTTTCCCATGAAATGAAACAAATCTGATTCACTGTTTGAGGCTCTGTCCCCTTTTCTGAATTTGAACCTCAGTGACCCAATGACCAACTGTACCAGGTTTGAGGCTTGTGCCATTAACAGTGCAAGAATGGCAGCAATTTTAATATTCTCCTTGAAAAGTGACATGTGATTTTTGATTGGCATTTTTAGGCTCCACCCACTTTTCTGATTATTAATCCCAGTCACCCAGTAACCAGCTATGCTAAGTTTGAGAACCCTGCCATTAACAGTGAAGAAGGGCTGCAGTTTACAATTTCCCAGAAAAATCTGTTTTTAACTCCACCCACTTTTTGTAACATTGACACACAGTCACTACTCAATGACCAAGTTTGTGAGCTTTTGGGTTCCTGGCATCAAAATTGTGCTAATGGAAGCAGTTTATCCAGCAAAGAAATCTGGCTGTTTTTGGCTCCGCCCCTTTACTGAATTTGAACCCCAAACACTTAACGACCGACTGTAGGAGGTTTGAGGCCTCTGCTATTAACAGTGTGAGAATGGCTGCAGTTTCAATATTCCCCTTGAAAATCAATAGGTGAATTTTGATTGGCTGTTGTAGGCTCCAATTACTTTTCCGAATATTAATCCTAGTCACCCAGTGACCAACTGTGTGAAGTTTGAGAACCCTGCCATTAACAGTGTAAGAAAAGCTGCAGTTTACATTTCCCCATGTAAAAAAAGGTTTTTTTGGCTCCGCCCACTATTTCTAATCTTGACATACAGTCACTTAATGACCAAGTTTATGAGCTTTGGGGTCTTTGGCATCAATAAGTTGCATTTTACCATTGAAATTAAACAAATCTGATTGGCTGTTTTTGGCCAGCTCCCTTCAGAATTTAAACCCCAGTCTCCCAGTGACTGACTGTAGCAGATGTTAGGCCTCTGCCATTAAGAGTGCATGAATGGCAGCAATGTAAATATTCCCCTTGAAAATCAAAAGGTGAATTTTGATTAGCTGCTGTAGGCTCCACCCACTTTTCTGAATATTAGTCCCAATCACCCAGTGGCCAACTGTGTCACGTTTGAGAACCCTGCCTATAACAGAATGGCTGAAATCAATCTAACAAATCTGATTGGCTGTTTGTGGCTCCACCCCTTTAGTGAATTTGGACCCAAGTCACCCAATGACTGACTGTATCAGGTTTGAGACCTCTGCCACTAACAGTGTAAGAATGGTAGCAATGTGAATATTCCTCTTGAAAATCAATAGGTACATTTTGATTGGCTGTTGTAGGCTCCACCCACATTTCTGAATATTCATCCCAGTCACCCAGTGGCCAATTGTGTAAAGTTTGGGAACCCTGCAATGTAAAAAATGAAGTTGTTGGCACCGCCCACCTTTTTTAACCTTGACATACAGTCACTCAATTATCAAGTTTATCAGCTTTGGGGTCCTTGGTATCAATACTTTGTATATTCCCATTTAAAAATAAACAAATCTGGCTGTCGTGGCTCCACCCCCTTCCTGAATTTGGACCCTAGTCACCCAGTGACCAACTGTACCAGGTTTGAGGCATCTGCTTTTACCAGTATAAGAGAATGGTAGCAGATGAAATATTCCCTTTGAAAATCAAAAGGTGAATTTTTATTGGCTGTTGTATGCTCCACCCACCTTCCAAAATCTTAATCTGTCACCCGATGACCAACTGTGCAAAGTTTGAGAACCCTGCCATTAACGGTGTAAGAATGGCTGCAGTTTATATTTTCCCAGTAAAAGTTGTTTTGGCTCCGCCCACTTTTTGTAACCTTGACACACAGTCACTCAATGTGTGAGCTTTCAGGTTCCTGGCATCAAAAATGTGTGAATGAAAGCAGTTTATGGCCCCGCCCCTTTAGTGAATTTGAACCCCAGTCACCCAATGACCGACTGTAGCAAGTTTGAAGCCTCTGCCATTAAAAGTGTAAGAATAGCAGCAGTTTAAATATTCCCCTTGAAAATCAATAGGTGAATTTTGATTAGCTGTTGTAGGCTCCACCCATTTTCTTGAATCTTAATCACATTCACCCAGTGACCAAGTGTGGCAAGTTTGAGAACCCTGCGATTAACAGTCTAAGAATGGCTGCATTTTACATTTTCCCATTTAAAATGAACGGCTGAAATTTGATTGGCTGTTTTATGCTCCGCCCACTTTTCCTGGATTTGTAACCTCGGTCACCAAGTGACCAACTGTGGCAAGTGTGGGGACTCTGGCTCGATTACTGTGAGAATGGCAGCCTTTTACATTTTTCCCAATGACTTGAATGGGTGAAATCTGATTGGCTGTTTGTAGCTCCGCCCACGTGTGCAGGGGGGCCGCGAGACCCCCAGAACATATCATCCCAGGTAGTAAGGGATCTGTGTACCAAGTTTCGTTCAAATCGGTCAAGCCGTTTTCGCGTGATCGCGGCGCGCACACACACACACACACACACACACACACACACACACACACACACACACACACACACACACACACACACACACACACACACACACACACACACACACACACACACACACACACACACACACACACACACACACACACACACACACACACACACACACACACACACACACACACACACACACATCCGATTTTATATATATAGATAAAGGCCATGCTGAGAATCCCCTATGGAGAGATGGACAGGTCCAAAACCTCTCAGTTCTGTCAGATTTCTATTACTCACTGTAAGTGACAGCAACATTGGAGAGAAGTAATTTATGGCCCATTTTACTCTGGAAGGAACGCACTTCTTATTTGCATGTGATTTAAATTTTAAGGTTTTCGGAGTCAGTGTTTTATTTGATACAAAATATAAAACATTTAAAGAGGAGCTGTTAGGTATAAGGTCTCAGAGAAAATAAACACATATATCAGTAGCTAAATATTGGCTGTACTTACATTACATATGCATTTCACTGTCCACGTTTGGATTTCACAGAATTTGTATATAGTAAATGCAGAGATTGATGCTCCTGACAGCTCATGGCAGGTTCCATGTTTTTCTGTCAAATGTGTCGTCATGTCCTGCCTGCTTCCTGATCACAGAAAAGCTCGTACTGAATAACACAGTGTGCAGTGAATATTAATGAGCCATGTGGCTAGGAACAATAGCTGACTCCTGCAGTGTACTCGGCCGGAGATTTATCAGTGCTACGCGCTGGACTGATTACAAGCTGCTGTAACGTCTCATTAGCGGCCGAGGGGAGGGCCCCAGAATGCTTTGCAGTATAGTATGCGGCTTGCGTCCTCTTAGGTCTAACAGCTTTTCTGATAAGCACACATCAAAGGTAACTGAGATTTTTATCTTCACTAATGGCTTTTTGGCTTCCTTCTAAACTGTTTAACACAGGAGAATAGAGGTTTAAATTAGCTTCTGCAGCCTGACAGTTACTCTTTAAGGTGGGTATTTAATTTAATATTTGAGGTAAATGGGTAAGGAGTCTGGGAAAGACCCCTGAGCCCACTGACCAGAGTGTGGTTGGCTGTTTGTCTGTGATCTGTTATAGTGTGTACACTATCTTCTGTAGTGTGCACATAGCACATAAACCCCTCCCATTATTGACAGATATCACCAAAGGCCAGAGGTTTGCCCAGTGATGTTACTCGTGTACGATGTATACTGTTGCAGTGGAGAGGAAGGGAGGAATATGGGGCGATGCATGATGGAGCGGGTTCCCGAAGGGGCACAGTAAGGAAGTGGACAATGAGCTTACACGAGACGATCCACGACTCCAGATCTTTCAGCGACACATCGCGGCCGTTGTACGCACACACCAGATTCTCAGCAGACCAGCTTACCTCTGCATCATCCAGGAGGAGGTGGATTAGTCATTTATTTTCTTTGACTTTGACACCTGGCATCTCTCGATGACTAAGTACAGAAAACTATGTCAGCAGAGACCCCACAAGCAATGACTGAATGACATTTAGGAAACCGTCCAAACTGGTTGGACCATCCCTGTCATAAAAAGACAATAAGCAACTTTTTGCATCACAACTCTCACCACACACAGCTGTCTAAACAATACAGCTTCAATGTAAAGGTCACCTACACAGAAAAGGCAGCGGTCTTCCTGCGTAAACTGCAGCTGTCCAGAAACTAGACTCGCTAGTCATGGTGAAAAGAAGGCTCACTTCTGCTGCAGCAATTTGAAGGAGGCACTCAACTGGCTGGAACCAGAATAACAAGGGCTGCAGCCTCTGCATCTGCGGGGGGGGGGGGGGGGGGGGGGGCATGGCCCCACAGAGGCCTGCTCAGGGCCGTTTTGGGGGCAGAAGGGGTCACAGCATGAGGGGAGAGCATAAACACTTACATCGGCGGGAAGGGGGGCCATTCCCCCCCTCCCTCATCTCGGGCTCTCCCCTCAGTGCTCCGCCTCCAGCATCAATCATTCGCAGCAGCCGCGGGCAGGAACACTTCCTTCCATGCGTTCCAGAGGTTCTGCTTTCTAAGTGTCTGATGCTACTTCCTGTTTATCAGGAAGTAGAGTGAGGCACTTAGAAATCGAACCTCCGTGGTGTAATACATGGAGGTATGTGTTCCTGCCCGCTGCTGCTGCCAATGATTCATGCTGGAGGGGGAGCGCTGAGGGGGCCATCCAAATTTTCACAGGATGGCCCTGTGATTTCTAGTTACGCCCCTGGCTCAAACTCACCTGATGAAGGGCCTAGCCCGTAACATGTAGTGTGCATGACATGTTAATAAATGGAACGCAGGTTTTTGAGCCAGTGCTGTGATTCACTGTGCGGTGGTAGGAGTGGTGTACCTACCTGGAGGATCGGCACCGGCAACAGCTCTCCGAACCAGGACTGAGCTTCACCCTAGGACAAGTGTTAAATCGTTTGTCACCCCTCCTGCAAAATCCATAAGGCTCAAAGCGGGTGGTTTCAACGCACAGCACTCAGCGCCCAGCGCCGAAACTAGGCGCCACCATAACAGTAATGTTATACAATTTTTTTAGAATATTTTGATCTATTAGATTATTTTATCAAACTTACCATACATCATTCAATTTTCAATGCAAGCAACCTGATTTTTCCAAAACACTTAATCAGATTTTTATAAAAATAATAATAATAATAATTGATCTTTTTTTATTGATCGAAAAAAAAGATTATTTTCAATTTCTTCTCTATTTGATAGTTTTTGGTCCAATAAACAAGAAAATCAAACTATTTGATTGTCCCGTGTATGGGCACCTTTAGGTTGAAAAAAAAATAGTATCTTATAATGTGCTGCATGCGTGGCCCAGTTCCACGCTCCTACTGCAACACTGCGCTTGTGCAGTAAGCAAAAATTGTGCGTGTGTAGCGGCCGGCGACTAATGCCCAGCTTACGGAGGGGGACAGCGCAGAATGACGCAGAGGGATCCAAAGGACTTTATGGGGTTGGACGAAGCCCCAGGTAAGTAACTGGCCATTTTGTTTTTCAGTTAAGTATCCATTTAAAGCTGCTCATGTGCAAATGTTATGCCAAGCACAGTTTTAACTTCCTAAAACACAACTAAACTAAATACTCAGCTTCATATCAGCAGGAAGTCACTAATGCATTATGGGTAAATATGTTGGCCTTCTATAAAAATCCTAGAAGTCCTGGTTCTCCGTGACATCACTGGGTACTCTTCATTAGAATATACAGGATCTTCTCAAAAAATTAGCATATTGTGATAAAGTTCATTATTTCTGTAATGTACTGATAAACATTAGACTTTCATATATTTTAGATTCAAATACACACAACTGAAGTAGTTCAAGCCTTTTATTGTTTTAATATTGATGATTTTGGCTTACAGCTCATGAAAACCCAAATTTCCTATCTCAAAAAATTAGCATATTTCATCCGACCAATAAAAGAAAAGTGTTTTTAAAACAAAAAAAGTCAACCTTCAAATAATGATGTTCAGTTATGCACTCAATACTTGGTCGGGAATCCTTTTGCAGAAATGACTGCTTCAATGCGGCGTGGCGTGGAGGCAATCAGCCTGTGGCACTGCTCAGGTGTTATGGAGGCCCAGGATGCTTCGATAGCGGCCTTAAGCTCATCCAGAGTGTTGGGTCTTGCGTCTCTCAACTGTCTCTTCACAATATCCTACAGATTCTCTATGGGGTTCAGGTCAGGAGAGTTGGCAGGCCAACTGAGCACAGTAAGGGCCTGTTCAGACTATATGCGTTCCTAGCCGTTTTCAGGGAACGTGTACTGGTACCAAAAACGCATAGAAACGGCTCCTAATGCTTTTGAATGGGCTAGTTCACATGTATGCGTATGAGACGCATACGTTTCTCATCCGCATTGCTGCACGCTGTTCTGTGCGATACGCATAGAAACGGACGCAATGAAAGTCTATGGACGCGTATCAAAAACGCGTACTATTGCGTTTTTAGCGTCCGTTTTCCTCTGCGGTTCCCATAATTCTTTTTTTTCCCCTGGGTCACGCATTCAAACGCAAGAAAAACGCATGCGTTTTTCAACTTGCGTTTCTTTGAATTTATACGCGTTCTGCAAACGCAGCAAGTATGAACAGGTCCTAATACCATGGTCAGTAAACCATTTACCAGTGGTTTTGGCACTGTGAGCAGGTGCCAGGTCGTGCTGAAAAATGAAATCTTTATCTCCATAAAGCTTTTCAGCAGATGGAAGCATGAACCCACTTTTGAACCAGAAACAGCGGCAGAAGCGCCTGACCTGGGCTACAGAGAAGCAGCACTGGACTGTTGCTCAGTGGTCCAAAGAACTTTTTTCGGATGAAAGCAACTTTTACATGTCATTCTGAAATCAAGGTGCCAGAGTCTGGAGGAAGACTGGGGAGAGGGAAATGCCAAAATGCCTGAAGTCCAGTGTCAAGTACCCACAGTCAGTGATGGTCTGGAGTGCCATGTCAGTTGCTGGTGTTGGTCCACTGTGTTTTATCAAGGGCAGGGTCTATGCCACTAGCTATCAGGAGATTTTGGAGCACTTCATGCTTCCCTCTGCTGAAAAGCTTTATGGAGATGAAGATTTCATTTTTCAGCACGACCTGGCACCTGCTCACAGTGCCAAAACCACTGGTAAATGGTTTACTGACCATGGTATTACTGTGCTCAATTGGCCTGCCAACTCTCCTGACCTGAACCCCATAGAGAATCTGTGGGATATTGTGAAGAGAAAGTTGAGAGACGCAAGACCCACCACTCTGGATGAGCTTAAGGCCGCTATTGAAGCATCCTGGGCCTCCATAACACCTGAGCAGTGCCACAGGCTGATTGCCTCCATGCCACGCCGCATTGAAGCAGTCATTTCTGCAAAAGGATCCCCGACCAAGTATTGAGTGCATAACTGAACATAATTATTTGAAGGTTGACTTTTTTTTGTTTTAAAAACACTTTTCTTTTATTGGTCGGATGAAATATGCTAATTTTTTGAGACAGGAATTTTGGGTTTTCATGAGCTGTATGCCAAAATCATCAATATTAAAACAATAAAAGGCTTGAACTACTTCAGTTGTGTGTATTTGAATCTAAAATATATGAAAGTCTAATGTTTATCAGTACATTACAGAAAATAATGAACTTTATCACAATATGCTAATTTTTTGAGAAGATCTTGTAGTCTGTGTTGATCAGCGCAGAAAAAACAATCTTCAATATCCACCACCACACCGATAATAAACACACTCACCAGCTCCTCTGATCATACAAAATGATCATATGCGTTCAGTCAAACAAATCCATTTTCTTCCGGTCAGTAATGACTTGCTTCTTCCTCCTCTTCACAATCTCATTAGCCCCAGATGAACCCCTTGAGAAAGTCACGTGGACAAAACCGGTCGGCGAGGAGCTACAAGAGAGACAAGGAGGCGGAGGTGCTTGCGGACATCGTCAGGACGGCGGGATTACGTGGAGCAAACGGCTGTCTTCAGTAAACTGTCTTCCAAATCTGCGCTTACCTGTATGCCTGTGATAGACATACATGGTTAACACGTGAGTGTGTTTTTTATATGCTTTTAAAGGGACTCTGAGCTCACCCAAAAAAAGAAAGTTGTACTCACCAGGGGCTTTCTCCAGCCCAGTGCTGGTCGGGAGGTCCCACGCCGGCGTCCTGGCTCCTCTCCTTCTCCCCGCTCCGGAATGGCTGACAGGCCGCAGCCCGGGCGACACTCTCCCGAGTGTCGGGCTGCTCCTTCCACATATGACGCGGATTACGTCACATGCCGGCCGCCTCGCGTCATCACGGCGGCCGGTGTGAAAGTACTGCGCATGCACACTTTAATCGTGCATGCCCTCTGATGATTTATACATGTTAATTAGACTAAATAAACCCAGTTTTTCTAACCTTTTTTTAAAGAAAAATGTTGCTTTTAGAGCTCACAGGAAGTAAGTTACACCTGGACAACGTTATACTGTGGAGGTGGATTTACATTTGAATTGACAAACAGAAGTAATATGATATCAGAACTTTCCCCACACAGCTGAGCCTGGAGACAATGGCCCGGTCACACTGTATTATTACACGCATTATTTCCAGTCACGACTCAGTTGTGTTTTATTCTAACTGAAGATTCCCATTGTGTCCCGTGATATGGAATGTGGCCAGTCCTCCCCGCCCCTCTCCGATGTCACAGAACGGAGAATGTCACACCGCGGGCCATCAGTCCAGCATCCCCTGCATGAGAGGTGACCGCCTGGGGAAGGAGTGACAGGTCCTCCATGCTGGAGGTCTGCCTGTGTGTGGACCACCTAAAGAATGGCGCAACTTCAAGGCAGCTCCTGTCCTGGGACCATTTTCCTGCAGCTGCTCCCCTGTGGTAAGTTATAGGAACCTGTCTTAAGTAGAGTTGGGCCGAACGGTTCGCCGGCGAACGTGGTTCGCGCGAACGTGGTTCGCGCGAACGTAGGTGGTTCGCGTGCGGGTACCGCACGCGAACCTTTTTGCGGAAGAAGTTCGGTTCGCCCCATAATGCACTGAGGGTCAACTTTGACCCTCTACATCACAGTCAGCAGGCCCAGTGTAGCCAATTAGGCTACACTAGCCCCTGGAGCCCCACCCCCCCTTATATAAGGCAGGCAGCGGCGGCCATTACGGCCACTCGTGTGCCTGCATTAGTGAGAGTAGGGCGAGCTGCTGCAGTCTCTCATATAGGGAAAGATTAGTTAGGCTTAACGTCTTCCTGGCTGCATACCTGTTCTGTTCAGTGAGCCCTCAGCCCACTGCATACCTGTACTGTGATCCTGCCACTGCATACCTGTTCAGTGATCCTGCCACTGCATACCTGTTCTGTTCAGTGAGCCCTCAGCCCACTGCATACCTGTACTGTGATCCTGCCACTCCATACCTGTTCAGTGATCCTGCCACTGCATACCTGTTCTGTTCAGTGAGCCCTCAGCCCACTGCATACCTGTACTGTGATCCTGCCACTCCATACCTGTTCAGTGATCCTGCCACTGCATACCTGTTCAGTGATCCTGCCACTGCATACCTGTTCTGTGAACCCGCCACTGTATACCTGTTCTGTTCAGTGGACCCGCCACTGTATACCTGTTCTGTGAACCCGCCACTGTATACCTGTTCTGTTCAGTGGACCCGCCACTGTATACCTGTTCTGTTCAGTGGACCCGCCACTGTATACCTGTTCTGTTCAGTGGACCCGCCACTGTATACCTGTTCAGTGAACCCGCCACTGCATACCTGTTGTGTTCAGTGAACCTGCCACTGCATACCTGTTCTGTGAACCCGCCACTGTATACCTGTTCTGTTCAGTGGACCCGCCACTGTATACCTGTTCAGTGAACCCGCCACTGTATACCTGTTCTGTTCAGTGGACCCGCCACTGTATACCTGTTTAGTGAACACGCCACTGCATACCTATTGTGTTCAGTGATCCTGCCACTGCATACCTGTTCTGTGAACCCGCCACTGTATACCTGTTCTGTTCAGTGGACCCGCCACTGTATACCTGTTCTGTGAACCCGCCACTGTATACCTGTTCTGTTCAGTGGACCCGCCACTGTATACCTGTTCTGTTCAGTGGACCCGCCACTGTATACCTGTTCTGTTCAGTGGACCCGCCACTGTATACCTGTTCAGTGAACCCGCCACTGCATACCTGTTGTGTTCAGTGAACCTGCCACTGCATACCTGTTCTGTGAACCCGCCACTGTATACCTGTTCTGTTCAGTGGACCCGCCACTGTATACCTGTTCAGTGAACCCGCCACTGTATACCTGTTCTGTTCAGTGGACCCGCCACTGTATACCTGTTTAGTGAACACGCCACTGCATACCTATTGTGTTCAGTGATCCTGCCACTGCATACCTGTTCTGTGAACCCGCCACTGTATACCTGTTCTGTTCAGTGGACCCGCCACTGTATACCTGTTTAGTGAACACGCCACTGCATACCTATTGTGTTCAGTGATCCTGCCACTGCATACCTGTTCTGTGAACCCGCCACTGTATACCTGTTCTGTTCAGTGGACCCGCCACTGTATACCTGTTCTGTTCAGTGGACCCGCCACTGTATACCTGTTCAGTGAACCCGCCACTGCATACCTGTTGTGTTCAGTGAACCTGCCACTGCATACCTGTTCTGTGAACCCGCCACTGTATACCTGTTCTGTTCAGTGGACCCGCCACTGTATACCTGTTCTGTTCAGTGGACCCGCCACTGTATACCTGTTCAGTGAACCCGCCACTGCATACCTGTTGTGTTCAGTGAACCTGCCACTGTATACCTGTACTGTTCAGTGACGCCACCGCATCAGTGCGCATACCTGTGCAGTTAAGTGAACCCACCTACCTACGTGAGTGCACGCAGTGTGATATACCACTCCGTGCATACCCGATATGGACAAAACAGGTAGAGGAAGAGGAAGAGGTAGTGGCAGAGGCAGAGGAAGGCCACCCGGCAGGTCTGCGCGAGGTCGTGTAAATGTAATTTCGTGTGGACCTGGCCCACAGTACAGTGCTCGGAAGAAGGCACGTCCCATCACCTCCCAAGATTGTCAGGACGTGGTTGAGTATTTAGCGACACAGAACACCTCATCTTGCTCAGCCACCAGCGCTACTACTAGCACCACTTCCGCTGCATTTGACACTTCGCAAGAATTATTTAGTGTTGAAATCACTGATGCACAGCCATTGTTGTTACAGCCAGATGAATTTTCACCAGCTAATATGTCTGAGTTACGCGGCAACACTATGGATGTAACGTGTCAGGAGGATGAAGGACCTACTGATGGTGCAAGTTTGGATTTGTCTGAGGCAAGCGAAGCTGGGCAGGATGACTACGATGATGACGGTAATAGGGATCCTCTGTATGTTCCCAATAGAGGAGATGAAGAGGGGGACAGTTCAGAGGGGGAGTCAGAGAGTAGTAGGAGGAGAGAAGTTGCTGAAAGAAGCTGGGGCAGCTCTTCGTCAGAAACAGCTGGTGGCAGAGTCCGGCACCATGTATCGCCACCTATGTACAGCCAGCCAACTTGCCCTTCAGCATCAGCTGCTGAGGTCCCCATAGTGCCCACATCCCAGGGTGGCTCAGCGGTGTGGAAATTTTTTAATGTGTGTGCCTCAGATCGGACCAAAGCCATCTGTTCGCTCTGCCAACAAAAATTGAGCCGTGGAAAGGCCAACACTCACGTAGGGACAAGTGCCTTACGAAGGCACCTGGAGAAAAGGCACAAACAGCAATGGGATGGCCACCTGAGCAAAAGCAGCAGCAGCACACAAAAGAAACGTCACCCTCCTTCTCCTCTTCCTCCTTCAGGTGCATCATCTGCTTCTGCCGCTTTCTCCCTTGCACCTTCACAGGCACCCTCCTCCACTCCGCCTCTGCCCTTGAGCGCTTCCTGCTCCTCTGCCCACAGCAGCAGTCAGGTGTCCGTGAAGGAAATGTTTGAGCGGAAGAAGCCAATTTCAGCCAGTCACCCCCTTGCCCGGCGTCTGACAGCTGGCGTGGCGGAACTGTTAGCTCGCCAGCTGTTACCATACCGGCTGGTGGACTCTGAGGCCTTCCGTAAATTTGTGGCCATCGGAACACCGCAGTGGAAGATGCCAGGCCGCACTTATTTTTCGAGAAAGGCCATACCCCAACTGCACCGTGAAGTTGAGAGGCAAGTGGTGTCATCTCTTGCGAAGAGCGTTGGGTCAAGGGTACACCTGACCACGGATGGCTGGTCTGCCAAGCACGGGCAGGGCCGCTACATTACCTACACAGCCCATTGGGTGAACCTGGTGGTGAACGATGGCAAGCAGAAAGCGGCGGACCAAATTGTGACACCTCCACGGCTTGCAGGCAGGCCTCCTGCCACCTCCTCTCCTCCTGCTACATGCTCTTCGCTGTCCTCCTCCTCCTCCTTGGCTGAGTGGCAGTTCTCCTCTCCAGCTACACAGCCCCAGCTCCGCAGGGCCTATGCTGCATGCCAGGTACGACGGTGTCACGCCATCTTAGACATGGCTTGTCTCAAAGCGGAGAGTCACACTGGAGCAGCTCTCCTGGCTGCTCTTAAGAAACAGGTGGATGAGTGGCTGACCCCGCACCACCTGGAGATAGGCAACGTGGTGTGCGACAACGGCAGCAATCTGCTTGCCGCTTTGCATATGGGGAAGCTGACACACATACCCTGCATGGCACATGTCATGAATCTAGTTGTTCAAAGATTTGTGGCAAAGTACCCTGGCTTAGCGGATGTCCTGAAGCAGGCCAGGAAGTTCTGTGGGCATTTGAGGCGCTCTTACACAGCCATGGCACGATTTGCAGAAATTCAGCGTAAAAACAACATGCCGGTGAGACGCCTCATTTGCGATAGCCCCACTCGCTGGAACTCGACCCTGCTCATGTTCTCCCGCCTGCTAGAACAGAAGAAAGCCGTCACCCAGTACCTCTACAACTGGAGTAGAACGAAACAGTCTGGGAAGATGGGGATGTTCTGGCCCGACAACTGGACACTGATGAAAAATGCATGCAGGCTCATGCGGCCGTTTGAGGAGGTGACCAACCTGGTGAGCCGCAGTGAGGGCACCATCAGCGACTTAATTCCCTACGCGTACTTCTTGGAGCGTGCTGTGCGTAGAGTGGCGGATGAAGCTGCGAATGAGCGTGACCAGGAACCGTTACGGCAGGAACAGGCATGGGACCAATTTTCATCAGACCCAGCTGTTTCCTCAACACCTGCGGCAGCACAGAGGGGGGAGGAGGAGGAAGAAGAGAGGTCGTGTGCAGAAGACGAGTCAGACTCAGAGGATGATGAGCAAGGTGTTTCTTTGGGGGAGGAGGAGGAGGAGGGGACAGCGGCAGGAGAACAACCGCAGCAGGCGTCGCAGGGGGCTTGTGCTGCTCAACCTTCCCGTGGTATTGTTCGCGGCTGGGGGGAGGAGTTTGACTTACGTGACGTCACTGAGGAAGAGCAAGAGGAGATGGAGGGTACTGGATCCGACTTTGTGCAGATGTCGTCTTTTATGCTGTCCTGCCTGTTGAGGGACCCCCGTATAAAAAACCTCAAGGGGAATGAGCTGTACTGGGTGGCCACACTACTAGACCCTTGGTACAGGCACAAAGTGGCGGACCTGTTACCAACTCACCTGAAGGTGGAAAGGATGCAGCACATGCAGAACCAGCTGTCAACTATGCTTTACAATGCCTTTAAGGGTGATGTGACAGCACAACGCCAGCAAGGTACCACTGCCACTAATCCTCCTCCCGTGTCCACGCAGTCAAAGACAGGAAGCTCCAGCGATCTCATGGTGATGTCGGACATGCGGACGTTCTTTAGTCCAACACCTCGCCGTAGCCCTTCCGGATCCACCCTCCACCAACGCCTCGACCGGCAGGTAGCCGACTACCTGGCCTTAAGTGTGGATGTAGACACTGCTGTGAACAGCGATGAGGAACCCTTGAACTACTGGGTGCGCAGGCTTGACCTGTGGCCAGAGCTGTCCCAATTTGCCATCCAACTTCTCTCCTGCCCTGCCGCAAGCGTCCTCTCAGAAAGGACCTTCAGCGCAGCTGGAGGCATTGTCACAGAGAAGAGAAGTCGCCTAAGTCACAAAAGTGTTAAGTACCTCACCTTTATCAAAATGAATGAGGCATGGATCCCGGAGGGCTGCTGCCCGCCCCAAGACTAAGTCAGTCCCCGCACACACAGCATCTCTGCCTGCACGCCGTGTGACTGGCTGCCTGGCCTGCCCCAAAAAGACTAAGTCGCTCCCAGTCCCTCCACACAGCATGTCTGCCTGCAGGCCGCTTCACTACCTTCTCCGCCACCACCAACAGGGTCCGGGACTCCAGGCGGATTGCTGAATTTTTTAGGCTGCTAGCAGCGGCCGCTGTAATAATTTTTATGGTGCGTGTACATGACTGCCTAATTTTTCTGGCTGCACTGAGGGCAGCTGCAACAACAAAAGAAAAGGCATGTACATGCGCCCATTCCCCTTCGTGATCATTACCTTGCCGTGGTGAAGGGGCTTGCGTATCACAATGAAGCAATGACCGGCGCCTAGATGAGTGTCTCGGGGGGCACACAAAAGATAATAAGGTCGTTGCTTCATTGTGGTCAGACCAAATTTGATCAGCTGGACAGTCACTGTTCTGTCATTCAGCTACGTCAGCCAGGCCGACCATATGGGCTGTAAAGCCACCAAAACCTGCACTCTCGCCATGGTGCGCACCAGTCCAGCACGGCCGTCACTACACAAACAGCTGTTTGCGGTGCATTACACGGTGAGTTTGGTGTGTCAGTGTGAAGCAGTACCTTAATTACACTCCCTGATTGATGTATACACATGCAAGATGTTTTAAAGCACTTTAGGCCTGTCATTTAGCATTCAATGTGATTTCTGCCCTTAAAACGCTGCTTTGCGTCAAATCCAGATTTTTCCCGGGGACTTTTGGCATGTATCCCACTCCGCCATGCCCCCCTCCAGGTGTTAGACCCCTTGAAACATCTTTTCCATCACTTTTGTGGCCAGCATAATTATTTTTTTTTTCAAAGTTCGCATCCCCATTAAAGTCTATTGCGGTTCGCGAACTTTAACGCGAACCGAACGTTCCGCGAAAGTTCGCGAACCTAAAATCGGAGGTTCGGCCCAACTCTAGTCTTAAGGTGCACATTAATGGTACAATATTTCCCTCAATCGACCAGATTTGTGGGATTGTTGTTTATCGTGAGGAAATTATCGATTGTTCCCATAAATGGATAGTTTAGGGCACTTTCTCTCTTGAGGTACGACCACAAAATCCAACATTCCGATCGCCAAAATTCTGTACTCCAATCATCTGTAGAATCGTTTCACTTCGATTTTCTCCACATGCTGCATTGTTTTCTGGATAATTTGATTGAAGGATCGCATCTGAGGAAAATATTGTACAGTTAATTGATAGGATATTTCACATGCGGTTTTCCGTATGCAAATTTTCATTATACGAGAAAAGGATAAGGTGCCAGTTTTTTCCCCCCGCATCCTTAAAGGACATCCGAGGTGAAAATAAACTGATCAGAAAAACAATTGTATCTCTCCTCCTTCTCCTAAAAATGACTTTTTAAGATATCTAATGGTTTTATTTTATATCTAAATCTAGTTTTTAGGTTTTTACTGTTTCGTTGTCTCTGTTCAATGACACCTGGATTGAAGTATGTCAGAGCGCAAATCTATGAATTATTGACCCTTTTTATCTCTTTCCTGCTCACAGAAGCCATTTAATGACAGGAAAGTGTTTTATGGCTGTAATTACTTATCAGTGAGGGTTATGCTATAGTTTGAGCCAGTCCAACCCGGTCCCGACCCAGGCAGAAACTGTCACTTGCGTACCTGATGTTTAACTCTTTCAGGCAGAGAAAGAAAAAAGGAACACAACCTAGTTATCTGTGTGCTTGGCACTGTACATACCCATGTCTATCTCATCATGTCACATGTCACCTCATTTGTCCTTTAATGCCTGTGGAAAATCGCATTGTGAGGAAACTAGCCCCCACATTTGAATTGCTGAGTGTTTGCAAGGCTTTGCATGATGTGAAAATGCAGCCTATGTTGCTGTCACTTACAGTAAGCAGTAGAAATGTGACAGAACTGACAGCCTTGGGGCTAGCCCATCTCCTCATGGGGGATTCTCAGGGTTTTCTTTATTTTCAAAAGCACTTAACGAACCTCAGTAGTCCAGCTGCCAGAATAGTGTGCAAACTGGTAGGGGGCGGTCTGCATCTTTGTATAGATCATCTCCAGGTAGATCTTTTGTAAAGAATAAAACAAATACTGAGAATCCCCCATGAGGATATAGACTAGTCAAAGTGACAGCAACATAGGAGAAAAGTAATTTATAGCGCATTTTACTCTGAAAGATACTTCTTATTTGTATGTACAGTATTTACATGCATTTAAAATTTTTCAATTTTTCGTGATAGTGGTCTTTACATTATGGAAAAAAAAAGCAACAACTAAGAAAAAAAACAGAACGTATGGTTAGTGCTAAATCGTTCACCACTACCCTGAATTCACCAGCCCTATGTTACATTGTGTCGTAGCACAGCAATAGGGGTGCAGAGGTTGTTCCCGCACTGGGGCGCTTTGACCAGAGGGGCTCACTAAGGGCCCTTCCTCAACCACAGTATAAGATCCTTGGTGCTATCCTGGTAATGATCCCTTTTATATATGCTGTGAATAGTAGTAATCATTAACAAGCTGTTCCCCCCTCTGCTCACACCTCTCATACTGTGGCTGTCTCCTCCCCTGTTTACACCTCTCATACTGTGGCTGTCACCTTCCCTGCTTACACCTCCCATACTGTGGCTGTCCCCTCCCCTGTTTACACCTCTCATACTGTGGCTGTCACCTTCCCTGCTTACACCTCTCATACTGTGGCTACCTCCTCCCCTGCTTACACAACTCATACTGTGGCTGTCCCCTCCCCAGCTTACACCACCCATACTGTGGCTGTCCCCTCCCCTTCTTACACCTCCCATACTGTGGCTGTCCCCTCCCCTGCTTACTCCTCTCATACTGTGGCTGTCCCCTCCCCTGCTTACACCTCTCATACTGTGGTTGTCTCCTCTCCTGCTTACACCTCCCATACTGTGGCTGTCCCCTCCCCTGCTTACACCTCCCATACTGTGGCTGTCCCCTCCCCTGCTTACTCCTCTCATACTGTGGATGTCCCCTCCCCTGCTTACACCTCCCATACTGTGGCTGTCCCCTCCCCTGCTTACTCCTCTCATACTGTGGATGTCCCCTCCCCTGCTTACACCTCTCATACTGTGGTTGTCTCCTCTCCTGCTTACACCTTCCATACTGTGGCTGTCCCCTCCCCTGCTTACACCTCCCATACTGTGGCTGTCCCCTCCCCTGCTTACTCCTCTCATACTGTGGATGTCCCCTCCCCTGCTTACACCTCTCATACTGTGGTTGTCTCCTCCCCTGCTTACACCTCCCATACTGTGGCTGTCCCCTCCCCTGCTTACTCCTCTCATACTGTGGATGTCCCCTCCCCTGCTTACACCTCTCATACTGTGGATGTCTCCTCCCCTGGTTATACCTCTCATACTGTGGATGTCCCCTCCCCTGCTTACACCTCTCATACTGTGGATGCCCCCTCCCCTGCTTACATCTCTCATACTGTGGTTGTCCCCTCCCCTGCTTACACCTCTCATACTGTGGATGTCTTCTCCCCTGCTTACACCCCTCATACTGTAGATGTCTCCTCCCCTGCTTACACCTCTCATACTGTGCATGTCCCCTCCCCTGCTTACACCTCTCATACTGTGGTTGTCTCCTCTCCTGCTTACACCTCTCATACTGTGGATGTCCCCTCCCCTGCTTACACCTCTCATACTGTGAATGTCTCCTCCCCTGCGTAAGCACCTCTCATACTGTGGATGTCTCCTCCCCTGCTTACACCTCTCATACTGTGGATGTCCCCTCCCCTGCTTACACCTCTCATACTGTGCATGTCCCTTCCCCTGCTTACACCTCTCATACTGTGCATGTCCCCTCCCCTGCTTACACCTCTCATACTGTGAATGCCTCCTCCCCTGCTTACATATCTCATACTGTGGTTGTCCCCTCCCCTGCTTACACCTCTCATAGTGTGGATGCCCCCTCCCCTGCTTACACCTCTCATACTGTGCTTGTCTCCTCTCCTGCTTACACCTCTCATACTGCGGATGTCCCCTCCCCTGCTTACATCTCTCATACTGTGGTTGTCCCCTCCCCTGCTTACACCTCTCATACTGTGGATGTCCCCTCCCCTGCTTACATCTCTCATACTGTGGTTGTCCCCTCCCCTGCTTACACCTCTCATACTGTGGATGTCTCCTCCCCTGCTTACACCTCTCATACTGTGGATGTCCCCTCCCCTGCTTACACCTCTCATACTGTGCATGTCCCCTCCCCTGCTTACACCTCTCATACTGTGCATGTCCCCTCCCCTGCTTACACCTCTCACACTGTGGCTGTCTCCTCCTCTGCTTACACCTCTCATACTGTGGATGCTCTTGGCAGGTTTTGTTGTGCCGTGTGAATAGTTCTGTATAGAATGCTTGGAGGGCCCAATGCTCCTTAGCTATGCCGCTGATGATACGTATATGGTGGTGGAATGTGCAGTCTCCTCCCCTGGCTAGCCGTCTATCACTACTCCATCAGGTACAAACTTTCCTGCATCACAGCCAGGCAGCTGTGCACTGCATTACCTACAGATTACAATATATACAGATTATAATAAAGATAGCAGGGGGAACTGTTCTGTGCCCCACAGAATAAGCCCTGCAGCTGCTGTGTGTTATTACAGAATTCCTTTACCCTTTCCAATCCTATCCTATGTCGGACTAGGTGCGTGGGCGCATTTGGGCTTGCTGCAGCAGCGCCGCTGCCGGACCAGGGCCAACATGGTGTCCCTCTATGTGGATCACTTTAATACCGTCCAGCACCTCACAGAGCTGCGTAATAACGGAATTACGCTGGCATGCATGGAAGGGGGCGGAGCTACAGTGTGCAAGGTGGCGCTGTGAGCAGCGAGGCTGGCTGGTATCTTACTATTTTGGCAGTTAAACTGCCATTCAGGAAGTGCTTTTGAAAACGAAGAAAACCCTGAGAATCCCCCATGAGGTGATGGACTAGTCCAAAACCTTTCGGTTCTGTCAGATTTTAACTGATTGCTTTTTTCGCTGGCGTGGTCCTTTAAAGGACAACTGAAATGAGTAGAATATGGAAGCTGCCATATGTATTACCTTTTAAACAATCCCAGTTGCCTGGCTGTCCTGCTGGTCTATTTGGCTGCAGTAGTGCCTGAATCACACCAAAAACAAGCATGCAGCTATTCTTGTCAGATCTGACAATAATGTCAGAAACACCTGATCTGCTGCATGCTTGTTCAGGGTCTGTGGCTAAAGGTAATAGAGGCAGAGGATCAGCAGGGCTGCCAGGCAATATGCATGGTTTAAAAGGAAATAAATATGGCAGCCTCCATATCGCTCTCGCTTCAGTTGCCCTTTAAGGTAAACAGGGGGAAGTTAAAAATCTTTGCAAACCGAGGAATTAATCTGCTGCATAGGTTTGTCAGGAAAGTTAGAGTGACAGATGGATCTAACATGCTGTACGCACAAAAACCATCAGATCACGCAAAAGTACGAGAGATGCTTTTGTCGTTCTTTTTAACCCATGCCTGTGCACGCAAGAGTTAAAAATATCTGCAGATCACATACACACCTTGTTTAACAAACGATCGTAGGCAGACTAGATCAGAGGCGTATCTACAGGGGTGCACATAGGGAACCTGCCATAGGCACCCCTTGTCACTCACCTGGGGGGGGCGCATCCCCAGTAAGCAATTGATCACCCCCTCTGTAGTAGCCGGCTCACCACCAGCGAAATTGTCTGTGCCACCGGACCGGCGCCCACATAATGGAGGAGAAGGTGAGGGTCTGTGAGCGACACTCAGTGTGACCTGCTGTGCAGTGCGCCCCCACCCCTGTGTGTCACCTAACTGCCAGGAGAAAGCCTGCAGCTACAGCCACCAACTGTTTCCTGCTAGTCTCCCCTCCCACCTTCCTCGACTAGTCGGCCAATCAGGAGGAGGATCGGTGATACAAGGCAGCGAGCGGCGCTGACGTTGCTATGGTGACCAGGTAGTCTCCTCTCCCGCCTCGTATACGGCCAATCAGGAGGAGGATCAGGGTTACAAGGCAGCAAACGGAGCGGCGCCAACAAAGCTATGGCGGCCAGAGATGCTGCGGGGACCTTCCTGATTGGCCGCATAAGTTATGGAGACGGGAGGGGAGATTACCAGGAAACAGTGGGTGGCTGTAGCTGCAGGCGGTCAGGTGACACAGAGTGCACACATCATTGACTGTGAGGCAGCAGCTAAGCAGCACCCATAGCCCACCAGAAGCACCCTCTGCCCCGGCAAGCAGCACCCCCTGCCGTAGCCAACAGCCTTGGTAAGCAGCACCCTCTGCCCCATCCAGCAGCACCCTTTGCCCCAGCCAGCAGCACCCTTTGCCCCAGCCAGCAGCACCCTTTGCCCCAGCCAGCAGCACCCTCTGCCCCATCCAGCAGCACCCTTTGCCCCAGCCAGCAGCACCCTCTGCCCCAGCCAGCAGCACCCTTTGCCCCAGCCAGCAGCACCCTTTACCCCAGCCAGCAGCACCCTCTGCCCCAGCCAGCAGCACCCTTTGCCCCAGCCAGCAGCACCCTCTGCCTCAGCCAGCAGCACCCTTTGCCCCAGCCAGCAGCACCCTCTGCCCCAGCCAGCAGCACCCTTTGCCCCAGCCAGCAGCACCCTCTGCCTCAGCCAGCAGCACCCTTTGCCCCAGCCAGCAGCACTCTCTGCCCCAGCCAGCAGCACCCTCTGCCCCAGCCAGCAGCACCCTTTGCCCCAGCCAGCAGCACCCTCTGCCCCAGCCAGCAGCACCCTTTGCCCCAGCCAGCAGCACCCTCTGCCCCAGCCAGCAGCACCCTTTGCCCCAGCCAGCAGCACCCTCTGCCCCAGCCAGCAGCACCCTTTGCCCCAGCCAGCAGCACCCTCTGCCCCAGCCAGCAGCACCCTTTGCCCCAGCCAGCAGCACCCTCTACCCCAGCCAGCAGCACCCTTTGCCCCAGCCAGCAGCACCCTCTGCCCCAGCCAGCAGCACCCTTTGCCCCAGCCAGCAGCACCCTTTGCCCCAGCCAGCAGCACCCTCTGCCCCAGCCAGCAGCACCCTTTGCCCCAGCCAGCAGCACCCTCTGCCCCAGCCAGCAGCACCCTTTGCCCCAGCCAGCAGCACCCTTTGCCCCAGCCAGCAGCACTCTCTGCCCCAGCCAGCAGCACCCTCTGCCCCAGCCAGCAGCACCCTCTGCCTCAGCCAGCAGCACCCTTTGCCCCAGCCAGCAGCACCCTCTGCCCCAGCCAGCAGCACCCTTTGCCCCAGCCAGCAGCACCCTCTGCCTCAGCCAGCAGCACCCTTTGCCCCAGCCAGCAGCACCCTCTTCCCCAGCCAGCAGCACCCTTTGCCCCAGCCAGCAGCACCCTCTGCCCCAGCCAGCAGCACCCTCTGCCCCAGCCAGCAGCACCCTTTGCCCCAGCCAGCAGCACTCTCTGCCCCAGCCAGCAGCACCCTCTGCCCCAGCCAGCAGCACCTTCTGCCCCAGCCAGCAGCACCCTCTGCCCCAGCCAGCAGCACCCTTTGCCCCAGCCAGCAGCACCCTCTGCCTCAGCCAGCAGCACCCTTTGCCCCAGCCAGCAGCACCCTCTTCCCCAGCCAGCAGCACCCTTTGCCCCAGCCAGCAGCACCCTCTGCCCCAGCCAGCAGCACCCTCTGCCCCAGCCAGCAGCACCCTTTGCCCCAGCCAGCAGCACCCTCTGCCCCAGCCAGCAGCACCTTCTGCCCCAGCCAGCTACACTGTCTGCCCCAGAAAGCAGCACCTTCTGCCCCAGCCAGCTACACTGTCTGCCCCAGAAAGCAGCACCTTGCACCCTGCCCTCAGCCACCACCCTGCAACCAGCTGTTATAGTGAACACGTGCGAGATAAAGTGGCAACCCTAGCGATTTAAAAATCACTAGCGATTTGCGATTTTGCGATTCAGCTGTGCAGTGAAAAAGGGCCATAAGTGCCATTTCTATAAATATGAGGTATTACCCAAAGAGAAACTTTACTTATGAAAGTTAACATTTCACATAGGAAATAGATCCTAGCAATAGGTCCCTGTCTGATCAGATTTCGAATACAGAGGGTTCTATCTGATGGCCGAATCTACTGACCATCTGCCAGTGTATTGGCATCTTCGAGATTGTAGGATTCCTCCTGTGACGTATTCTGTCCATTGCAGGTGGAGCCGCAAACGGACAGTTCTGGCTTGTCAGTCTGCATTCAGTTGTGCATTCGCAATGAGTCACATTGTCATTTACAATTGCTCTGCAGTTCTGGGCAGCTCAGGATGCTGTCATCATTCCACCAATGGCTTACTACAGCTGAACTGCAGCCAGATAGCCCTGGATTTCCTGCATGCATGTTGTTGCATAGGACTGCATGCATTGGTACAGATAGTCTTTCAGCTAGCAGATGGTAACCAAGCCAGCTCAGGATTGAATGATTACCATTCAGCTGTGTGGAGATTTGCATGCTTGCATCCATTGGCTGATGCCAGCATAAAAGTCTGCCTCCCCTTTTAGACCGCGCCCATCATAGTTTCAGCTCTGTCTAAGCTGTTACTGGGTCCTTTGATACTGTGAATAATATTTCCTTGTCTTGCTACTTTCTAGTTCAGTTATCTTGTGGAGCTATGATTATATATTTCCCATGGGGACATATATACGTACTCCTTCTTGTGCAGAGATTTTGTATTGTCCAGATCTAGCTAGTCTCCTTGCTTATGTTATATATTGGTTCATCGCCAATATATACATATTCTAGTCAGCATTTGTTATTTTCCTTGTATTCGTGCTACGGTGATCTATCAGTGCCACTGATATAGCAGTAGGAGAACAGAGGCGCCAGCAGAATAAAAGTGGATAAAACCTTTAAAATTTGCTTGGAGGAAGCGGTGGACTTACCTCCATAAAGCAGACACGAAAGACTGTCTGAAAAGTAGCAATCACATTTATTATATGGTACCCCAAAAGTGCAACGCGTTTCGCAGGCCGAGCCCGCTTCATCAGGCAATAAAGTGGGGACAAAACAGAATTCCAGCAGTAGCAGGTGTAGCGCCTCAGTGAGTGCCACTGATATATACGTACTCGAACTGTTGACATCCTGTGTTTAGCTAGTTAGTGTTTAGCATGTTTTCGTAGGTTGCGCTTATCGTGATCACCCGTGCTTAGCTAGCATACTTGTGTTGCTATTAGTTACGTTCTTTCCTGTAGTCTTGCCTGTGTGGATGCTTGCTGGTGACTGTTGTTAGCCTGCTTACTCTGCTTCTGTGGACGTGACTGTGAGCTGCGGTTGCTACTAGTTACACTCCAATCTATAGTCCTGTCTTGTACCTGTCTGAATGTTTGCTATCGCTAAGGCAGCGCAACATCGCACTGCGCTGCCATTGTGTCTTATTTGTAGCGATATCGGAAGCCCAGAGCTGCAGTTTCTCTGGGAAGCCTGTGTAGCCGCTTCCATTATCCAGCTCTTAGCCTTGTTGTGCTGGGTGGTCAGAAAGTAGGACCCCCCCCCCCCCCCCAGCATTACAGAGATACTTTAATGGGAATCTGAGGTGAGAGTGATATGGAGGCTGCCATATTTATTACCTTGTAAACAATGCCAGTTGCCTGGCAGCCCTGAGCATCTTCTGGCATAAGTAGTATCTGAGTCAAAAACCTTAAACAAGCATAGCCATATCCACTAAAACCTGAGTCAGCTGAGTCAGAGTACCTGATCTGCTGCATGCTTGTTCAGGGGCTATGGTTAAAAGTATTTGAGGTTAAGGATCGGGAGAACTGACAGACAACTGGTATTGTTTAAAAGGAAATAAATATGGCAGCTTCCATATCCCTCTCACCTTGGGTTCCCTTTAAAGTGTCATTTTACAATCTCATTCTTGATTTGTGTATGCACATTGCCTTGTGAAATCTACTGCTAACATTTTCATCACATTTTGTTCATGCAGCTCTCTTGGCGGTATTATCTGACTCCACTTTGTTAACAGCCACAGCTTCAGCCTCAAGGGAACCTGTGTTATCCACTATGACTATGTCTAATGCATCCAGAACTGGACCTAAGACTTCAAGCACACCTAAATCCACCAGGCCTAATCAGACTATTACAACAATAAATGATTCTAAAACTATAACAACTGGAAATATTACAACAAATGAGTCAACAACTTTGGCCACAGGCATGACTGAGCTCCCGTCAACAACTGACACAACAGCACTAATAACTGGACCTGCAACTTTCACAATAGTTGAGTCTACAACTTCAGCCACAAGTGAGCTCATATCAACAAATGAGTCGAGTGCTTTGAGTACATCTGAAACCCCACCAAAACCTGGACTTACAAATTCAACCACGGATGTATTATCATTAATAGCAGAGATTTTAACCACAACTGCATCTGCAACTAGTACATCAATAATGGAAGCTACAACCCTCACAGCAGCTGGGTCTTTGCCTCCAAATACTGAACTCACATCAGTGTCTGAGTCTTCAGCTACGTCTGAACTTACATCAACAACAAAATCTTTAACTATGTCTGAATCAACATCAACAGCTAAAATAAGTACATCAGCAACTGAACTTATACCTTCCACAAAGAATGAGTCCACATCAACTACGACATCTTCAACTTTAACTGCAACTGAACCTACTTTAATTGCAACTAAATTTACTTTAACAAGCGAATCAACCACATCTGAGTCCACATTAGCTGCTGAAACAACTATATCAACATCTAAACCCACAACTTTCACAAGAACTGGGTTTACAGCATTACCCACACCTGAGACAGCATCATTAATTGAATCTACGAGTTTTACCACAGGAGTGTCTACAGTGTCACCTATTACTGAGACTCCATTGGCTGGACACACAACTACAGCAAAAACTGAACTTGCATCAGCTAATCAATCTTTAACGCCATTTACAGCTGTGTCTACAACAACTGAATCTGCAACAGCAACCCCAACGACACAACCAACAATTTCACACACAACTGAAAGTACTTTATCAAATGAATCTGAAACTTTTTCAAGAACTGGGTTTCTAACTTCAACCATAACTAGGCCAATGCCAACAAGTTCTACTACTTCAACTGTAACTGATTTCACATCAACAACTGAACAACATTTAGCATCAGCTGTAAGTGAATCCACATCAACAACTGAGTCTACAATTTTCACTACCATTTTACCCAAAACTGAGCTCACATCAACAAACACATCTACAACTACAGCTGAGTCGACAACAAGTGAATTAACAGCTTCAGCTACAACTGAGTCCTCATCAACAACTGAACCTACAACTTCAACCTCAACTGGATCAACAACTATAGCTAAACTTTCAACATCAGCTGCAACTGATTCTACATCGATAACAGATTCATCATTATCAGCTACAAGTGAGTCTATGTCAACCACTAAAGCTACAGCTTTTGTAACTACTGCATCCACATTTTCACTATATGCTGATTTATCATCGACATCTGAACCTAAAAGTTCAACCACAACTAAGTTCACTTTAACAAATGAATCATCAACAGATACAACTCAATCCACATCAACAACTGAATCAACTGAAATTACATTAAATGCTGAACCCAAAAGTTCAACCACAACTGGGTTTACTCCAAAGGTGGAATATTTATCATCTACTATAACGGATTCCACTGCAACAACTGATTCATTATTATCAACTACTACGGAGTTCACATCAACAAAGAAATCTTCAACATCAGCTGCATCTAAATTTACATCGACAACTGAACTCACAACTTTAACAACTGCTGAGTCTACACCAAAACCCACAGGTGAATTTTTTTCAACAACTGAATCTACAACTTCAAACACAACAGAGCTCACATCAACAGCTGAATTTTTAATATCAACTATAGCCGTGTCTAAATCAAAAAATCAAACTTCAACGTCGTCCACATCAGAAGTCATTTCAAGAACTGAACCTGAAACTATGACCACTAATGAGTCTACAACTACATTCACCTTTGAGACCTCAATAACTAAACCTGAAATTTCCACTACTCGTGACTTCACATTAGCTGCTGAGTCTTCATCATCAATTGCTACGGACTCTAAAACTTCAACATCATCTAGAATTGAGTTCTTTATAACAACCAACCCTACAACTTTTGTAACAAATGCTTTTGCACCAAAAGAGGAATCATCAATATCAACTACTTCTGAGTTCACATCACCAACTGTTGGGTCTACACCTATACCCATAGCTGAATTCTTAACAACTGAACCTACAATTTCAACCACAACAGAGCTCATGCCAACAGCTGAATCTTTAATATCAACTATAGTTATGTCCACATCAACCACACCCAAATCTTCTGTATTATCAATCCCTTTAAAACCTGAATCTACAGCTGCAACTGATTCTGCATTGATAACAGATTCATCATTATCAGCTACAAGTGAGTCTATGTCAACCACTAAAGCTACAGCTTTTGTAACTACTGCATCCACATTTTCACTCTCTGCTGATTTATCATCAACAACTGAACCTACAAGTTCAACCACAACTGAGTTAACTTTAACTGCTGAATCATCAACAACAACTACAACTCATTCCACATCAACAACTGAATCGACTGAAATTACATCAAGAGCTGAACCCACAAGTTCAACCACAACTGATTTCACTCCAAAGGTGGAATATTTATCATCAACTATAACTAATTCCATGGTAGCAACTGAATCTATAACTGGAACCACAAACACGTTCACATCAACATCAGAATCTTCAAAATCAGAATCTGCATTAACAAATGAATCTGTATCATCATCTGCTGCTGAATACATGCCAACAATTAGAACTACAAGTTCCACAACTTCTACTTGTTCCACATCTTCATTCACGACAGAGCTCACATCAACTGCTATAACTTCAACTACAGCTGAGTTCACACCACTAACTTCAGCACCAACTGCCACTTATTCCACTTCAATAAACAAACCAACTTCAGTCTTAATTGACTTCACATCAACCCCTTCAGTATCTACTACAAGTGTGTCCTCATCAACAAATGATCTGAGAACTTCAACAGCTACAGGGTTTACAATTTCACCCACAATTGAGTCCTTGTCAACAAGTGAACTTACAGCATCTACCGCTACTACATTCCCATCAACAACTAAACCTGCAGCTCTCAACATAATTTATTTCACACCAACAGCTCAATCTTCTACATTAGCTGCAACTGATTTTACATTAACCGCTGAACCAATAAATTTTAAATCTTCACCCAAAACTGAGTCCTTATCAGCAACTAAATCTACAAAATTATCTTCTGAGCTCATGCCAACAGCTGAATCTTCAACATTAGAAAGAACTGAAACCACATCCGGAATTGAAGATACAAGGTCAATCACAACTGTGTCTACACCAGCAGATGGATCTTCAACAATAAATACAAGTGAATCATCATCAACGACTGAACAAACGACTTTAACCTCAAATGCACTCACATCAATAACTGAGTATTTAACCTCTTTGGCAACTAAATTCAGATCAAAAAATGAACCTTCAACTTTCACAGTTCCTTCAACAACAAATGAGTTGACATCATCACCCGAATTGATCATATCACCTAAAACTGAAAATACATTGTCAGTTACTGTGCCTACACCTTCAAGCACAAATGAGGTCACATCATCGGCTGACCCTCTGTCATCAATTATTACTGAGTTTAAAACATCAGCTGAGTCTTCAACATTACCTACAATTGAATTTACATCAACAACTGAACCTAAAACTTTAACCACAAACACACTTACATTAGCTGAATCATTAATATCAACTACTACTGAGTTCACATCAACAACTGAATCTTCAACACCAGCTGCAACTGAATTCACATCAACAACTGAACTCACAACTTTAACAACTATTGAGTCCACACCTACACCCTCAAGTGATTTTTTTTCAACAGCTGAATCTACAATTTCACACACAACAGAGCTCACATCAACAGTTGAATCAAAAAATCAAATTTCAACTTTATCTGAATCTGATGTCATATCAAGAACTGCAACTGAAACGTTGACCACTAAGGGGTCTACACCTATATCCACCTCTGAAACCTCAACAATTGAACCTACAACTTCTACTGCTCATGAATTCACAATAGCTACTGAGTCTTCATCATCAACTGCTACTGAGTCTAAAACAACAACTGAGTCTTCAACATCATCTAAAACTAAATTCCCTATAACAACTGTGCCTACAACTTTTATAACAAATGCTTTTACATCAACAGAAGAATCATCAATATCAACTACTTCCAAGTTCATATCAGCAACTATTGGGTCTACATCTACACCCGTAGCTGAATTCTTAACAAATGAACCTACAATATCAACCACATCAGAGCTCACACCAACAGCTGAATCATTATCAACTAAAGTTGTGTTCATGTCAACAACACCCAAATCTTCAGCACTATTGACCCCTTCAAAACCTGAACCTACAGCTTTCATAACTGCAGGCTCTAGAACTTTAACCACAGCTGAATTCACAACAACACCTGAATCTTCACATTTCACAATGCCAGTATTTGAAGTGGCAAAATCACCCACAGGTGAGTACAAATCAAATATAGAATCTTCAGTATCAACTACAACAGACTCCTTATTAATAGTTGAATCTACATTTCCAACAACAATTGAATCCATATCAACAAATGATACTACATCTTCATTTGCAATTGAATCTACAGCTCCCCTGGTTATTGAGCTCTCATCAACAACTGAAGACACAACTTCAGCATCAACTGAGTTTAAAACAACAGTTGGAACTCCAGCATCGAATACAACAGAGTCTATATCCGCAACTGATCCTACAACTTCAAACCCAAATGACTTCAGATCAACATCTGAGTCTTCAACATCAACTACTCCTGAGTCCACATCAACAGCTGAATCTTCAACACCATCTACAGCTGATTACAAATCAATAACTGAACATGCAACTATAACAACTAAAGGGTCTGCAACTTTATTCACAGCTGAGTCCTCAACAAATGAGCCTACAACTTCAGCAACATCTGACTTGACATCAGTAGTTGAATATTCATCATCACTTGCTACAGAATTTAGAATAAAAACTTCTTCAGCATCATCAACAACTGAATTCACAACAATTGATCCCACAATTCTAACCACAAATACAATTAAATCAACAGATGAATCATCAATATCAGCTACTACTGAGTTCACATCAACAACTGATTTTTCAGCATCAGCTGCAACTGAACACACATCAATAACTGAACTCAAAACTTTAAAACCGATTAAGTCTACACCTACACCCACAAGTGAATTCTCATCAAAAACTGAACCAACAACTTTAACTGCAACAGAGCTCCCATCAACAGCTGAATCTATAATCTCAACTTTAGCTGTATCCACATCTAAAAAACAATTTTCAGTATCATCTGCAAGTTTAAAATCTGAACCTACAACCTTCACAACTACAGGATCTGGAAATTCAACCGTAGCTCAGTTCATATCAACAGCTGAATCTTTACCACCAACAACTACTGAATCTATGTCGCCAACTGAAAATTCCACAATAGCTACAACTGGATCTACTGTAATATTATCAGCTTCAACTGAATTTACACCAACACCAGAATCTTCACCAACTGTGTCAGTAACTGAATATACAACATCAACCACAACTGAGTTTAATTCAATTGAGGGATCTTCAGCATCAACTTTTGCATCTACAGTTTCTACCACAAAGTCCACATCTACAAATGATACTATATCTTCAACCTCAGCTTCACTGGTTATTGAGTCCGCATTAACAACTGAACAAACAACTGCTGCATCAACAACTGCTGAACCTTCAACACCAGCTACAACAGTGTTTATATCAACAACTGAAACTTCAACTCCAACTGGCTTCAGATCAACATCTGATTCTTCAGCATCAACTATTGATGAGTCCACATCGACAGCTGAATCTTCAACAACATCTCCTACTGATTCTATATTAACAAATAAACATATAACTTCAACTACAAATGAATTCACATCAACAACTGAATCTTCAACAACAGCTGCATCTGAGTCTACATCAATAACAGAAAAAATATCATCAGCAAGCAACTCCAATTCATCGATGAAATCTACAGATGTAACAACCACTGGGTCTACAACTTTTCTCACAACTGAGTCATCATCAACTGAAATAACAACCTTTTTAACAGTGGAGTTCATATCAACAGCTGAATCTTTACCATCAACAACAACTGAGTCTATGTCAACAACTGAAATTTCTACATTATCCACAACTGGATCTACTACAAGATTATCAACCTCAACTGAACTCACATCACCAGAATCTTCATCATCAACTATGTTACTAGCTGAACATACAACTTCAACTACAACTGAGATCAATTCAATTGAGGAATCAGAGTCTTTATTAACAACTGAAAGTGCAACTTTAACCACAACTGAGTTTAATTCAATTGAGGAGTCTTCAAAATCATCTGCGGCAGGGTCCTTATCAATAACTGAACATACAACTTCAACTGCAAATGATTACACATCAACAACTACAATTACAACATTAATTCCAATTATATACACATCAGCAACTGAATCTACAATTTCAAATATAGCTGAGTCCTCATCCAGAAAGGATACTACATCTCCAAGTACAAATACGTCTACTACTTCAACCACTCAGTCACCATCAAAAGCTGAACACACAACTGCACCAACAATTGAGTTCACATCAAAAGCTGAATCTTCAACATCGACTACTGATGAGTTCACATCAACATTTGAATCTTTAACATCATCTACAACTGATTTCATATTAACAAATAAACATATAACTTCAACTACAAATGAATTCACACCAACAGCTGAATCTTCAACAACAGCTGCATCTGAGACTACATCAATAACAGAAAAAATATCATCAGCAACCGACTCCATTTCATTGATGGAATCTACAGATGTAACAACCACTGGGTCTACAACGTTTCCCACAACTGAGTCATCATCAACTGATATAACAACCTTATCAACACTGGAGTTCATATCAACAGCTGAATCTTTACCATCAACAACAACTGAGTCTATGTCAACAACTGAAATTTCTACATTAGCCACAACTGGATCTACTACAAGATTATCAACCTCAGTTGAATTCACATCAACACCAGAATCTCCACCATCAACTATGTCAGTAGCAGAACATACAACTTCAACCCCAACTGAGATCAATTCAATTGAGGAATCAGAGTCTTTATCAACAACTGAAAGTACAACTTCAACCACAACTGAGTTTAATTCAATTGAGGAATCTTCAAAATCATCTGCGACAGGGTTCTTATCAACAACTGAACATACAACTTCAACTGCAATTGATTACACATCAACAACCACAATTCCAATTATATATACATCAACAACTGAACCTACAATTTCAAATATAGCTGAGTCCTCATCCAGAAATGATACTACATCTTCAACTACAAATATGTCTACTGCTTCATCCACTAAGTCATCATCAAAAGCTGAACACACAACTGCACCAACAATTGAGTTCACATCAACAGCTGAATCTTCAACATTGACTAATGATGAGTCCACATCGACGTCTGAATCTTTAACAACTTTTCCCACAACTGAGTCATCATCAACTGAAATAACAACATCATCAACAACAGCTGAATCTTTACCATCAACAGCATTTAAGTCTATGTCAGCAACTGAAAGTTCTACATTAGATACAATGGGGTCTACTACAAGATTATCAACCTCAACTAAATTCACACCAACACCAGAATCTCCATCATCAACTATGTCAGTAGCTGAACATACAATTTCAACCTCAACTGAGTTCAATTCAGTTGAGAAATCAGAGTCTTTATCAACAATCACTGAAAGTATAACTTCAACCACAGCTGATTACACATCATCAGCCACAATGTCAACATCAATTCCCATTTTATACACATCAACAACTGAACCTAAAATTTCACATATAGCTGAGTACTCATCCAGAAATGATACTACATCTTCAACTGCAACTGAGTCTACTGCTTCATCCACTATTAAGTCACCATCAAAATCTGAATACACAACTGCACCAACAAATGACTTTACATCAGTAGCTGAACTTTCATCATCAAATGTAACTGAGACTGTATTAACAACTCATCCTACAACTTTATCACCAACAAAATTCAGATCAACATCTGAATCTTTAACATCGACAACTGTCGATTCTACATTGACATCTGAATCTTCAGCATCAGCTTCAACTGATTTCATATTAAAAAATAAACATATATCATCAACCACAATTGAATTTACATCAACAGCAGAATCGTCAACAACAGCTACATCTGAGTCTACATCAACAACAGAAATATCATCAGAAACCAACTCCATTTCATCGATGGTATCTATAGTTGTAACAACCACTGCGTCTACAACTTTTCCCACAACTGAGTCATCATCAACTGAAATAACAACGTCATCATCAACACTGGAGTTCACATCAACAGCTGAATCTTTACCATCAACAACAACTGAGTCTATGTCAACAACTGAAAGTTCCACATTATTCACAACTGGAACTACTACAAGATTATTAACCTCAACTGAATTCACAACAACACCAGAATCTTCACCAACAACTATGTCAGTAGCTGAACATACAACTTCAACCCCAACTGAGTTCAGTTCAGTTGAGAAATCAGAGTCTTTATCAACAAAAACTGAAAGTACAACTTCATCCACAGCTGATTACACATCAACAACCACAATTTCAAAAGCAATTCCCATTATATACACATCAACAACTGAACCTACAATTTCAAATATAGCTGAGTCCTCATCCAGAAATGATACTACATCTTCAACTACAAATGCATCTTCTGCTTCATCCACTATTAAGTCACAATCAAAAGTTGAACACACAACTGCACCAACAATTGACTTCACATCAGTAGCTGAAACTTCAACATCAAATATAACTAAGACTGTATTAACAACTCAACCTACAACTTTAACACCATTGAACTTCAAAACAACATCTGAATTGTCCACATTGACATCTGAATCTTCAGCATCATCCACAACTGATTCCATATTAACAAATAAACATATAACATCAACCACAACTGAATTCACATCAACTGCTGAATCTTCAAAATCAGCTGCAACTGAGTCAACATCAACAACAGAAATATCATCAGCAACCGACTCTATTTCATCAATGGAATCTATAGTTGTGACAACCACAAGGTCTACAACTCATCCCACAACTATGTCATCATCAACTGAAATAACAACGTCAACCTCAACGGAACTCATATCAACAGCTGAAACTTTGGCTTCGGCTACAACTCAGTCAACATCAACCACTAATTCAACAACCTTAACTGCAGCTGAGGTCACATCAACAGCTGCATTTTCAACTGCTACTGAATCCACATCAACAACTACTATGGAATCCACACCAATAACCAAAATCTCAGTATCAAGCGAGTCTATTTCAACTAATGAAACTGCAACTGCCAAAATCAGTAGGACACTGTCAGCCACAACTAAATATTCATCAGCAAATTCAACAACTGAAATGTTAACTTTAAACACACCTGAGTTAACTTCAGGAGCTGAATCTGCAACATCGACTACTAATAAGTACACATTAGCTGCTGAATATTTAACATCTGCTACAACTGAATCTACACCCACAACTGAAACATCAGCTGCAACTTCATACACGTCAACAACTGACCCTGGCACAACAACAACAGCTGTGTTCACAACATCCACTCAGCCTTCAACAACTGCAACCACATCCACAGGTAAATCTTTACCATCACATACAGTTGAATCTAGATCAACGACTACATCTTCAACATCACCAGAATCCAGTAACACCTCAAATGAACCATTAAGTTTCACGGCAACTCAGTCTACATCTTCAAATATGCATTATTCTACACTGACAACCAAAACTTCAACAACACCTGAGTTCTTATCAACAGCTGAAACATCACTTCAATATACAACTAAGTCAACACCAACAGCTGAATCTTCCACATCAACAACTGAAATGACTACTTACACAACAGGTAGGTTTGCAATTTCACCTACCACCAAGTCCAAATCAACAGATGGATTTACTACTTTAACCGCATCTGAACCCTCATCAATGACTAAAGTTACAATTTCAACCATAGCGGATTTCAAATCAGCTGGACTTACAAGATTTGTCACAACTGAGGTAACTTCAGCATCAATAATTTCATCCACGGTTGGACCCACATTAACTGAACCAACATTGTCAGAGACTAAATCAACAATTGCGTTTTCAAAATCCACAGCTGAGCTCCCAACTAAAAGAACTACATCAACATCTCATAATAAAACTACAAAAACTGAGCCTACAGCTTCAACCTCAACTGAATCCAGATCACCAATAGAGTCTATGGGTTTATCTATAGTACCAATAAACAAAACTCCAACAGCTGAAACTGCAATGGAATCTACAACATTAACAGCCAAATCCACAATAACTTCTACTATTCCACTGACAGAGAAAACCGCACCATCTTCTTCTCCAGTAGCTGAGACTAACAGAACCACTGTTCTAATAGCTGAGAGTGAACAACCCTCCACTGCTTCAATATCAGATGACAAAACAGAACGTAGCAGTTCAATAGCCAAGACTACAATACTGTCTATGTCTTCAGCAGCTCAGACTACAAGACTGTCTACTCTTGAGATAGAGTGGAGCGGAATGTCCCCTCTTACTAAACTAGTTGTGTCTACAGCTTTGAATAATTCTCCTGTAGCTGATACTACAACAACACTTGCTAAATCTACTGCTGTGACTACAACTTCAGCTACAACTTCAATAGACATAACTACAATACCAGTTATTAATTTAATAGTTATCACCACAATGCCACCTGTGGCTCCACCTTCTACATTAATGACCATGACTACAGTTCCCTCAACTACATTAGTAACTGTGACAACTACTCCAACAGTTGTATCTTCTACTCCAGCAGATGTATTTACAACACTACCTACTGTTCCAGTAGCTGTAACTATAGGATCATCTTCTCCAAAAGCTGTGATAACTTCGCCACCTAATACTCCAACACCTGTGACTACAATCCCACCTACTGTTCTAAAGGTTGCAACTTCTACTTCACCTACTCCTCCAATACTTGGAACTACAAAACTGCCTTCTAATCCGATAGCTCTGACAACAACACCACATAATACACTCTCTTTTATGGCGTTATCAGTGATTTTTTTTGGACCTAGTATGCCACTGGATATGATCACTCCACCTACTACTCCAAGAGTTGTGACTACTACTCCACCTACTACTTCAGTAGCTGTAACAACTACTCCACCTACTACTCCAATAGCTGTGACTACTACTCAACCTACTACACCAATAGTTGTGACTAATACTCCACCTACTACTCCAATAGCTGTGACTACTACTCAACCTACTACTCCAATAGTTGTGACTACTACTCCACCTACTGCTCCAATAGTTGTGACTACTAGTCCACCTACTCCTCCGATAGTTGTGACTACTAGTCCACCTACTGCTCCAATAGTTGTGACTACTAGTCCACCTACTCCTCCGATAGTTGTCACTACTAGTCCACCTACTGCTCCAATAGTTGTGACTACTAGTCCACCTACTCCTCCGATAGTTGTGACTACTAGTTCACCTACTCCTCTGATAGTTGTGACTACTACTCCACCTACTCCTCTGATAGTTGGGACTACAAGGCTGCCTTCTACTCCAAGAGTTGTGACTACTACTCCACCTACTCCTCTGATAGTTGGGACTACAAGGCTGCCTTCTACTCTAATAGCTGTTACTACAAATCAGGATTCTACTCCAGTAGTTGTGGCTTCAAAAATATCTACTGCCACAAAGCCTGAGGCAAACTACTTCAAAGGTATGTAGAAGTTGTTTTTTTTTTAAGTTTAGTTTGCATACATTGGTGGTCACAGTATACAGCGAGGTTTTTCTGTAAATACTTGCTGCTAAGTTGATAACATTTGCTAACTTCATACAGCAACAGCAATATGCACACAGATGCAGCGCGAAGTGCTGTAGTGTGAATAGGATAATTATAAGTTGAAATATCACCCTGAAATCATACAACTGCTTCTAATATATGTCTAAAGGTTTTTATTCATCCAGGTTATTATGGTACATCCACAAAAAAGGAAGATCATTTCATCTGGACAGCATTCTGTGCTCTAGAAGACATTTTGTTGCCACTACAAGCTGCTGCCTCTCGTGAAATACCTGAAGAAGGTCTGTGTAGTGGCAACGAAACGTTATCTACACACACACAAAAAAAAATACAGCTGAAATAATCTACCGGTAATTTTTTACTTTGGACACACTTGTTATGTAATAACATGCAAGTGGAAATCTCATGAATTCCAAAATGTTACCCTAAGAAGTGTTTGTGCTCTACTGCATGCACCAGAGCCATAGCGGTTGCCGTACCCATGAACTTTACTGTCCCATCCATTGCTTTTCTGTTTTTATTTTTGCTAAATTAATACTTTTGTGGTGCTTGTAATGTGCTCCCCTTAAAGTGACACTGAAGCAAAAAAAAAACAAAAAACTTATGATATACTGAATTGTATGTGCATTACGGATAATTCATGGAACATTAGTAGCAAAGAAAATAGTCTCATATTTTTATTTTCAGTTATATAGCTTTTTTTTTATAACATTGCATCATTCTGTTATATTTGCAGTATACAAACTACACTCTGCATTTTAAACTATGAAACAGAGCAGAGTTGATCACTCTTTGATCTCCCCTGTAGTAAAATCTTATCTGAAGTTGTCTTTCACTGTTTCTTTGGTGTGCAAGTGCTTCAGAAAATAGCTCTGCTCTGACTAAATTAGCTGGTGAGCTCGGAGAAGCTCTTTTGCATAGATAACAACTGAAGTTTCTTAACTCTTCCTGAACTGGAAACAATATGAGACTCCTATCTTTGCTACTAATGTTGTATTCCTTATCTGTACTACGCATGCAATTCATTATAACATACATTTATTTTAACTTTAGATTCCCTTAAGGCTGCTTTCACAGTGGGACGTTACAGGCGCACGTTGGAGCAGCCTGTAACGCAGCCCACTGCACAGTAATGAAAAATCAATGGGCTGTTCACAGTGCCCACGTTGCGTTACAGTGTAACGCTGGAGGTTCAAAGAAAGTGCAGCATGCTGTGCGTTATAGGTGGTTTTAGCTGCGTTAGACTGTTTGCACATGCTCAGTAAGGGGAGAGTCCGCTATTGTTCCTAGCCACATGGCTAATTTATATTCACTGCACTGTAGTGTTGTCCAGATCATGAACGATTTGGATCTTTGATCCGGATCTTTTTTGTGAGTCGAATCATCCGGATCATCGCAATGAAGGATTCGGTTCACAGTGGATGTCTGGAAGAAACAGGAACTGCAGCTTCTGTGCACAAGCACAATCTTCCTGCTGCATCTCTCCCTTCCCCATTAGCACCCTCAATGTGCCCTCATTCTCCTGCACCTCTCACTCTGCTGCACCCCTGCTTCCTGCTTCCCTAGCAAAATCATTCAAAGATTTGGTTCAAAGATCCGGATCTTTTCAATGATCCGATTCAAATCATCCGAATCATTGAAAAGAGATGGACTTCCCAGGATAACACCAAGAGCCTCATAACGCAGCTCAATCTGACGTCCAACTTCAACACCACCATGCGTTGCGTTAGGGGCACGTTATGCGACCTTAACGTCCTCTAAAACGCAACGTCTTGGTGTGAAAGAGGCCTTAAAGGAGACGCCCAACAAAGACTGAATGGAACTGACTGATGAGTGTTAATTTCATCTACTTATATGGTGATTGTTTCTTATATAACTTATATGTTGCCATTTATGTACAGGATATAAGTTGTTTCTTTTTATTTTTTATTTTTACAGGTATGGTTGCGCTGAGGGTCAGTATGCAAAGTTCCCTTCCTGCAGCTACAGATGTGGAGAATACATTTGTCCAGAAGGTAGTTTTATAACGTTATCCCCATTATTCACCAAGCACACACCGTCACACTGTCCCTGGGGGCCGATTCTATTGAATGATCTCCAGGGCCGTATTTAAGCTCAGGCTACATAGGTCATGGCCTAGGGCACCACAGGATGAAGGGCGGGTGGGCATCAGGCTATACTAGGGGGAAGGGTCACTTGGCTACTTATACTGGAGGGAGGGGGGGGGGTCATCGGGCTATCTATAGAGAAGGGGGGAGGGATATGTATACTGTAGGGAAGGGTCAATGGGCTACCTATATTGGAGGAAGGGGCAGGGTCATCTGGCTACCTATACTGGAGGGAAATGGGGAGGGGTTATCTGGCTACCTATAGTAGAGGGAAGGGTCATCTGGCTGCCTATACTGGAGGGGGGAAGGGTCATCTGGCTACCTATACTGGAGGGAAACAGGAAGGGGTCATCTGGCTACCCATACTGGAGGGAAGGGGAGGGGTCATCTGGCTACCTATACTGGAAGGAAAGGGGGAGGGGTCATCTGGCTACCTATACTGGAGGGAAGGGGGTGGAGTCATCTGGCTACCTATACTGGAGGGAAGGGGGTGGAGTCATCTGGCTACCCATACTGGAGGGAAGGGGAGGGGTCATCTGGCTACCTATACTGGAAGGAAGGGGGTGGGTTATTTGGCTACCTATACTGGAGGGGGTGGCTGCTGACAGTGGCCTTGGGCGGTAAAAAGTACAAATCCGGCCCTGATGGTCTCAATCAATGGCAAAGTATCTCCATCTAAGGGCTTTGGTTTGTCCTCACTTCTCATCCAGGTTCTTCAGTGTTACCATCATAATATTTACCAAGACTTCCGCAGTGTGGTGACTGCTTAAAGGACGGCTGAAGTGAGCGGTATATGGAGGCTGCCATATTTATTTCCTGTTAAACAATACCAGTTGCCTGGCAGACCTGCTGATCTATGTGTCTGCAGTAGCATCTGAATCACACCTGTAACAAGCACGCAGCTCATCTTGTCAGATCTGACAATAATGTCAGAAACACCTGATCTGCTGCATGCTTGTTCAGGGGCTATGGCTAAAAGTATTAGAGGCAGAGGATCAGCAGGACAGCCAGGCAACTGGTATTGCTTGAAAGGAAATAAATATGGCAGCCTCCATATCCCTCTCAGTTGTCCTTTAAGGGCCCTTTTCCTCTAAGAAGTGTGATCAGAGGCTCAATCACGCTGCATTGCGATCCTGCAACCTGTTATTTCCACTTGCTTTGATTGCGCTGTGAGGCTGTCGGGAACAGATTGCAATTGCAACAAAAATCACGCAGACTGGCAATTGCAATTCAGGCAAAAGCAAAATGAGCTAATGGAGAAAGAAGTCCGGGATTTACATGTAAATTGCATTGCTGTTGCGATCGGCAAAACACCTGCAATCCAACTGTCAAAGCGGATCACAGCTGGTGGAAAGGGGCCCCTCGTAGCTTATTTGCTAGTTTCATTGTGCCACTGGGAGACCAGCACCACTGCTAAAGACTGTTATATGTGGTCCTGTGTTAAAGGATACCCGAGGTGACATGTGACATGATGAGATAGACGTGGGTATGTACAGTGCCAAGCACACAAATAACTATACGTGTTCCTTTTTTTTCTTTCTCTGCCTGAAAGAGTTAAATATCAGGTATGTAAGTGGCTGACTCAGTCCTGACTCAGACAGGAAGTGACTACAGTGTGACTCTCGCTGATAAGAAATTCCCCCTATAAAACACTTTCTTAGCAGAAAATGGCTTCTGAGAGCAAGAAAGAGAAAAAAAGGGGGAATTTCTTATCAGTGAGGGTTACACTGTAGTCACTTCCTGTCTGAGTCAGGACTGAGTCAGCCACTTACATACCTGATATTTGACTCTTTCAGGCAGAGAAAGAAAAAAAGGAACACAGCGTAGTTATTTGTGTGCTTGGCACTGTACATACACATGTCTATCTCATTATGTCACATGCCACTTCGGGTATCCTTTAAAAGGATTAGCGATACTATGCCAGGGGGGAAAAAACACATATATAAGGAGATAAACACTTGATGTACTTATATAACACATGTATTGTACTGTCCACGTTTTGATTTCAGTGAATTTTATATAGTAAATGAAGATAATTCTGTTCCTGGTGGGGGCATGTCTTTTTCCCACAGTTTGAGGCTAAATCCTGATGTCATTTCTGCCCTTAACAGCCTTGCTTGTAAACACAAGTGAGCAGAGGATCATGTTTCAGCTAGTCAGCTAGGCAGGGAAATAAAGGGAATGGGAGGAATAGATTATAGATAAAAAGACCCCCCAGCATGCATCTGAATGGTAATGGCTGTTAAAGTGCCAGTGCTCCTAAGGTATGTGATAACGCCAAACCAGAACAGCAGAAAAAGTTTTGAAAGTTTTGAATGCAGGATTAGCATCTTTATCATTTAATACACTCAGACCAGTTGCTGTTGAAATTTGATTTTTATGGCGACAATCCCTTGGTACTCACCTTCAATTTTGACTGGCCAATGCATGACCAAATCTACCCCGTCCATGTAGTATGAGAGTTTAGCTGCACAATCTGCTCGTGTTATTCACAATCTGTTGGTCCTCATACTATATAAAAGTGATAAATTTGGACAGTCAAAATTGGATGTGTGTGTGCCTTAGTCATGGAGAAAATCTGTTGTATTCAGCAGTCACGGAGGTAGCTCTATATCCCTAGCCAGGGCATAACAGGAACCAACGGCCCTGAGCAGTCTAGATAATCTTATACAGTAATCTCCAGGCCAGATGTATAAACACCACAAAACCAAAACACATCTCCTAATGCAGGCTCAGTCAAGCACTGTGCTGTGTGGAATGTATTAACCACTTGAGGACTACAGTCTTTCTAACCCTTAAGGACCAGGCACTTTTTTTCCACTCAGACCACTGCAGCTTTCACGGTTTATTGCTCGCTCATACAACCTACCACCTAAATGAATTTTGGCTCCTTTTCTTGTCACTAATAAAGCTTTCTTTTGGTGCTATTTGATTGCTCCTGCGATTTTTACTTTTTATTATATTCATCAAAAAAGACATGAATTTTGGCAAAAAAATGATTTTTTTAACTTTCTGTGCTGACAATTTTCAAATAAAGTAAAATTTCTGTATACATGCAGCGCGAAAAATGTGGACAAACATGTTTTTGATAAAAAAAAACCAATTCAGTGTATATTTATTGGTTTGGGTAAAAGTTATAGCGTTTACAAACTATGGTGCAAAAAGTGAATTTTCCCATTTTCAAGCATCTCTGACTTTTCTGACCCCCTGTCATGTTTCATGAGGGGCTAGAATTCCAGGATAGTATAAATACCCCCCAAATGACCCCATTTTGGAAAGAAGACATCCCAAAGTATTCACTGAGAGGCATAGTGAGTTCATAGAAGATATTATTTTTTGTCACAAGTAAGCGGAAAATGACACTTTGTGACAAAAAAAAGAAAAAAAAAAAGAATCCATTTCTTCTAACTTGCGACAAAAAAAAATGAAATCTGCCACGGACTCACCATGCCCCTCTCTGAATACCTTGAAGTGTCTACTTTCCAAAATGGGGTCATTTGTGGGGTGTGTTTACTGTCCTCGCATTTTGGGGGGTGCTAATTTGTAAGCACCCCTGTAAAGCCTAAAAGTGCTCATTGGACTTTGGGCCCCTTAGCGCAGTTAGGCTGCAAAAAAGTGCCACACATGTGGTATTGCCGTACTCAAGAGAAGTAGTAGAATGTGTTTTGGGGTGTATTTTTACACATACCCATGCTGGGTGGGAGAAATATCTCTGTAAATGACAATTTTTTCATTTTTTTTACACACAATTGTCCATTTACAGAGTTATTTCTCCCACCCAGCATGGGTATGTGTAAAAATACACCCCAAAACACATTGTACTACTTCTCCCGAGTACGGCGATACCACATGTGTGGCACTTTTTTGCACCCTAACTGCGGTAAAGGGCCCAAAGTCCAATGAGTACCTTTAGGATTTCACAAGTCATTTTGCGGAATTTGATTTCCAGACTACTCCTCACGGTTTAGGGCCCCTAAAATGCCAGGGCAGTATAGGAACCCCACAAATGACCCCATTTTAGAAAGAAGACACCCCAAGGTATTCCGTTAGGAGTATGGTGAGTTCATAGAAGATTTTATTTTTTGTCAAAAGTTAGCGGAAAATTGATTTTTATTGTTTTTTTCACAAAGTGTCATTTTCCACTAACTTGTGACAAAAAATAAAATCTTCTATGAACTCACCATACTCCTAACGGAATACCTTGAGGTGTCTTCTTTCTAAAATGGGGTCATTTGTGGGGTTCCTATACTGCCCTGGCATTTTAGGGGCCCAAAACCGTGAGGAGTAGTCTGGAAATCAAATTCCGCAAAATGACCTGTGAAATCCTAAAGGTAGCAAGCAGTAGGGAAGCAGTTGGCACATGCAGTGTTACAGCATAAAAAAGCTTTATTCCATTTGGCTTCATGCAAATTGCTAAGCATACATGTCCATATAAAATTGATCCTACCCGATACTTAGATGGCTGTGGGGTGAGGTGGGAGCGGTGGGGGTCGCCTTACGACCGTTTCGCTCTCCTGAGCGTCTTCAGAGGCAATGCGCACGTTTCAGCGTCGGCTCTCGCCGTATTTAAAAATAAGGGAACTTCCCGTGATGCTAAGCGTGCGTGTCCCCGCCGTGCGTCTACTCTTCCGGGAGGTTGTCATCATCTGACAAGTTCCGCCAGGAAGCTGTAGCGTTCCACGTTGGTTGTAGCCACATGCGCACAATGATATTGCGTCCGCATGATGGTAGTACAGCCACTAGATGGCAGCAAAGTAAAGGGAGGTTGCTAACCTGTATCCATATGCAAATGTGTCATTGCTATACAATGGATACAGATACACAAGTTCTGCGGAATAAGAAATTGGGTTAAAACATAAACAATCACAATGAAAGTGTCCTCAATACAGGGATAGGCTTATATCACTTCATGTACACATACTTATTAGTATTATGCTTGTAGTATGATTACGGTTTAGGGGGTGCTGGGTTCCAACGAGCTATTTATTACTTTTTTGGGGAATGATTACCTTATCCTCCCTTTACTTTAAGCTTCATGTCTCTCGAGCCTGCTCCCCACCAATTAGCCATAACCCCATTTCCATATAAAGACACTTACACAGTAACCGTACTAAAAACACATTTTAAAGCATCCTGACCTAAGCTACCTAATAGATGAAACCAGCAATATCTGACACTATCTAAGGGTCTAGAAAACAGGCCATGTCTATGTGGTCATTTAGCCCTAATGCTCCCATAGCGTCCGTTTTAATGATCCATCTGGATTCTCTTCTTAATAAGAGCTTCTCTCTATTCCCTCCTCTAGAAGGGATGTTTACTTGTTCCAGTCCTACGAATCTTAAGCAGTTCGGGTTACTCTGATGATCAGACCTTACATGTTCAATCAGGCGTGGAGAGCCTCTACCTGAAGCTATTGACCTAACATGGTCCTGTATCCTTTCTTTCAATCTTCTCGTGGTCATTCCTATGTAGAAACGATGACAAGGGCACCAGATGACATATACTATGAACTTTGTCTGGCATGTAATTAAGGTTTTGAATTTCGTATCTATTGGGCCTAAATGTAAGCGGGGGCATTGTATCATAAGGGGGCAAACTGAGCAGCGGCCACATTTAAAGTTGCCTTTAGGTTGAGCTCTTCTAGCCAGTTCTTATTAATTGGGGTTTTGTATTCACTATTTGTTATTTTATCTCCTATAGTGGGGGCTCGTTTGAATGTGACCAAGGGTGGTTTACTGTATATCGCTCCTAAGATCGGGTCCCTCTTGATCACTTTCCAATTGTTTAAAATACTCCTCCTGATCTCTTTTGACATAGGGGTGTACTCGAATGTGAAAGTTGCTCTTTCCTCTGTGCTCATTTTTCTTTTTTTTATTATTAATGTTCTTTCTGTGTAACAGATCTGCCCTATTGGCTTGTCTAGCTCTATGAAGGGCCTGCTCCAACTCTTCTGTGTTGTATCCTCTCTTTTCCAAGTTAACTTTCAATTCTTGTGCTTGTTGCTCAAAGTCCTCTTCCCTCATGTTGTTTCTCTTTAATCTTAAGAATTGACCGTAAGGTAGAGATTTGAAGGTGTGCTCGGGATGGTAGCTATGGCGGTGTAGGAGTGAGTTGCCAGACACTGGTTTTTTATAACCCCTGGAGATTAGTCTACCCTGCTGGATATCTAGGATCAGATCAAGATAGGGCACCTGACTATCACTGTATTCGCAGGTGAACTGCATATTATGTTTGCCACTATTCAGGTAATTAAAAAACTCCATAAAGGTATCTTTTGTCCCGCTCCAGAACACCAGGATATCGTCCACATATCTGGACCATCTCCTGAGGCAGCCGCCATGGGGAACAGCGGGACCGTACACATACTGGTCTTCCCACCAAGCCAGAAAAAGATTGGCGTATGTGCACGATACCGACGTCCCCATGGCCGTGCCCGACACCTGCCAATACCACCTCCCGTCGTATGTGAAGGCGTTGTGATCCAACACAAACATCAGGCATTCACATATAAAGTCGATATACTTCGTATCGTAGTTGCTTTTCTCCAGAAAGAACCTAACTGCTGCTACCCCTTCTTGATGGGGGATTCTATTGTAGAGATTTACCACGTCAATCGTGACTATGGAGTCTCCTTTATTCCAGGGCACTCCTTCCACACTATTTAGTACGTCCAGAGTGTCCTGGAGGTGGGATGGCACATGTACAAGCAGAGGCCTCAGGAGATGGTCCAGGAACTTTGACAGTCTCTCGGTGAGAGAACCTACACCGGAGACTATCGGACGTCCCGGTGGTCTGCAGCGGGACTTGTGGACCTTTGGTAGATGATACCATGTCGGTTTTCTGGGGAACTCCGGCAGTAAGTCTTCGGCCATTTTTTGTTTGAGGTACCCTAATTCAACCCCTCTCCTTAGGAGGGTTTGCAATGCTCGTTTGAATCTAAAAGTTGGATTCGCACTTATTGGTCGATATATTTCTCGATCCTGTAATTGACGCATTGCTTCTTCATTGTAATACTGTGATGTCATGACTACGATGGCTCCTCCCTTGTCCGCTCTCTTCACTACAAGGTCTGTCCTCTCTTTCAGCCAGGCCATTGCGTTTTCTTCTTCCTTACTCAGGTTAGGCGGTGCTTTCTTGTATTGCAACGCCTTCAACTCCTCCTCTATCTGTAGTTGGAAGATGTCTATGGCTGAGCCTTGTGTTACTGGGAACGGTTTAGTGGATTTACAGGGTCTAAAGGGTAGTTGTTGGTCCTGTTCAGGGATTGCTTCTTCCAAGACTGAGTTTTGATTTCCTTCCTGCCAGAGTTCTTCCAGATTCCTGAGGTTATCTATATCCTTTTCTGTCCATTCTGTTCCTGGTATGAAGCCCAATGAGCCTATTTCCTCGACAGGGCCATTAAGCTTCTGATATTGCTCTTTTTTGCTGAAAAACTGTCTGATGTTCAGGCGTCTCACGCCTTTATAGAGGTCTATCTTGAAGTTACAGTAATCGAATTCTTGGGTGCAGGAAAAGTTGAGGCCCTTTTTAAGCAAATCTTCACATTCTTGGGGTAGGGGGATATCCGTAATGTTTACCACCTCTATTTGTTGCTCTCCTTGTGGTATTTCCTCTTCTTGGATCTCTGTTCGTTGTCTACTTTTTGGCCTTTCCAGCTCACTTGTTTGTTTTGTTTGTCTTTTGGCCTTGCCCCTCCCCCTTCGTATCCTTTTCCTAAAGGGGTTTTTTTCTGTGTTTGCTTTGGTTCCTTTGAGTGTCCAGTGTTCGCCTTTTTGGTGTCTTCCTCTTCACTGGAGTCTGTGTCCGTTGTCCAGTACCCTTTCTTCTGGTACGGTTTCTTTGGATAGTTATTGGGTCTACTGTATCTTGCTTTGTTCGAGCTCCATCTAAATAGTTGTCCTGTTTTATAGTCCTCAGTATCTCTCAAATATTTCTGAAGCTTTCTTTGCTTAATCTCTTCTTGTATAGGAACGAGTTTACTTTCTATTTTCTTAATTGTTTTATTATAGATCTCTTCTGTTACTAAAGCTTTGTATTGTTCCTTAAGTGTTCTGATCTCCTTTGATAATGTTAGATGTTCTTCCTCTGTTCTATCTAGAACAATATTTTGAAAAATCATAGCCTGTGCAATGTGGGCATCTCTCCATCTCTGCATAAACTTGGTATCATCTTGATATTCCGCTGGTTCTTGATAACGCCTGAATCCACGGGCCGTTATCTGCTTACTTTTATATTTTCTAAGTGTAGTAGCGGTCCAGAATACTTTAATTTCTCTCTCGCAGAGCCTCCTTAACTTAAGCTCTACCACTCTAGCCCCCACAGCTTTGTTTCTTACAGTGGATGTGGCCGGGTTGTCAAACAAGTTGTCAGTGTCTGCTCTCCCAGCTTCGATAGCTTCTTCTACCACATGGTCACTGTCTGAACTAAAATCCTCTTCCACATCTTCCAGTATACTCAAATCATCGTTAGCTGCACAGAGCTGCACAGACAAAGTTCATAGTATATGTCATCTGGTGCCCTTGTCATCGTTTCTACATAGGAATGACCACGAGAAGATTGAAAGAAAGGATACAGGACCATGTTAGGTCAATAGCTTCAGGTAGAGGCTCTCCACGCCTGATTGAACATGTAAGGTCTGATCATCAGAGTAACCCGAACTGCTTAAGATTCGTAGGACTGGAACAATTAAACATCCCTTCTAGAGGAGGGAATAGAGAGAAGCTCTTATTAAGAAGAGAATCCAGATGGATCATTAAAACGGACGCTATGGGAGCATTAGGGCTAAATGACCACATAGACATGGCCTGTTTTCTAGACCCTTAGATAGTGTCAGATATTGCTGGTTTCATCTATTAGGTAGCTTAGGTCAGGATGCTTTAAAATGTGTTTTTAGTACGGTTACTGTGTAAGTGTCTTTATATGGAAATGCGGTTATGGCTAATTGGTGGGGAGCAGGCTCGAGAGACATGAAGCTTAAAGTAAAGGGAGGATAAGGTAATCATTCCCCAAAAAAGTAATAAATAGCTCGTTGGAACCTAGCACCCCCTAAACTGTAATCATACTACAAGCATAATACTAATAAGTATGTGTACATGAAGTGATATAAGCCTATCCCTGTATTGAGGACACTTTCATTGTGATTGTTTATGTTTTAACCCAATTTCTTATTCCGCAGAACTTGTGTACCTGTATCCATTGTATAGCAATGACACATTTGCATATGGATACAGGTTAGCAACCTCCCTTTACTTTGCTGCCATCTAGTGGCTGTACTACCATCATGCGGACGCAATATCATTGTGCGCATGTGGCTACAACCAACGTGGAACGCTACAGCTTCCTGGCGGAACTTGTCAGATGATGACAACCTCCCGGAAGAGTAGACGCACGGCGGGGACACGCACGCTTAGCATCTCGGGAAGTTCCCTTATTTTTAAATACGGCGAGAGCCGACGCTGAAACGTGCGCATTGCCTCTGAAGACGCTCAGGAGAGCGAAACGGTCGTAAGGCGACCCCCACCGCTCCCACCTCACCCCACAGCCATCTAAGTATCGGGTAGGATCAATTTTATATGGACATGTATGCTTAGCAATTTGCATGAAGCCAAATGGAATAAAGCTTTTTTATGCTGTAACACTGCATGTGCCAACTGCTTCCCTACTGCTTGCTATATTAGAAATTGCTGTTTTTTCTCAGTTTGAGCACGCAACCAACAGCATTACCCGATACTAGGGTTGCCACCCAGCCGGTATTCGGGCGGCAGGGCCGTTTTTTTCATTAGAAAGCCGGTGCCGGAATATTTTTTTTACCGGCAGGGCATTTGCTCAGGATTTGCCGGTAAAAACAAGAGGAGAAACAGAGCATTGCTATATAAAACCTCCCCAAACTGCTGCCAGCCAATGAGAGCGCTTCCACTGGCTGGGCTGGCCCGCCCCACTCCTGTGCCTACACTAGCTGTTCGTGGCCGAGGTGTAGAAGGAGGAAGTGCAATGTATTCTACACGCAGCAAGCAGAGTGTCTGCCCCTCCTCCTGCTCCACTGCAGTCAGTGCAGTCTTCTGAAACTTTGAAGTCTGAAGCGTCACACAGGTTCTCCATAATTACATTCTATGTTTCTCATGGTCGGCTCAGTTGTCAGTCTGTCACAGTTCTCTTTCAGTGAATTGTTACGAGTGAATAGAGTATATTCCGCTCTACCAGGAGTCCAGGAGAGGCTACCTGTCGTAAAAATTCCTGAGGGACCAGGAGGTGTTAATGACAGGCTGTTACTGCGTCAAACGTTTGTGAAGAAGGCTATTACCTAAAGATATGCAGATTAACACTGCAATCAAATGGGGCTTTTGAGCTTGCAAGTTGTCTGAAAAGCAGGAGCCCTGCAGCTACTTCAACCAATTCTTTTTTTCTGAATGGTAGCTATAGACGATAACAGACATTCCCACCTGTAAGGTGCCATGTCCATTTCCATTCGGGCATGTCACCAGTGCTGCTGCGAAGCTGAATCACTATAGTTATATGGTTACAGGGATTCAGGTGTGTGCTTTGGAGAACTGCTGTCCAGATTGGCAAGCGATCTGGACAGCAAGCTATTGTTTGAATCGGCAGTAGTTTCCCATCTGCACATTCAGACTTAATGGAAACAGTCTTTTTGCTTTTACAGGATAAAGACTCATTCACATCATAGGCACTTTGGTGCACATTTTGGCAGCACATATTATGTGCAACACGCAAGAATGGCAGAAGTGCACAGACCGCACTTCTATGCTGCGCTGTACAGTACAGCAGTGTGATGCGCTATCACACTGCTGCATGCATTTTTCAGGAATCACAGCGCTGATCCCATTCACTGTAATGAATGAGATCAGCAGCGCGCAGATGGCGTGCAATCATATGCATTGCGTCCCAATAGCACGGCCAGTCTGCATCAGTGATGTGACTGAGTCCTTAGGCTACGTTCCCACCTGCTGCCAGATCACAAGCAGTCAGAGGGAGAGGACAGTGTAATGTCCTCTCCAATGGTCCGCTGGGATCTGGCTTTAGCCCAGGGCAGATAAACTCCCCTACAGGCGCAGAATCCTCCAGGACACCGAAGTACGATGAGGGGTGCGGGCACACCCGAGATGCCCATGCACAGAAGCCCGTGACTGCCCAGCAGAACAGAGAGATATAGCGGCAGAACAGAGGGGCCGAGGAGGATGGCGAGGGAGGCCCCAGTGCTCATGAGGCTTGAGGAAGCCCCAGGTAAGTATAAATAGGGGCTAGTGAACCATCTCAGGTTCACTTCAAAGGACAACTGAAGTGAGAGGTCTATGGAGGTGGCCATATTTATTTCATTTTCAGCAATACCGGTTGCCTGGCAGCTCAGCTGATCCTCTGCCTCTAATACTTTTCGATAGAGAGGTTATTGGCATTATTAAGACACTACTGCAGCCAAGCAGACTAGCAGATCCTGCACACAAACTTAGATCCTGCACACAAAAGGCTTCTTAAAGTATCTGCATTAGCAGCATACAGAGCAAGCAGAGGCACACAACATGTTTTGGGCATAGCTCTTCCTCACCTGAGAAAACCTGTCGTGTGCCTCTGCTTGCTCTGTATGCTGCTAATACAGATATTTTAAGAAGCCTTTTGTGTGCAGGATCTAAGTTTGTTCTAGTACATGGTGTTGCAGGAGAGGTGTACCCGCAGGGGGCTTGCACCGGCTTCCAGTTCTAGAGTTAGAGACCAGGGATGCTCAAATCTGACCCAGGAGATAGCCGGATAGTTGCTATCCGGATATCTCCCAGGACGGCTGTGCGGGGGTGTTTGGGGGAGGGGGGGGGGTGGGCGGTTCAAGCGGTCAAGCTTACCTGTCTGACGTCTTCTAGGTATGTCCCTCAGCGCCTCCCACGATGCGCTCCACACTTCCTCCTTCAACCTGGAAGGAGGAAGTGTTTGTACTACTCACGTGACCGCTGCGTGGAGCGCATCGTGGGAGGCGCCAAGGGACCCACCCCGCACAGCCCTCCTGGGAGATATCCGGATAGCAACTATCCGGCTATCTCCCGGGTCGGATTTGAGCATCCCTGTTAGAGACCTGTAATGGTGGTGAAGTGTGGTTGTTCCAGTAAAGCGGACCAGCAGTGCTGCCGGGCAACTGGTATTGTTTAAAAGGTAATGAATATGGCAGCCTCCATATCCCTCTCACTTCAGCTGCCCTTTAAGGTTAATGTGTGGTATGTCCTGCTACAGCAGGGGCATAACTGTATAACCAAGGGCTCCTTATCAAACTAATCTTAAGGCCTGATGAAACTTGTCCAAGGAGGCTGCTAACAACCACCTCTGCTAAAAAGCGTGTGTACAGCACGGGCGCCACCAGGCACCAAGCAGCCGCTTGGGGCCTCATGTTTTTAGGGGCCTCGGAGGCTCCGTGACGTCATCAAGACGTCACACTGTTGTCTGCGCCGCGGCGTCTAATAGGCAGCCAGCGCAGCCCCGCTCCAGCCTGCAGAGCAGGGTTACGGGAAGATGGCGTCCAAAGTCCTGTACTGGAGACTTTGTGTCTCCAGTACAGGGCTTCGGGTGCCATCTTCCCGTGGCCCTGCTATTCAGTTCAGTGCGGGAGACTGCAGGAGGATCGTCCGGGGAGCTGCACGCCAGAGGTCGGCAGTGTGAGGGGACTTCTGTCAGGTGAGTAAATTCTTTTTTTTTTTTTTTTGCTGAAATGTGGCCCAAATTGTGTTTGTTTTCTGCTAAAATGTGGCCCAAATTGTGTTTGTTTTCTGCTAAAATGTGGCCCAAATTGCGTTTGTTTTCTGCTAAAATGTGGCCCAAATTGCGTTTGTTTTCTGCTAAAATGTGGCCCAAATTGCGTTTGTTTTCTGCTAAAATGTGGCCAAAATTGCGTTTGTTTTCTGCTAAAATGTGCCCCATATTGCGTTTGTTTTCTGCTAAAATGTGGCCCAAATTGCGTTTATTTTCTGCTGAAATGTGGCCCAAATTGCATTTTTTTTTGCTGAAATGTGGCCCAAATTGTGTTTGTTTTTTGCTGAAATGTGGCCCAAATTGTGTTTGTTTTCTGCTGACATGTTGCCCACATTGGCCTGTGCACACCAAAAAACGCTAGCAGATCCGCAAAATGCTAGCAGATTTTGAAACGCTTTTTCTTATTTTTCTGTAGCGTTTCAGCTAGCATTTTGCGGTTTTGTGAAGCGTTTTTAGTGTAGTAGATTTCATGTATTGTTACAGTAAAGCTGTTACTGAACAGCTACTGTAACAAAAAACGCCTGGCAAACAGCTCTGAAGTGCCGTTTTTCAGAGCGGTTTGCGTTTTTCCTATACTTAACATTGAGGCAGAAACGCCTCCGCAATCCAAAATCTGCAGCAGCCCGGGAGAATGCATTGTTTCCTTCCTAGAAAGCAAGCAACGTGTCTGCACAGCCTTTGCCCTGCAATGTCGCCCGAGGAATTGGGTCCCAATAGCCGTTGAGTGACATTGAGTATATGAACGGGACCTTTAGAGCCTTCTTAGCATTTAAGACTCCATCTTGAATGTTTCTGAAAGTACCCCTGAGCCAGGGTAAAATCTATTGAAGGATGCCCATTGTGGGCTATATTACCTTCATAGAAGTGTCCTGGCATTGCTCGTTATCCTCAGGGTTACCCCTATTAATCCACCAACCCCCCACTACTCTAAACTGCCAGGCGTGGGTTTTGATCAGCACAGTAATAGACAATGCTTGTGAATGAGCACTTGCTTTCTCTGTGTTTGCACCATTTGGAACTTACACCAGCGCAGTTCTGATTCGCACTCCATCGTTAGGCGGAGCCTCCTGGATTTCATATTCAACTGAAGGATTCCGTCAAATATGAAGGGGTATGGGAGACCCCAAGGACAATGAGCAGTACCTCAGTTCAGGGGTACTTTAAATTAGGGAACGACCTTTTTAAGGTAAAATAATCTTCTAATTATGAAAAATATGTCACTGCTATAAAAGCCACTATAAACAGCACCCGACTGACTGCAATAAGTAAAAAAAAAAACTATTGTGATTATTCACTGCAGGACTGAGGCTGTACAAATGCATAACCAGCCTGTAGGCTCGAGATGCGTTTTGTTGCTATGCAGGAGGCCCAGATCCAAACTAAGAATGTCGGGACAAACCACTCCCACTTTTAGGCCACACCCCCAGACCACGCCTACAAGCCAGTATTTTTCCCCCCAAAAGGTGGCAACCCTACCCGATACTAACTCCTCAACACCTCACATTTATCTCCATGCATGCTTCCTGACTATCTGCAGTGCCGGTTTCTTTACTCTACCTGCTACACTTCAATATTGAAATCCTAAAGGTACTCATTGGACTTTGGGCCCTTTAGCGCAGTTAGGGTGCAAAAAAGTGCCACACATGTGGTATCGCCGTACTCGGGAGAAGTAGTACAATGTGTTTTGGGGTGTATTTTTACACATACCCATGCTGGGTGGGAGAAATAACTCTGTAAATGGACAATTGTGTGTAAAAAAATCAAAAGATTGTCATTTACAGAGGTATTTCTCCCACCCAGCATGGGTATGTGTAAAAATACACCCCAAAACACATTGTACTACTTCTCCCGAGTATGGCAATACCACATGTGTGGCACTTTTTTGCACCCTAACTGCGCTAAAGGGCCCAAAGTCCAATGAGTACCTTTAGGATTTCACAGGTCATTTTGCGAAATTTGATTTCCAGACTACTCCTCACGGTTTAGGGCCCCTAAAATGCCAGTTCAGTATAGGAACCCCACAAATGACCCCATTTTAGAAAGAAGACACCCCAAGGTATTCCGTTAGGAGTATGGTGAGTTCATAGAAGATTTTATTTTTTGTCACAAGTTAGTGGAAAATGACACTTTGTGAAAAAAACAATAAAAATCAATTTTCCGCTAACTTTTGACAAAAAATAAAATCTTCTATGAACTCACCATACTCCTAACGGAATACCTTTGGGTGTCTTCTTTCTAGAATGGGGTCATTTGTGGGGTTACTATACTGCCCTGGCATTTTAGGGGCCCTAAACCGTGAGGAGTAGTCTTGAAACCAAATGTCGCAAAATGACCTGTGAAATCCTAAAGGTACTCATTGGACTTTGGGCCCCTTAGCGTACTTAGGGTGTAAAAAAGTGCCACACATGTGGTACCGCCGTACTCAGGAGAAGTAGTATAATGTGTTTTGGGGTGTATTTTTACACATACCCATGCTAAGTGGGAGAAATATCTCTGTAAATGACAATTGTTTGATTTGTTTTACACACAATTGACCATTTACATAGAAATTTCTCCCACCCAGCATGGGTATGTGTAAAAATACACCCCAAAACACATTATACTACTTTTCCTGAGTACGGCGGTACCACATGTGTGACACTTTTTTGCAGCCTAGGTGCGCTAAGGGGCCCAACGTCCTATTCACGGGTCATTTTGAGGCATTTGTTTTCTAGACTACTCCTCGCGGTTTAGGGCCCCTAAAATGCCAGGGCAGTATAGGAACCCCACAAGTGACCCCATTTTAGAAAGAAGACACCCCAAGGTATTCCGTTAGGTGTATGGCGAGTTCATAGAAGATTTTATTTTTTGTCACAAGTTAGTGAAAAATGACACTTTGTGAAAAAAAACCAATAAAAAATCAATTTCCGCTAACTTTTGACAAAAAATAAAATCTTCTATGAACTCGTCATACACCTAACAGAATACCTTGGGGTGTCTTTTTTTCTAAAATGGGGTCACTTGTGGGGTTCCTATACCGCCCTGGCATTTTACGGGCCCAAAACCGTGAGTAGTCTGGAAACCAAATGTCTCAAAATGACTGTTCAGGGGTATAAGCATCTGCACATTTTGATGACAGGTGGTCTATGAGGGGGCGAATTTTGTGGAACCGGTCATAAGCAGGGTGGCCTTTTAGATGACAGGTTGTATTGGGCCTGATCTGATGGATAGGAGTGCTAGGGGGGTGACAGGAGGTGATTGATGGGTGTCTCAGGGGGTGGTTAGAGGGGAAAATAGATGCAATCAATGCACTGGGGAGGTGATCGAAAGGGGGTCTGAGGGGGATCTGAGGGTTTGGCCGAGTGATCAGGAGCCCACACGGGGCAAATTAGGGCCTGATCTGATGGGTAGGTGTGCTAGGGGGTGACAGGAGGTGATTGATGGGTGTCTCAAGGTGTGATTAGAGGGGGGAATAGATGCAAGCAATGCACTGGCGAGGTGATCAGGGCTGGGGTCTGAGGGCATTCTGAGGGTGTGGGCGGGTGATTGAGTGCCCTAGGGGCAGATAGGGGTCTAATCTGATAGGTAGCAGTGACAGGGGGTGATTGATGGGTAATTAGTGGGTGTTTAGGGTAGAGAACAGATGTGAACACTGCACTTGGGAGGTGATCGGACGTCGGATCTGCGGGCGATCTATTGGTGTGGGTGGGTGTTCAGTTTGCCCGCAAGGGGCAGGTTAGGGGCTGATTGATGGGTGGCAGTGACAGGGGGTGATTGATGGGTGGCAGTGACAGGGGGTGATTGATGGGTGATTGACAGGTGATTGACAGGTGATCAGTGGGTTATTACAGGGAAGGACAGATGTAAATAATGCCCTGGCGAATTGATAAGGGGGGGTCTGAGGGCAATCTGAGCGTGTAGGCGGGTGATTGGGTGCCCGCAAGGGGCAGATTAGGGTCTGATCTGATGGGTAACAGTGACAGGTGGTGATAGGGGGTGATTGATGGGTGATTGATGGGTAATTAGTGAGTGTTTAGAGGAGAGAATAGATGGAAACACTGCGCTTGGGTGGTGATCTGATGTCGGATCTGCGGGCGATCTATTGGTGTGGGTGGGTGATCAGTTTGCCCGCAAGGGGCAGGTTAGGGGCTGATTGTTGGGTGGCAGTGACAGGGGGTGATTGATGGGTGATAGGTGATTGGCAGGTGATTGACAGGTGATCAGTGGGTTATTACATGGAAGGACAGATGTAATTAATGCACTGGTGAATTGATAAGGGGGGGGGGGGGGGTCTGAGGGCAATCTGAGCGTGTGGGCGGGTGATTGGGTGCCCGCAAGGGGCAGCTTAGGGTCTGATCTGATAGGTAACAGTGACAGGTGGTGATAGGGGGTGATTGATGGGTGATTGATGGGTAATTAGTGGGTGTTTAGAGAAGATAACAGATGTAAACAATACATTTGGGAGGTAATCTGACGGCGGGTTTGCGGGCGATCTAATGGTGTGGGTGGGAGATCAGATTGCCCGCAAGGGGCAGGTTAGGGGCTGATTGATGGGTGGCAGTGACAGGGGGTGATTGATGGGTGATAGGTGATTGGCAGGTGATTGACAGGTGATCAGTGGGTTATTACAGGGAAGAACAGATGTAATTAATGCACTGGCGAATTGATAAGGGGGGGTCAGAGGGCAATCTGAGCGTGTTGGCGGGTGATTGGGTGCCCGCAAAGGGCAGATTAGGGTCTGATCTGATAGGTAAAAGTGACAGGTGGTGATAGGGGGTGATTGATGGGTAATTAGTGGGTGTTTAGAGGAGAGAATAGATGTAAACAATGGATTTGGGAGGTGATCTGATGTCGGATCTGCGGGCGATCTATTGGTGTGGGTGGGTGATCAGATTGCCCGCAAGGGGCAGGTTAGGGGCTGATTGTTGGGTGGCAGTGACAGGGGGTGATTGATGGGTGATTGATGGGTGATTGACGGGTAATTGACAGGGTATCAGGGAAGATAGATGCATACAGTACACAGGGGGGGGGGGGTCTGGGGGGGGGGTCTGGGGAGAATCTGAGGGGTGGGGGGGTGATCAGGAGGGGGCAGGGGGCAGGGGGGGATATTAAAAAAAAATAGCGTTGACAGATAGTGACAGGGAGTGATTGATGGGTTATTAGGGGGGTGATTAGGTGCAAACAGGGGTCTGGGGGGTGGGCAGGGGGGGGTCTGAGGGGTGCTGTGGGCGATCAGTGGGCGGGGGGGGGCAGATCAGTGTGTTTGGGTGCAGACTAGGGTGGCTGCAGTCTGCCCTGGTGGTCCCTCGGACACTGGGACCACCAGGGCAGGAGGCAGCCTGTATAATACACTTTGTATACATTACAAAGTGTATTATACACTTTGTATGCGGCGATCGCGGGGTTAACATCCCGCCGGCGCTTCCGTATGGCCGGCGGGATGTTACGGCGGGTGGGCGGAGCCAGTTGCCGGGGGAAGCGCGCGTCATCAATGACGCGATCGCTCCCCCGGCATGCCTAAAGGACGCGCCGCCTGAAGGCGTATTGCGGTCCTTTAGGCGTCCACTTTGCCGCCGCCCATGGGCTGTGGGCGGTCGGCAAGTGGTTAAAGAGGAACTCCAATGAAAATAATGTAATAAAAAAAGTGCTTCCTTTTTACAATAATTATGTATAAATGATTTAGTCAGTGTTTGCCCATTGCAAAATCTTTCCTCTCCCTGAGTTACATACTGACATTTACCACATGGTGACATTTTTTTACTGCTGGCAGGTGATTTCTGTGGAAGGAGATGCTGCTTGCTTTTTTGCCAGTTGGAAACAGCTATTATTTCCCACAATGCAATGAGATTCACAGACAGGAAACTGCCAGGACCATGGTCCTGACATCACACTGTGGGAGGGGTTTCACCACAATATCAGCCATACAGCGCCCCCTGATGATCAGTTTTGTGAAAAGGAATAGATTTCTCCTGTAAAAGGGGGTATCAGCTACTGATTGGGATGAAGCTCAATTCTTGGTCACGGTTTCTCATACACACGGTGCAATTTTCCATCAGATCAACAGGTGATCTGATAAGAGGTTGCATTGTAGACGTCCAAATTGTAAATAAGCAGGTAGCCTGTTTATTTACCTAACACCTTTCAAAGCACATAACAATACTTGCTTTTAAAGGATACCTAAGTCCATATGCAAATTCAAAAAAGGGGGAGCAGGCATGTGTAAGAGGTCCTGCTTGTGCCCATGCTCCCCCTGTTCTCCTTCCCCTTAATTACTGTGAAATTACCCTCCAGAGCAACATCCTGTGTTTACCAATTAGCTGCTCTGCTGAGGCTGCCGAGATTCCTGAGCGGACACAGCTGAGAGATCAAATTACAGCTGTGATTAGTCACAGATGAGGCATAATAAGACAGGCTAAACTCTCTAAATGCATAAAGGGTGCATGTCTCTAAGTTTTCCTTCTGCCCAGTGTGAGAGTTCAGGTCCAGTTTAATTACTTACATGTTTACATGGTGTTCATTACTTTTACAAACTGTATACTCCTGTACAGCCTACAGGTGGCAGCAGTGTGCCATCTTTATGTACTACTCTAGTGAATGCAGCCACCTCCAGGCTATAAGAACCCTCTCCCCACTGCAAACCATGATTGCAATCTTTGTTTTAGTGCATACATGTCAAACTCCGGCCCATGGGCCAAATCTGGCCCTCAGAGCCATTAAATTTGGCCATCAAGTGGTTTCCCCACTTTGCATTATGTTTGGCCCACTCTAGACCACCAGGGAAACTATAATGGAGGTGAAGTCCTAAACACCAGGGAAGCCATATGTGAGAGGTAGGGGGAAAGCACTAAATACCAGGGAACTGTATAGGGGAGAGTGGGGGCCTCTGGACAACATCAAACTGTATGGGGGAGGGAAGACCACTAGACACCAGGGAACTATATAGGGGAGGGTGGGGGCCTCTAGACAACATCAAACTGTATGGGGGAGGGAAGACCACTAGACACCAGGGAACTGTATAGGGGAGGGTGGGGGCCTCTAGACACCATTAAACTGTATGGGGGAGGGAAGACCACTAGACACCAGGGAACCGTATAGGGGAGGGTGGGGGCCTCTAGACAACATCAAACTGTATGGGGGAGGGAAGACCACTAGACACCAGGGAACTGTATAGGGGAGGGATAGGACCACTAGACACCAGGGAACTGTATAGGGGAGGGAAGACCACTAGACACCGGGGAACTGTATAGGGGAGGGTGGGGGCCTCTAGACACCATCAAACTTTATGGGGGAGGGAAGACCACTAGATACCAGGGAACTGTATAGGGGAGGGTGAGGGTCTCTAGACACCTAGGAACTTTGTAAGGGATAAATGTGGCCAGTAGACAGGGGCGTAACTAGAAATCACTGGGCCCCCCTGCGAATATTTGGATGGGGCCCCCCCCCATAGGTGCCAAATAATCGTAATGGGGCAGCGTTTCACTGTAAATTAATTGTAAAGTGGGCAGCATTTTACCAGACAATCGTAATGTGGGCCAGAAAATCGTAATGTGGGCCTTTAGAAAATCATAATGTGGGCAGAGTTCACCAGAAAATCGTAATGTGGGCACCAGTCACCAGAAAATAGTAACGTGAGCAGCAGTCACCAGAAAATTGTAACGTGGGCAGCATTCACCAGACAATCGTAATGTGGGCAGCGTTCACCAGAATATCGTAATGTGGGACAGAAAATCGTAATGTGGGCAGAGTTCACCAGAAAATTGTAACATGGACAGCATTCACCAGACAATCGTAACTTGGGCAGTGTTCACCAGAAAATCGTAATGTGGGCCAGAAAATCGTAATGTGGGCAGCGTTCACCAGAAAATCGTAACGTGGACAGCATTCACCAGACAATCGTAACGTGGGCAGTGTTCACCAGAAAATCGTAATGTGGGCCAGAAAATCGTAATGTGGGCAGAGTTCACCAGAAAATCGCAATGTGGGCAGCAGTCACCAGAAAATCGCCATGTGGGCAGCAGTCACCAGAAAATTGCCATGTGGGCAGCAGTCACCAGAAAATTGCAATGTGGGCAGCAGTCACCAGAAAATTGCAATGTGGGCATCAGTCACCAGAAAATCCTAATGTGGGCAGCAGTCACCAGAATATCGTAATGTGGGCAGCAGTCACCAGAAAATCCTAATGTGGGCAGCAGTCAGTCACCAGAATGTCGTAATGTGGGCAGCAGACACCAGAAAATCCTTATGTGGGCAGCAGTCACCAGAAAAATCGCAATGTGGGCAGCAGTCACCAGAAAAATCGCAATGTGGGCAGCAGTCACCAGAAAATCGCAATGTGGGCAGCATACACCAGAAAATCGTAATGTGGGCAGCAGACACCAGAAAATCGCAATGTGGGCAGCAGACACCAGAAAATCGCAATGTGGGCAGCAGACACCTGAAAATCGCAATGTGGGCAGCAGACACCTGAAAATCGCAATGTGGGCAGCAGACACCTGAAAATCGTAATGTGGGCAGCAGACACCTGAAAATCGTAATGTGGGCAGCAGACACCTGAAAATCGTAATGTGGGCAGCAGTGACCAGAAAATCGCAATGTGGGCAGCAGTGACCAGAAAATCGTAATGTGGGCAGCAGTGACCAGAAAATCATAATGTGGGCAGCAGACACCTGAAAATCACAATGTGGGCAGCAGACACCTGAAAATCGTAATGTGGGCAGCAGACACCTGAAAATCGTAATGTGGGCAGCAGACACCTGAAAATCGCAATGTGGGCAGCAGACACCAGAAAATCGTAATGTGGGTAGCAGTCACCAGAATATCGTAATGTGGGCAGCAGACACCTGAAAATCGTAATGTGGGCAGCAGTGACCTGAAAATCATAATGTGTGCAGCAGACACCTGAAAATCGTAATGTGGGCAGCAGACACCTGAAAATCGCAATGTGGGCAGCAGACACCTGAAAATCGTAATGTGGGCAGCAGACACCTGAAAATCGCAATGTGGGCAGCAGACACCTGAAAATCGCAATGTGGGCAGCAGACACCAGAAAATAGTAATGTGGGCAGCAGTCACCTGAAAATCACAATGTGGGCAGCAGACACCTGAAAATCACAATGTGGGCAGCAGACACCTGAAAATCGTAATGTGGGCAGCAGTCACCAGAAAATCGCAATGTGGGCAGCAGACACCTGAAAATCGTAATGTGGGCAGCAGTCACCAGAAAATCATAATGTGGGCAGCAGACACCTGAAAATCACAATGTAGGCAGCAGACACTAGAAAAAAAATGCACCTGTGAAAAAAAAAAAATTCACTTACCTGACAGAAGTCTTCTCCTCTCCCGGCATCTGGCTCGCAGCTCCCCGAGTCCTCCTGCAGCACATCTCCCGCGCTGACAGGCAGAGTGCAGGGCTACGGCAAGATGGCTGCCGAAGCCCTGTACTAGAGACACATAGTCTCCAGTGTAGGGCTTCTTCGGCGGCCATCTTGCCGTAGCCCTGCTCTGCCTGCCGGAGACTATGCAGGCTGCTGGTGGAGCGGGGCTGCGGGGAATGAACTGGTGCAGCGTCTATTAGACGCTGCGGCCAGTTGAGCACCTTGCTGGGGGGTCCAGAGCAGCGCTCCCCCCACGGACAGTGAGCGGGCCCCAGAGCAGCCCCGGGCGGCCGGGCCCCCCTGCGGCTGAGAGAGCCGCATCCCCGGTAGGTACGCCGGTGGTGACAGCCTTTCCTCCTCCGGGCCCCTGACTTGCTAGGGGCCCCCCTGCAACTGCAGGGGCTGCAGGGTCTATTCCTACGCCCCTGCCAGTAGACATTGAGGTTGGCCCGCTACTAGGTCCCAATGTACAATTTCGGCCCACTTTGTATTTGAGTTTGACGCCCCTCGTTTAGTGCTCTGCCTCTGACACAGGTAAACTGGGTTCAAATCTTGGCTCTTCCTGTTCAGTAAGCTGCATCTATTCAGTAGGAGACCTTAGGCAAGTCTCCCTAACACTGCTACTGCCTTTAGAGCGCCCCCTAGTGGCTGCTGCTCTGGCGCTTTGAGTCTGCCAGGAGAAAATCACGATAGAAATGTTCTGTGTTTGTTTGTTTGCCATTTTGTACGGCAAGTTTGCAGTTTTTGGGAGACGTGGTAATGGGGCTTTACGACGCATAGAAAATCTTAGGAAAATCGCATAGCACCACTCTCGCTGTGCAAACTATGCAGTATGATTGCGCTTAAGTAAAAATCGCATCACACCTGATCTCCGTAGTGGAAAAGGGGCGCCGCGATCACTGTGATATCATGGACCTCTGTGATTCCTGGTAAGTTGTAGAAATGCACGCTATCCGTATCTCGGATCACAGTACTACTAGTGGAAAAGGGCTCTGAGGCAATATTTTATTTTTCTTTGTTTGATATAAATCATTGATGTGTTCATGTGTCCATCAGATTTACAGGATTCTTCTGTTTTTCAGGTTTGCTCCCTATTCTCCCACCAGTTTCACACCGAAAATTTCACAATGAGGTTTGGAGAAAACAGGACTGCGGTGAAATGTTCTTCTGTTCTTTCTATTGGCTCACAGTCTGGACTCTGACTCAGAAGACACTCCATCAGCTGCGTATACCTCCACAGCAACTGGTAGAATATGGACTCTCTTTACAGCTTCTCAATACTCAACAATAATCAAGTGAAAATATTTTTGTAGAAGAAAATGAAATGGGCACATGGGGGCATTTATCAGTCATTCCACCGCCTGTCACCCCACAAGTCATACTGCAACGTGTGAGGGCTTCAGTCCGCCTAATAAATCTCCTGCCTCATCGCCTGCTCACATAGAAATAGGAAGTGCCGCATATAACTTTCTTATCTGTGACATCATTTGTTTTCAGCCAACATACAGCCAAACTCCATCACAGATTACAGATAGATCATCTGCTGTATACACTGCATTTGCAATATAACTGAGACAGAAACTCAGTTCAACTCCATTGATAAGTGTCTCCCACAGTTTGGTTGGTCTGTGTTTTCACTGCCAGTTTTTTACTAACCCGGCAAGAAAAACAGGAGAGACACTATGGCATTTGGCCACCAGGTGGCTCTGATAGCATTAAGGTCCCACCCCCGAGGAGCTTAGAGCATCTTGGAGAAGGAGCTGGACTCCTGATGGTACCAAATACTTATAAGTACTTTTAAAATATAATTGTAGGCTATTGCAATTAATATAGAAATAACCATTTTTGTATCAGGTGACTATAATAAATAATAAAAATACTTAATTTATCAAATTATATTCTATATAAGTTCTGTGATCTATGAATGTTCTTAAAACTCCAGTTAAAGTTCTTTTGTTTTGTTTTTGTGGTTGGATAGATTGGGTGATAAGAGAGGTGGGTTCCCTTGGACCAGACAGTGAATTAATGGGGAACCCTGGTGGGAGACAGTTTCAAAGATGCTTTGCTGGGCCTCAGAGAATATTACATTCAGGCTTGATTTAGCGACGGAAGTTGCGTCGAAGGTGCGGATGTTCAATGGTGCTGCCAGGTGAGTTGCTCAGCTGCAGGGTGCCTGGTTGTGCTGCGGGGGGAAGGGGGGGGGGGAGCGGTTCGGGGCTGCATGGATGGACCGACGGGGGTGATCTGTTATTAAATTAGAATCATTAAATAAATAGATGGAATTTAGCCCAATGTCCAAAAAAGTTACAAAAAATATTAAAAGGACCACTGTTAAGAAAATCTTAAAATGTAAAATATATGAACACATATACAGTGGTGTGAAAAACTATTTGCCCCCTTCCTGATTTCTTATTCTTTTGCATGTTTGTTACACTTAAATGTTTCTGCTCATCAAAAACCGTTAACTATTAGTCAAAGATAACATAATTGAACACAAAATGCAGTTTTAAATGATGGTTTTTATTATTAGTGAGAAAAAAAACTCCAAACCTACATGGCCCTGTGTGAAAAAGAAATTGCCCCCTGAACCTAATAACTGGTTGGGCCACCCTTAGCAGCAATAACTGCAATCAAGCGTTTGCGATAACTTGCAACGAGTCTTTTACAGCGCTCTGGAGGACTTTTGGCCCACTCATCTTTGCAGAATTGTTGTAATTCAGCTTTATTTGAGGGTTTTCTAGCATGAACCACCTTTTTAAGGTCATGCCACAACATCTCAATAGGATTCAGGTCAGGACTTTGACTAGGCCACTCCAAAGTCTTCATTTTGTTTTTCTTCAGCCATTCAGAGGTGGATTTGCTGGTGTGTTTTGGGTTATTGTCCTGCTGCAGCACCCAAGATCGCTTCAGCTTGAGTTGACGAACAGATGGCCGGACATTCTCCTTCAGGATTTTTTGGTAGATAGTAGAATTCATGGTTCCATCTATCACAGCAAGCCTTCCAGGTCCTGAAGCAGCAAAACAACCCCAGACCATCACACTACCACCACCATATTTTACTGTTGGTATGATGTTCTTTTGCTGAAATGCTGTGTTACTTCTACGCCAGATGTAACGGGACACGCACCTTCCAAAAAGTTCAACTTTTGTCTTGTCGGTCCATAAAGTATTTTCCCAAAAGTCTTGGCAATCATTGTTTTTTAGCAAACTTGAGACAAGCTTTAATGTTCTTTTTGCTTAAAAGTGGTTTGCGCCTTAGATATCTGCCATGCAGGCCGTTTTTGCCCAGTCTCTTTCTTATGGTGGAGTCGTGAGCACTGACCTTAATTGAGGCACGTGAGGCCTGCAGTTCTTTAGATGTTGTCCTGGGGTCTTTTGTGGCCTCTCGGATGAGTTTTCTCTGCGCTCTTGGGGTAATTTTGGTCGGCCGGCCACTCCTGGGAAGGTTCATCACTGTTCCATGTTTTTGCCATTTGTGGATAATGGCTCTCACTGTGGTTCGCTGGAGTCCCAAAGCTTTAGAAATGGCTTTATAACCTTTACCAGACTGATAGATCTCAATTACAGTACTTTTGTTCTCATTTGTTCCTGAATTTCTTTGGATCTTGGCATGATGTCTAGCTTTTGAGGTGCTTTTATTCTACTTCTCTGTGTCAGATAGCTCCTATTTAAGTGATTTCTTGATTGAAACAGGTGTGGCAGTAATTAGGCCTGGGGGTGACTACAGAAATTGAACTCAGGTGTGATAAGCCACAGTTAAGTTATTATTTAACAAGGGGGGCAATCACTTTTTCACACAGGGCCATGCAGATTTGGAGTTTTTTTTCTCACTAAATAATAAAAACCATCATTTAAAACTGCATTTTGTGTTCAATTATGTTATATTTGACTAATAGTTAACGTTTTTGGATGAGCAGAAACATTTAAGTGTGACAAACATGCAAAAGAATAAGAAATCAGGAAGGGGGCAAATAGTTTTTCACACCACTGTACATATACTTAAGAAGTATTTTTCTTCAGAGTAAAATGAGTGATAAATGACTTTTCTCCTATGTTGCTGTCGCTTACAGTATGTAGTAGAAATCTGACAGAACCGACAGATCTGGACTAGCCCATCTCCTCATGGAGGATTCTCAGGGTTTTCTTTGTTCTCAAAAGCACTTAGTGAATGGCAGTTGCTCCGTCCAACTGGTATAAAAGTTGCCAAAAAAGTGTACGGTGAGCAGGGAAGCTGGCCAGTATCGTTGTATAAATCCCTTTTCAGGAAGAGTCTTAATAAAGAATTAAGGCCATGGTGAGAATCACCTATGGAGAGATGGGCTAGTCGAAAACCTGTCAGATTTCTACTACCTACAGTGACAGCAACATTGGAGAAAATAAATGTATAGCTTATTTTACTCTGGAAAAAATGCTTCGGTACTTATCCGTTAGCCGGGCGCATCCGGCAGGTGGCGCTAATTACTATTCCCCCTCCAGGCCGACATGGATAGTAGGGAAAGATGTAACTCTGGTGGAGTTTTGTCGCCACCTAGAGGATGCGCCCGGCTAACGGATAAGTACCAATGCTTCTTATCTCTATGTGTTTCCATGTATTTTAAACATAGTGGTCCTTTAAAAAACAAAACAAATACAGGAAGAAGGCTGCGCATCCCTGACCTAATACTACAGTTGAATGGTTAATCGCTGTGGCATACACCGCCCCTCCTGGACTAAAATTGCACGCCCCGCATCCAAACAACGCAATACTGGTTTATGGAGAAAGTTTAGCTTAAAAAAAAAAAGTCTAAACTATCTATTTGTTGGTTTGATGTCGGAAGTAAATGCTATTTGAGCTTTAAGGGACTTGATCTCTATATACATGGTGGTGCATGAAAGATCGGCCTGGCTGCTTGTCACAAGTGCAAATATACAGGCAGACGCTGGCCGGCCAGTCCCTGAGCAATCCAGTGGCGTAGCAATAGGGGGTGCAGAGGTAGCGACAGCATCGGGGCCCTTGGGTCATAGGGGCCCCGTGGGGCCGCCCCTTAACCACAGTATTAGCTCTCTATTGGTCCTGTGCTGATAATAATCACTTCTATAGATGATTTTAATAGTGGTAATCAGTAACAAGCTGCTCCCCAACCCCTTCCTGCACCTCTGACACTGTAGTTGCCATTGGCAGGATTCAGTGCAGTGTATCAATTGTTATGTATAGAGTGCTTTGGGGGCCCCAATGTAAAACTTGCACCGGGGCCCACAGCTCCTTAGCTACACCACTGGTGCAATCCTTACCCAATCCCTGCTATGTGTGTGCCCTTCTCAGCTTTATTGAAGCCTATGTCACTGTATTTGCTGCTGTATGTGGGTAACGCTCTCAAGTGGCAGCAAATACAGGCAGGACAGGCTGTAATAGACCTGGGAGGACACACAGAAGCCGAGTCTGTCCTGCACCACCCAGAAGAAATGATTTAAATCGAACCTGAAGTGAAAATACATTTATGAGATAATGAACTGTATGTGTAATACTCAGGGCCGGATTTACCATAAGGCAGTGTAGGCACGTGCCTAAAGGCGCCTGATAATGGAACGGCGGCTCATTCCCCTCCCCAAGCACCTCCCTCCCTCCTTCCCTATGCAGAGTCCTGATGAGAGTGTAAATGAGAGGTTACTCACCCAGCTCTCTGCATTCCACTGATGAGAACTCCCTTCAGTCAGGGGCACCTCTAGTTACTTAATACTGAGGGTTCTCTAGCTATCTAAGAGGGTACTTCTGGCTACCTAATACTAAGGGGCACCTGTAGCTGCCTATGACAGGCAAGGGAAGTAAGGGAGAAGTGACAGCTGGGAAAACAGTGAGCGACAGCTTGTGATAAGGTTTTACTGTAGGCAAGTTCAAAGCGTCATTATTTCTGCTTTGTTTCATAGCTTAAAAGACAGAGTGTGGTTTCTAAACTGGAAATATGACAGAATGATGCAATGTTATTAAAAATCTACTGTATATAACTGGAAAAAAAATGACACTCATTTGTTTGCTGCTAATGTTCCATTCATTATCCATACTACACATACAATTCATTAGATCATAAGTTATTTTTCCACTTCAGATTTACTGTAAACATTGTGCATTCCATGTAATAGTGACAAACCCCATAATATATGCGGCATGTGAATGTAAGGCTGGCCGCAGGAAAATCTCCTGTCACATTTATCTTCCCACCTGCAGTTTATTGTCACAGTGTAAATACTGCAGCGTTAGATGTGATGAATTGTCACTGAGCGGTTTTCGCGGTACGGGCGACGCGTTTCTGCAGCAGGAGATCACATCTTAGTTTGGGGAGCGTCACATTCCCTTCAGCTAGGAGTTAATGTTTATTATGTTCATAAACGCTGAGCTACGCCCCAGACTTTATTGTGAAACAGGTGAGAGGTTTAAGCATCTGATCCTTCCTCCCTGGAGAGGAACGAAGAGAGGGAATCAGCTCCTACCAGGCAGGAGACCCCCCTACACCCCCCGCCATGGAGCAGCGCTACTGGTGGACCTCCTGTCTGCTCCTCATCACTTGCGGTAAGTACAAAGGATAAAGACATCTATGAGAATAACTGAGGGCTGAACTTAATATTGCTATAGTAGGAGTGATAGTATTGCTGCACTGCGTTATAACACTGGCAACATAAAAAGAAGTCTAAAGGTGGTCACACACCATACAATTTTTTTAATATATGTTCAATTCAAGAATTGCAATCAATTTTTCTGACTGATTGTAACATTTCAAAAATCTGACCAATGTACCACACACACCTATGTTAAATTTTTCCCCAATTATGATAAAAATGATTGGAATCTATGAGAAAATTACTAGGGTATGTATATTAATAAATTGACAATCTAACACACACCATACAATTCTCTAGAAAAATGGAAGAAAAATTTCTAGCACTCCAGATCGATAAAAATCTAAAAAAAAATGGGAAATCCGATCGAATTTTTCAGACGAATGAAAAAAAGCTTCCAATTTTTTCGGGAGATCCAATCATATTTATCAAATTGCCGTAAAATTGGATGATTTTATTGTATCGTGTGGGGCCACCTTAAATGTGCCCATACACTGTACAACAAAAACGTTTGATATTCCCGTTTATTCGACCAAAACGATCGAATTGAAAATATTTTTTTTTTCGATGAAGAAAAATGAACGATTATCCCGTTTTTTCAATAAAAATCCGATCTGACATGTTGGAAAAATCTGTATATTTGATCTAACGGAATAATCGAATGAAATTATCTAATCGAAAAAAAATGAAAAAATTGTACCATGTATGGGTAGCATTTGTAGCGAAAAAACATTTGTGCAATCAGATAATTCTGATTGGATGTGATTGGATTAGTTGTAAACAAGCTCCGTTGATTGGCACAATCGATTATGAATGATTATAAAAACAGTTATCCGATTGCATTTTTGTCAAACCAAAATTTGTATTTTCTTGTCGGTTGTGATAGACAGGAAGCAAAGATTGTTTCGCTGATGGTGAAGTGAACGATGTATTACGATATTTCACTTCCGATCAGAATTATCAGATCACTTGAACGATTTTTCGCTAGAAATTGGACCATTAGTGATCACATTTAGATTCCTATTCATGAAAAATGTGATGATCTGAGTGTTAATGCAGTGTTTCCTAAGGTGAACCCATAAAGGAAAAAAACATTAAAAAGTAGATGTTTACCTCAGTAGAGGAAATTATGGTGAGATAGGGCTAGTGTCAACCGAGCCCCCACTTTCTCTCCAGGTCCTAGACACCTGCCTAAGTTGCCTTGTGGATGATCCGGTTCTGGATTCCCCCATCCCCCCTTGGCCACGTCCTTCCTGATCAGAGCTTGTTGGATAAGTTCTTGTGGCTCGTACATGGAAGGGCGCGGGGACGTGAAGAGGAAGTGGGTCCCGGCCAGCAGGGGTGACATGGGAAACCTCTGGACTATACTGAGACTTTGCTCTATCTACTGAGGCAAGTATCTGTTTCTTTATGTTTTTTTATCCTTAGAGTTTCACTTTAACATTATTTACCCACTGGATGCTCTGTGTTTGGGCTGGGGCACACCGAGCGGCTTTTTGAGCTTGCGGCTGCGGATACGCTAGGGTAATGTATTTCAATGGGGTGGTGCACACCACAGCGGGAGGCGTTTTGCAGAAACAAATACTCCCAGGGTGAGGCATTTTTTGGATTGCGGAGGCGTTTCTGCCTCAATGTTAAGAATAGGAAAAATGCAAACTGCTCTGAAAAATGGCAGATCAGAGCGGTTTTCCAGGCGGTTTTGTTACAGAAGCTGTTCAGTAACAGCTTTACTGTAACAATATATGAAATATGCTACACTGAAATCCGCAGCAGCAATCCACAAAAGGCTAGCAAAACGCCTCATAAAAATAAACAAAAAGCATTTAAAAATCTGCTAGCATTTTGCGGATCTGCTAGCGGGTTTTGGTGTGCACCAGGCCTTTATTATGTAGGTTTCATGCTGACCCTGTATTGCAAGCACTTCAATATAATCATAAATGTTTCTGCTGTAATGAATCTTATCTCAGTCAGCCTGGCTCTATTCTGGTACATTGCCGGGGAGAGGGAAGCTTGTTATCACCCCTCCCACATTCCTGCTCCTCACTGATTGGCTGAGGGCAGCTCAGGGTGACATAAGGCTGAGAAGGGAAATACACCCCACCCCTCTGCAGAAGCTGCTAAAATATGATCTATGCTATGCTCACGTGTTTACAAAGCAAGCTAGATATGACAGTGCAGTTTCTAGGAGGAAAAAAAAAGTTAAGGAGGAAATGACATCAAGATTGGATTCAGCCAGAGGTAGTAAAGATGGAAAATGCCTGGAAAAACTGTTTTCTCTTTATTTACTATATAAAATTCACTGAAATCAAAACGTGGACAGTACAATACATCTGTTATGTAAGTAGAACAAGTATTTATCTACTTATATATGTGGGTTTTTTTCCAGGGATAGTATGGCTGCACCTGCTGCCTTAAGATTACTTCCAGTGTAATACAGAGTGACAGCAATGCAAAGGCTCCCCATCACTGGCGTAACTACTGGGGATGCAACCCCATTGGCCGCAGGGGTGCTGGGGCCCCTCTGGGGCCCGCCAGCCGTGTGCGGGGGGAGCGCTGACTCCCTCCCGATTGTGGGACCCCTCAGCCAGGTGTGAAACTGGCCTCGGCGTCTATGGTCTCTGCTGCCCACATTGCGATTTTCTGGTGACTGCTGCCCACATTACGATTATTTTCTGGTGACTGCTGCCCACATTACGATTATTTTCTGATGACGTCTGGCTGCTGCCCACATTATGATTATTTTCTGATGACGTCTGGCTGCTGCCCACATTACGATTATTTTCTGATGACTGCTGCCACATTACGATTTTTTTCTGATGACTGCTGCCCACTTTACGGTTATTTTATGGTGAAATGCTGCCCACTTTACGATTATTTTATGGGGAAATGCTGCCCGCTTTATGATTATTTTATGGTGAAATGCTGCTCAATTTATGATTCATTTCTGGTGAAATGCTGCTCAATTTATGATTAATTTCTGGTGAAATGCTGCCCACTTTACGATTATTTTATGGTGAAATGCTGCCCACTGTACGATTCATTTCTGGTGAAATGCTGCCCAATTTACGATTAATTTCTGGTGAAACATTGCTGCATTAAGATTATTTTATGGTGAAACGCTGCCCCATTACGATTATTTAATTCCTATGGGGGGGGGGGGGGCATCCTCATTTTCACAGGGGGGCCCAGTGATTTCTTGTTACGCCCCTGCTCCCCATTATTGCTGCAAGGATTGGCGGGTGGTAGGGTCAATCACTATCTGGCCCGTAATTAATTACTGACCAAAACTCCACCCCCTCCAGCTGTAAGATAGCCGCGGCCATGTTTACCGAAGTCTTCCGAAGCTCTGTGGCCACCCCCACCTGCTTGCTGTGGCCCACACCCCAGTGGCTGACGAACTGGGGGCTGGCTGCATCAAGCAGGTGGGGGTGGCCACAGAGCTCTGGACAACTTGAGAATAAACACACCATGACGGCGTTGCTGAGGAGAGGGGGGAGTTTCTGACATTAAAGTGGTTCCGAGATGAACTTTTACACATTGCATAATTGGGTTCCTTTCCTATTGTTTATAGGGCATTCCTAAAGCCAAATACTTTTTTGTGTTTGTTTTAATACTGTAATTCCCTATAAACTAAACAAGCCACGCCCATAGGTTTTCAGAGAGCCAAGGCACTTTCAGACAGTAGCAAGGGCTCATGGGAGCTCAGCCTGGGCAGGAGGAGGGGGAGGTATTACTAGCCAGAGGTTTCAGAGGCAGAGGGGAGGAGGGAGGAGGAGGGGGGGTTAGTTTTTTTTGCTCAAGATGCAGATAAGCTTGCCTATGTGTAATGTTTACAAACAACATGGCTTCTGTCATTGTATCACAGGAAGAAATAATCATATTCTATTAAAGTTGTTTGCAGTTAGATTTGCTGTGTAAACTATCTAAACTTTAGATAAGATATGCAGTTTAGACAGGTTACTTGTTATAGTTAGTTTTTCATCTCGGATCCACTTTAATGCATTATGGGCCGGTGGGTGAGTAATTACCTGTCACCTGCCGATCCTTGCAGCAATATTTAGGGAGTCTTAAGGTCCGTACACACGCCGGACAGCAGGCAACGACGGGTCCGTCATCACCTCCCGCTGGGTGGGCGTTCCAGCGACAGTCCGGCGTGTGTACAGTCTGTCTGCAGACTGATACGGCTGTTTCTGAGCGATCCGCCCGACTGTACACACGCCGGACTGTCGCTGGAACGCAGTGGCGTAGCTAAGGAGCTGTGGGCCCCGATGCAAGTTTTACATGGGCCCCCCCAAGCACTCTTTACATGACAATTGATACGACGCACCAAAACCTGCCAATGGCAACTACAGTGTCAGAGGAGCAAGAAGGGGATGGGGAACAGCGTGTTAATGATTACCACTATTCAAAGTATCTATAGAAGTGATTATTACCAGCACAGGCCCAATAGAGAGCTAATACTGTAGTTGAGGCATGGCCCTTCGGGGCCCCTCTGGCCCAAGGGCCCCGATGCGGTCGCAACCTCTGCAACCCCTATTGCTACGCCCCTGCTGGAACGCCCACCCAGCGGGAGGTGACGACGGACCCGTCGTTGCCTCCAGTCCGGCGTGTGTACGCACATTTACATTGCTGGCTCTCTATTTTGGAAGTTCTCTTTATTTGAAGTAGCTCCTGAGCCCATTAGCATTGCCCTGTGGAGTGGGGGTGCCGCACAATGAGAGCCTAGGTGCTAACCCACCATCATTTCTTTGTTTGTTAAGCCGCATATACACATACAAGCACGGCTGCCCACTGGGTCTGAGACTTGATGTAGGCGCCGGGAAATTTGGGTGCAGGGTAAAGCCAAAAAACAGCTTACCCTGCTCCTAAAAAGGTCCCGGCAGCATTATTTACTATTCCCCCTCCAGGCCGCCGTGGACACTGGGGTAAGATAGATGTATTACGGCTTCCAGCTATTGCTGGCAGTTGAATTACAGTGCTTTTATTGTAATTTGGGCTCCACCTTTTGACGGCACCCAAATTACTGCCTGAGCGCCACCGTAGCCGCCCGTAATTCACATTACGGCCTGTGGCGGACACAACTTACTGCGCTGTTTTTGCCTTAGTCGGATCATATTTCATCTTCCCTGTAAAATAACTATTCATTACTTGTTTATTTCTACAAATAATTTTGATAATGTACCATGTAACTGCCCTATGCTATTTTTACTTATGATATTCGGGGCCCATGTTGGGGGCCCATGTTTGTATGTATATTTGTCTTTCAAAAATTGGCAGTGTGTGTCTAATAAAATAATTTTGAAAATACAATAACTCTTCAGCTCTCTGCAATTGAAAAAGTACCAAAAAGAAGGTGAAAAAAAATTATTTTGAGTATTTTCTTGCTTGTTGGGGGTTTAACCACTTCAGCCTAACTGGACGAAAATTTTCGTCCAGTTAGGTTGCGCGCACTCCCGTGGGTCGCGCGCTCTCCTGTGCCCCCCCGTGCGTGCCCCCCCTGCTGGCTGTTAGCCCAGCTATCAATGAAAGGGATTATAAATCCCTTTCACTGATCGGACCCCCCCCCCCCCCCCGGAAATAAGCCGACAGTGTCTCTTCAGACGCTGCGGCTTTTCTGAGCTCTGGTCTTCTTTCTTCTTCCTGGAAGTGAGATCGATCGCTCCCAGGACTTTTTGACTGTGGCCATCTTGTGGCCAAATAGCAAACTACACCAAAAACACACTTTGTATTAAATAAATACATTTTTAAACATGAAAAACCCTCTGTTTACCTCCCACACCAAAAAATCCCCACATACAAGTTTTAATTAAAAAAAAAAAAATTACAATAATAATAATAATAATAAAACAAAAAACATAAATAGTTACCTAAGGGTCTGAACTTTTTAAATATTCATGTCGAAGGAGTATATCAATATGATTTATTAAATTATGGGCTTCTAAATAGTGATGGACACAAATTGAAAAAATGCACCTTTATTTCCAAATTGAATATCGGCGCCATACATTGTGATAGGGAAATAATTTAAATGGTGTAATAAGCGGGACAAATTGGTAAATAAAGTACATAGGTTTTAATTATGGTAGCATGTATTAATTTCAAACTATAATGGCCAAAAGCTGAGGAATAATGATTTTTTTCCATTTCTTTCTTAATATTCCTGTTAAAATGGATTTAGAATAAATTAATTCTCTGTAAAATGTATCACCCACAGAAAGCCTAATTGGTGGCGGAAAAAAAACAAGATATAGATCAATTCATTGTGATGAGTAGTGCTAAAGTTATTGGCAAATGAATGGGAGGTGAAAGTTGCTCAGATGTAAAAAAAATCTCAACCCTGTAGGCTGAAGTGGTTAAAGAGACACTGAAGCGAGAAGAAATCTCGCTTCTTGTCTCATAGTCAGCAGGGGCATGTGTGCCCCTGCTAAAACGCCGCTATCCCGCGGCTAAATGAGGGTCCCTGACCCCCCCAAACACCCCCCTGCAAAATCTAGGACCAACTTGGTCGTAGATTTTGCTGTTGTTGAAGCAGGGCTAACGGTTGCAGCCCTGCCTCTCAGCGCCGTCTATGAGCGGCGCATCGCCGCCTCTCCCCCGCCCCTCTCAGTGAAGGAAGACTGAGAGGGGCGGGGAGAGGCGGAGATACGCGCTGACAGACGCGCGTGAGGCGGGGCTGCAGCGGTTAGCCCTGCCTCAATCCGGAAGAGATCCCCCGCTGCTCGGAGGGGATTTTGGGGGGTAAGGGACCCCCGTTTAGCTGCGGGATAGCGGCGTTTTAGCAGGGGCACACATGCCCCTGCTGACTATGTGGTCTGAAGCGAGATTTATTCTCACTTCAGACTCTCTTTAAAAGGCATTTTATTGACTGGTGGGAACATCTCACCTAGGAGAAAGCCTCAGGAGGATATGCTGATTGCACATTGGGCTGTAATGACTATGGGAATTTCCCGTGGGTTGCGGTGTGTGGCGTAATGTGTGAGCTTCAAGGAAACGTTATACCATTTATATGTATATGTGGCGACTGTTAGGAAAACATGCAGACTAAGCGTAAGATTTATGAGACAAGACAACTCAGAAAACAAAGCGATACATACCTGAGAACAAGCAATGTAAATGTTCACTGAACTTTGTAATGCTCGGTTAGTGTAAATCTCGTGGCTTTACTGTTTAGACTTTCCAAATAATCTGTCACCTCCACTGGCTGCGGCTCAAGAGGAATGTCAAGTGTCAACACACACCCAAGCCTTGCCAGGGAAATGAATGAATTGCCCTTCTGCAACCCACCTTTTTGAATAGACATTTTTCTTATACACAGGGCCCCCAACCGCACCGTTTTCGGCGGGACGGTCCCGATTTTGGGGGGCCGTCCCGCTGTCCCGCGCTGCGCCCCCCCCCCCCCCCCCCCGGTCCCGGCCGCTGGGGAGTGAGAGGGAAAAAAGCCGATCGAGGCACCAGCCCGCCCGGTATGCGGCATGGATGGCCGCCGCCATCATTATCCTTCTCCCTCTTTCTCATTTGTGCCCCAGTGTCCCCTTCCCCCCCGCACAGTAAAATGGGCAGCGGAGCGGGCAGTAAGTCATACCACTGCCGTACCGGGATCCCATCTGGTCTTCTCGCTTCCTGCTTCCTGTGACATCACAGGAAGCGAGAAGACCAGATGGGATCCCGGTACGGCAGTGGTAAGACTTACTGCCCGCTCCGCTGCCCATTTTACTGTGCGGGGGGGAAGGGGACACTGGGGCACATATTAGGAGGAGGGAGAAGGATAATGATGGCGGCGGCCATCCATGCCGCATACCGGGCGGGCTGGTGCCTTGATCGGCTTTTTTTCCCCCTCTCTCTGCCTGGCCACCCTCCTCCTCCTTCTCCTCACCACCCCGGCACCCTCCCATTTGGGAGTAATTTAACAATTTAAAAAAAAACAAAACTTTTTTTTCCTGGGGTGGGCGTGACTAGGGGTTGGGGGCGTGGCCAGGGGTGTGGCCTAATTGTCTTGTTTTGGGACATTGAAATGTTGGGAGGTATGTATACATCTACCAACCTGTTTCTACATACTACACCATTGGGCTCCCGTTTTTTGTCTCCTGTGTCTCTTTTTAGAAGGTGTCTTCACACCCACTACCCATTGCCAGGGAAATAAAAGACTTAAGGCAAACGTGAAGTGAAAATAAAATAATCAATCTTTTTATCTGCAGCACGGATCAGAAATAGAACTTTCCGGAAAGTGCATTAAAAGGGAAATAAAAACTCGAGATGCTAGCATAATATTGCCCCTGTTTAACTCTCTAGTAAGGCCACATCTGGAATATGGAATTCAGTTCTGGGCACCACATTACAAAAAAGATATTGCAGTTTTAGAGCAGGTGCAGAGACGAGCAACAAAATTGATACGTGGGATGGAAGGTCTCGCTTACCAAGAAAGGTTAGATAAACTGGGTTTATTTAGTCTAGAGAAAAGACGCCTTAGAGGGGATCTAACTAACATGTATAAATACATCAGAGGGCAATATAATAGCTTGGCGGATGAGCTTTTTGTACCTAGGCCTTCTCAAAGGACTAGAGGACATGATCTGCGCATGGAGGAAAAACGTTTAACCCATTTTTATTTAGGAAAGGGTTCTTTACAGTAAGAGTGATTAAAATGTGGAATGCATTGCCACAGGAAGTCGTTATGGCAAACTCTAAACCTGCATTTAAAGGGGGCTTAGATGCTTTCCTTGCTTTGAATGGCTACAATTACTAGGTAATGCCCAGTGATGTTGATCCAGGGATTCTATCTGATTTTGCCATCTGGAGTCGGGAAGGAATTTTTTCCCTTTTGGGGCTAATTGGACCATGCCTTGTAAAGGCTTTTCGTCTTCCTCTGGATCAACAGGGATATGTGAGGGAGCAGGCTGAACTTTATCCTCTGGTTGAACTCGATGGACGGATAACTATGTAGAGCCAGATTCTTATTTTCAGCTCTTAAGGATAAAAATCAGAATTGAAGTTTGAGTAGGATATAACATCAAGCTGACATGGTCGGTGGTTATTCATCTGCCGCACAGAGACAGGATGACTTGGTTGCATTTTCATCCTTATCCTATCAGAGGTGTTCACACAACTTTCCTGCCCTCTAATTAGATTTTGAAACAGCTGCAGTACAACTGCTTCTGCTGCACAGATAAAGCACTGCTTTGTTAACCTTTGCAAGGAAGAGAAAAGAATAAAAATATAAAGTGAACACACCCTGGTAGTCAGGGGCAGTTCTACCACGAAGCAACGTGAATTGCGTGCCCATAGCTCCCAACTGTCCCTCTTTGGGAGCCCTGTCCCTGTTTCCTTCTCCTTTGTCCCTCTTTCTATGTAAATACTGTATTTATATTTCTCTACTAAAAAAAATGTCTTTGACTCTAAGCTTTATTCCCATCCTTTAAATTGATATATTACTAATATTAAATTGTTACTATGAAGGAAAATGAACCAGGATTGAAAGGACCAGTGTGGTTTGAATTATAAAACAACATATTTTCATTCATCGTGACATCATGCGCACATCGCTCCCGGCCGCAGTCGCACACTGTAGGACATGTGCAGCCAGGCCAGTGATGGCCGAACCAGGCGACCCAGAAGAGGGTGCCGGAGGGCATATACAGGCAGTGGAGGGGGCAAGATAGAGAACGGGGGGAGCGGTGAGCATCAGGACGCTCACCATACATGCTGTTAGAATTTAAATATGATATGCTTGAATTCTGAGGCCAAGTAAAAGGACTTACTCTGCAGAGTCTCTCTTTAGAATTAGAGAGTATTTCTAGAAGCACTGGAGAACATTGTGCTTCTGACTACACTAGGCCGGACGAATGTCCTCTCCTCGGTCTCCTAGGACGAAAGGGCAACCTAGGATCACCATCAGTACTCTTCATTATGAGAGCACCTCCTTGGGAAAGAAAAACATTAGCAATTTGCATTATGCTTTGCTTAGTCAGTTTTTTTAGTCTCTTTCTGATCTCGGAAATCTCGCTGTTCTCTAAACCAGGATTGGCCTCTGGAAACTTTCGCTTATCCGACTGACATGTCCGACTCTGTCTCTGCTGCCAGCACATCAGCTTTCTCGTTTCCATATTGCCAAACTCCTGAAACCGAAATACAAACAAATCAATTCTTATGAATGATCTGGGTTTCGCCCTGCGGGCTTTTACTTTGTACACCTTAGATTGATCAATATATATATTGATCTCGTTTCTTTATAGTTCTCTTGAACTTTGTTTACTCTTGTTGGTAGAATGGAGCTAAACTCCTCTCCACTACCTCATGTACAATGTCATAAGTACTTACATTTTTCAACATATGCTCCCATGGACTTCACCTTTGGAAGCTCTTACCCTCCCTCATAGCAACCAACACGACCCCGCCCCGTTTCTCATATTGATTTCGGCTCTGGTATCCTTTAAGGCTGCACACAATGCAATTTCTAATCAGATCAACGTGTCAAATCGATAGTGTACAGCACATTTGATATGCCCTCGATTGAGAACAGGATCGATTTTGTGCACTACCGATCTGAAAATTGATCCTGTTCTCGATAGGGAGCAGATTGAACTTGCCAGAAAATATCGATTTGAACCATCGATCTGGTGGGAGATTGCATTGTGTGTATCAGCCTTTAAGCCAGACATACATGGGCTGATTTATGGCAAGCCAGTCAACCCCTATCCATCTACAATCAGAAACTGATTTGATATCAGAAATCTTTCAAGCGTTGGTCATTATTGTTATTGATTGATATAGCGCTAGCATCTCTCATGGTGCTGTACAGCAGAAAACAAAGTATAGCAATACAATATAAACAGTACAACAGGTAACAGTGCAAGACAATGGTGGGTTACAGCTGATGCAATGAAAAAAAACAACTACATATTTTTCACAGGGGTGGGAGATATGTACATCCATTACACAGCAATGTGAGACAAAAGGGGAAGAGAGTCCTGGCCAATCGGCCGTGCAGCCCAGGTTTAACCTCCTTAGCGGTATGCCCGATACTGTGTCGGGCATACCGCTCTCTGTCCTCAGGAGTCCCCCATAATTAAATCATTTGATCACATGGCTGTAAAACCTTTAGCTAGCACTAGGCTAGCTAGTAAAGGTTTTCGACACTCCCCGATACCCCCCACTCGCCCCGTTTATACAATACCCAGCCTAGATCCAGCGATCATGCAGCCTCCTTGCACAGCTATGGGGAGGATCGGGTCTGCGCATGACGTCATGTGCGATCCTCCCCATAGTGAAGACCGGAGCTGAGCAGGGAGGCTGCATGATCGCTGGATCCAAGCTGGGTAATGTATAAATTGGCTGGATCGGGGGATCGGGGGGTGCCGGACACCTTTATTAGCTAGCCTAGTGCTAGCTATAGGTTTTACAGCCATGTGATCAAATTATTTAATTATGGGGGCAAAAACTAACAAAACCTCCTGAGCGGCGTAAGGCTCAGGAGGTTAAGGGACGGGACAGTATGGTAAAGGGAAATTGCGTATGAGATGGGAAAATGGTGGTCAGTGTCCAAAGTGAGATAGTATGCTAGCCTGAAAAGGTGAGTTTTTACGTTGTGCCTAAAAAGGATAAGTGTGGGTGAGTGGCGGACGTGTTGAGGGAGAGTGTTCCAGAGGGGGGAAAGGATCAAGAGAAGTCTTGTAAGCGAGAGTGAGAAGAAGTGACTAGAGAAGTATACAGGAGCATATTGTTAGTAGAGCAGAGGTTGTATGTAGAATGGTCTGGAATGCAAGGTAGATAATAGAGCGCAATCAGGGGCAGTATATATCAGATCAAGTAAAGCTGGAATAGTCTCACCTTGTGTAGTAGCTGGCAAGATCACATTGGTTTGTCCAGCAGCAGGGTTTCTGTCCCTCAGCAGGGTTTCTGTCCCTCAGCAGGGTTTCTGTCCCTCAGCAGGGTTTCTGTCCCTCAGCAGGGGACTGGGCTTGGCAATTTAGCTGATCCTCCTGTGTTGTAGATCAAACAAGGATCCGCTGGTACTCCTCTGTGAGTATCTGCCTGGCCTGTGTGCTTGTTCTGCTATAGGCAGCTGCACTACAGACTTCGGCAGAGAGGGCTGACAGGCAGCGCTGTTTGAATGGAGAGACTCCTCTGTTGCTCTCCAAGGCTATAGAAGCAGCTAACAGGGAATTAGGAGTGTGAATAGATGAGCCGTGCAGCGTGCATGCGAGAAAGATAGGCGGATGCTGTGTAAAGGTAAAAGGTTTTCATATGCATGTGTAGTATGGTCAGGGCCGGCGCTACAAGTAAGGCAAAAGGGACAATTGCCCCCGGGCCTCAGAGTCCCTGGGGGCCCCCTTTGCCAGCCAAAGATGTCCGCCACTTCCCCTGACAGTGTGTCCTGGCCACGGCAGCCGTTGGATACCTTGTCTGGCTGCGTGTGGTCTCTGCCTGGGCTGGGTGCCTGTGCGGCCGGTGATTGCAGCGATGCAATCATGCAAAGTTTAGAGTTGGGGAGCTGAGACTATAAGCACCTGCTTCCAACTGGCGGCGTCCTGGACTCCATGGTTACCTGGCTGCGTTACATACACGCCAGCCGTAGCGCAGAGCTCCTCCCATCATGTGACTCAAGCATGGATGTCACGTGAGGAGAAGCACATCGGGAATTAACAGCTTATCTTGGTAACAGCGGGACATGCGGTCAGACCACAAGGTGGGCTTGCTTTAGGGCTCCGGGAGCTGATTTTTCTTGGGGGGGGGGAGTCGGCTATGAATCCCCCAGATTTTGTTTGCCCCAGGGCCCCCTTGCAGCTTAAACTGGCCCTGAGTATGGTATCTTTTAATAAGAAGGAGCTAGGTTGTAAAGTGCTTTATAGACGAGAGAACCACAGGCAGTTGAACCACAAGCATTGTACCACCCTGTGCAGCACAATTTAGCCATATACCAATATTGGAATATTGTCTAAATGACCACCTACCACAGAGTACCGATAGATAGATAGATAGATAGATAGATAGATAGATAGATAGATAGATAGATAGATACTGTAGATAGATAGATAGATAGATAGATAGATAGATAGATAGATAGATAGATAGATAGATAGATAGATAGATAGATAGATAGATACTGTAGATAGATAGATAGATAGATAGATACTGTAGATAGATAGATAGATAGATAGATAGATAGATAGATAGATAGATAGATAATATTGTACACAGCATAGACCATAATCTAATATGTGACTGTGTCTCGGCTAATCTATTGCAGGTATGAGGCCAGTTTGCCCACAGACTACCAGTGGATTTGATACTACAGTGGACACTCTTACATTTAGTGTGGCTGACTCTACACCTGGAATCAGTTCCTCCAGTATAGTTAATCCCACAACAGGTATCAACACCTCCAGCATAACTGTCTCTACGGCAAACACCAATACTACGAGCACAACCTCTGCCACAGTGTATCCCAACATGACAACCACTGTGTCTACCACCGATTATGCCTCCACAGCAGTCTACATGACAAGTAGCCCCACCACCAATCTTACAAGTGTGAATACAAGTACTACTACTATAACCCAGCCAACAACTTTTACCACTACAGACACCACCATTTTAGATGGTTCCACTACCGATCTTACAGCTGTGACTACACTTAATGCTTCAACTGAGCCAACAAATACTTCTACAACTACATACACCACTGAGTATACAACTAATATTACACTCATAACTAATACTACAGAAACCTTCACTTCAACTATTCTATCTACTGCTTCTCCTACAACATCTACAGCTATGACCGGACCAATAACTACTATTACAACTACATACACCACTGAGTATACAACTAATACTACACTCATAACTAATAATACAGAAACCTTCACTTCAAGTCTTCTATCTACTACTTCTCCTACAACATCTATATCTACAGCTATGACTGAATCATCAAATACTTCTACAGCTACATACACCACTGAGTATACAACTAATGCTACACTCAGAACTACTCCTGTGGACACATTCATTTCAAGAAATCAATCCACACCTTTTACCGCGGAGGTTACATCTATACCTATGAATGAGACAGCAACGACTTCTAGAACTACATACACCACTGAGTATACAACTAATACTACACCCAGAACTAATGCTACAGAAACCTTCACTTCAACTATACTATCTACTGCTCCTCCTACAATATCTACAGTTATGACTGCACCAACAACAACTACTTCTATAACTACATACACCACTGACTATACAACTAATACGACAGAAACCGTCACTTCAAGTATACGATCTACTGCTCTTCCTACAACATCTACAGTTATGACTTCACCAACAACTACTTCTATAACTACATATACCACTGACTATACAACTAATACTACACTCGGAACTAATATTACAGAAACATTCACTTCAACTTCAAGTATTCTATCTACTTCTTCTCTATCTACTGCTTCTCCTACTATACCATCCACCATTTCTGCCAGTAACTCTACCATGTCACCAACAAATGCCACCTTACCAGCAACAAGCAGTTCCACCAGTTATGCAACAATTGGGAATACAACAACTAGTACCACAACTAGTACAGCTGCTGTAACAAGTGCAACTGCATCTTCCTCAGCACAGAACACTACAGAATCAACAACGGCTGTAAGTACAGCAATTTTACTAACGACGCACAACTTAACTACTAGTCCCGTGCCAAATACGACTGTAAGCACTATAAGCACACTTACCAGTACCACACCAAGTACTACTACTAGCCGAAGCCCCACACCACTAACTGGCAATTCAACAACTGTAGCTGCGGAAACAACCAACACTACAATCAAACCAACTGCCTCAAGTACAAACGCCACAACTGCCAGTGATGCCACAACAAGCACAACTACTCCTACAACAACAAGCACCTCAACAACTCTAACAACATCTACCAGCTCAACAACTAAAACCAGCACACAAACTACAACCACAGCTCCTAATAAAAGTCCAGGTAAGTCAAAGATCTAATCATACAGGAGCTCCATGAATTTTCAATACATTAGCCATCAATTATTTGACCTTTTTTGCCTGTTGTTGTTTTTGCCTGCATAAGTTTTTAATATGCCTCAAAGTTTGAGTCTAGTCCAGGTATGCAAACGTAATAGATATACAGATCGACTTTAGAGAATTGGAAGCACCCAGGGACAGCCCATGGAAGGGAGGGGGTAAGAAGGGCATGTGACACATGATATGAGGGTGTGGCCAAGCTTTTATGGGTGTGTCCAGCTAAGGGGAGGCATTGCAATAGCTCAGTTGTACAGTTATAATAATACATATAACAGACAGATTTTTAAAATGTTATTAATAAAAGAGTGCAGCCTCCCCCCCAAAAAAAGTCAGAGTAACCCATTACCACCTGTCTTGCGCACCATGCAGGACGAGGAGTGGACCAGTGACTTCACAACCTACCCGTACCAGCTAATCATGGTTTTTAATATTTGGGCAGGTACCTTGCAAAAAGTGGAAAATCCCCCCTCCTTTCAAAGCACCCTAGACCTATGTAAAGGGATCTCCTCTCCACCTTGTCGCCCTAAAAAGTTGGGGGGGGGGGGGGGGTGTTAGGGGCTGCTTTACCGAATTTGCATGCTGGGAAAAAAAAAAGCTGGCTGAATTTTTACAGATGCGTACCCGCACCAGCACCAGTGGGGGCATCCATCTCAGACCAAGAGAGCCCTAGAACCGCAGTGCAGGTCTTAAAGAAGTCATCAAGCTACTCATGCTACCCATAGTACTACTTACCCGGGGCTTCCTCCAGCCTCCAGCAGCCACTATGTCCCTCGCCGCAGCTCTGCTCTCCGCTGCTGGCCCCCGTTCCCTAATGGTGCGCGGGACAACCTCCGGGTCGTCCTCTACTGTGCCTGCATGAGCGCCGCTGTCAGTCACCTCCACGTGGTCCGGAATGTACTGTGCAGGTGCAGAACTACTGCCCCTGTGTAGTATGTTCAGGACCACGTGGCGGTTATTAACAGCGGCGCACATGCAGGCCGTGCACTATTGGGGTACGGGGGCCAGCGGCGGAGAGCGGAGCTGCGGCGAGGGACATAACGGCTGCCAGGGGCTAAAATAAGGCCCAGGTAAGTAGTACTATGGGTAGCATGAGTTGTTTGATGACTCCTTTAAAGTCCATACCCACAGCAAGATGTCATCTGTCAAAATAACTGATGAACGATCATTCCAACTGACATTGGCCTCAATTCACTAAGATCATGCTGGAGATAATAAGGCAAGAGAAAACTTACCTCCACACAGTGAGAGAGTTATCTTATCTCTTCATTCCTTACGTTACCTCCTCTGTAGTTAATTTACCTCCTCTGTAGTTATTTTCACATGCAGTTAATTAACAGCCTGTCTTTAACTCTGGAGTTATTTTAAGGATTGGAGAGTTAACTTAAACACAGAAGAGTTAACTTTACGTTTGCCTGAGGTAAAATGTTTCCTGAATACTACATGCCTTATCACCATGGTGATAACTATAGAAACGTTATTAAAGACAGGAGATAAGCTTAGTGAATTGAGGCCATTGGCCTCAATTTACTAAGATCATGCTGAGATAATAAGGCAAGAGATAACTTGCCACCACACAGTGAGAGAGTTATGTTCATTCCTTAAGTTACCTCCTCTGTAGTTAAATTACCTCCTCTGTAGCTAAGTTACCTCCTCTGTAGTTATTTTCACACGCAGTTAATTAACAACCTGTCTTTAAAGAGTAACTGTTAACCCAAAAAATCAAATTTAAATCTCTATTGCAATGTTTTAAATAGTTTGTAAGGGAGCCAAAAAGGCAATGCTGAAGTTAAAAAGCAATCTAATTTTTTTACTGTGTGACTATCATTCAGCCTTTTCCCCCAGCTCCTAAGGAGGACGCAAGGCCGCATAACAGATACTGCAGAGCATGCCCATGTCTGCCCGACCCCCCTCTTCCCCCCAGGACCAGGTGCCGATGTCTGTCCGCTCCCCCCCCCCCCCCCAAGAGCCGATGTCTGTCCGACCCCCCAGGACCAGGTGCCGATATCTTCTCACCCCAAAAAGCTGACACCGAGAGAGAGCGGGAGCAGAGTACATCTACACACTTCCAGCGCCGCCACCGCAGCTCAGCCGCCGAGTCACATGTGAGAGAATCACGAGCAGGAGAGAGAGAGATGCACGGCGACAGGGCAAACTTGCGGTGGCGGCGCTGGAAGTGTGTAGATGTACTCTGCTCCGTGTCAGCTGTTTGGGGTGAGAAGATATCGGCACCTGGTCCTGGGGGGGTCGGACAGACATCGGCTCTTGGGGGGGGGGGCGGGTTGGGGGGGCAGCGGACAGACATCGGCACTTGCTCCTGGGGGGGGGAGAGGGGGGAGGGCAGACATCGGGACCTGGTCCTGGGGGGGAGAGGGGGGTCGGGCAGACATGGGCATGCTCTGCAGTATCTGTTATGCGGCCTTGCGTCCTCCTTAGGAGCTGGGGGAAAAGGCTGAATGATAGTCACACAGTAAAAAAAATTAGATTGCTTTTTAACTTCAGCATTGCCTTTTTGGCTCCCTTACAAACTATTTAACACATTGCAATAGAGATTTAAATGTGATTTTTTGGGCTAACAGTTACTGTTTAACTTTAGAATTCTGGAGTTATTTTAAGAATTGATGAGTTAAGTTAAAGACAGATGAGTTAACTTTAGGTTTGCCTGAGGTAAAATGTTTCCTGAATACTACATGCCTCATCACTATGGTGATAACTGTAGAAACGTTATTAAAGGGAACCTGTACTGAGTAAAATTATTTAAAATAAACACATGACGTAGCTGCAATTGAATATTACATACTTACCTCACAGTCAGTTCCTCTCAGAAGCTCACCATTTTCTTCTTACAGTGATCCCTTCCAGTTCTGACAATGTTTTATCAGAACTGAAATATACCAGTTGCTATCAGTTATATATCAGCTGCTGTCAGTTAAAACTGAATGTGCAAGGTAATGTCCATGTTTCCCTATGGCTCAAGTGGGCGATATTACAGATTAACAATGTGCTGACCAGGAAGCTGTTATGGGGTAATGGCCAATTTCAAAATGGAGGACGGAGAATTCTATTGATCACAGGGGACAAACAAAATGCAGGAGAGGAGAAAGAGATTGATGAGTAGACTACACGGGAGGTAAGTATGATGTGTTTATGTTAATTTGAGCTTTTCATTTTCAGGTGAGGTTCTCTTTAAAGATAGGAGATAAGCTTAGTGAACTGAGGACATTGTGTAACTATCTTTTAAAGAAAGAGTCGTAAACGATGGTCACAGACGGCTAACGCATGACGATGCTCATGTATTTTGTTTTCGACCGTCATGATGGATCAAATTGGATCAACTCATTCAACGTCCCCCAAATCTTTAAATGATCTTTCTGCTAAAGTCTATGGAACTTCCTCCTGCAGCGTTCTTCATTTACTGCGCTCTATTGCTGTTCTGCACATCCCATCACTAATAATCTTTGCCTTGTTTCCATCTGTGCGCTTCTATCCGCTTCTGTCCTTTTTTTATCAGCACATCATTGTTAGAGATTGAAACGTTTCTGAATTGATACATGTTTCTGAAAAGCGGTCAGATGCAGAAATGCAGCAACACTACATTTTTATAACGCTGCTCAGCGCAGCGCATAGATGTGAACCAGACACATTTAATTACATGGGAAAATCAATACCTTGCTGATCGCACAGGGCAGTGCGCTGTGGAAAGCGCACAGAAACGGCGCTGATGTGAACGAGGCTTAACACCGCCACACCCTCCACTTTATTATAGCCTTTATCCACCCTCTTGCCAGCCGATAAAATGTTCAGTGAATTAGTAGATAAGTGTTTGCAGACATCTGCACATAAGTCTGCTTTAAATGCAGAACAAGAAAAATGTATTTTATTTTAATGAACCGTTTAATGAACCGTTTAATGAACCATTTGTAAAAATGTTCAGCAATCTAAGCTGATGTCTAATACACCTTCTGGCAGGCCCGGATTTACATCACAGGAGCCATTAGGCGCAGATGATCTGGCATCCTAGACTCAGCCATCCCTGAACCTACAAACACCCGCTGAACCACACCACAAGTGTGCTGGCTCTCCCAGATGTCACTTCTCCCTTACTTCCCTTGCTTGTCATAGGTAGCTACAGGTGACCCTTAGTAGGGATGGGACGAATCCACAATTTCTTCGAATCCGAATCCGGATCCGAATCTAAAAAGGTTCTCGAATATCTCGAACCTTTCGAATCCCGAATCTAACGAATCCTGCACATAAGAATTGTGCGATCCGTGGTATAGTTGCCCGCAGTATAGATACCCAGGCATAGGTAGCGAGGTAAAGGTGCCTTCAGTATAGCTAGCTAGGAATGGGTGCCTTCAATATTGGTAGCTTTCAGTATAGGTAGCAGGGTATAGGGGCCTTCAGTATAGGTAGCAGGGTATATGGGCTTTCAGTATAGGTAGCAAGGTATAGGGGCCTTCAGTATAGGTAGCAGGGTATATGGGCTTTCAGTATAGGTAGCAGGGTATAGGGGCCTTCAGTATAGGTAGCAGGGTATAGGGGCCTTCAGTATAGGTAGCAGGGTATATGGGCTTTCAGTATAGGTAGCAGGGTATAGGGGCCTTCAGTATAGGTAGCAGGGTATAGGGGCCTTCAGTATAGGTAGCAGGGTATAGGGGCCTTCAGTATAGGTAGCAGGGTATATGGGCTTTCAGTATAGGTAGCAGGGTATAGGGGCTTTCAGTATAGGTAGCAGGGTATAGGGGCCTTCAGTATAGGTAGCAGGGTATATGGGCTTTCAGTATAGGTAGCAGGGTATAGTGGCCTTCAGTATAGGTAGCAGGGTATATGTGCCTTCAGTATAGGTAGCAGAGTATATGGGCCTTCAGTATAGGTAGCAGGGTATATGGGCCTTCAGTATAGGTAGCAGGGTATATGTGCCTTCAGTATAGGTAGCAGGGTATATGGGCCTTCAGTATAGGTAGCAGGGTATATGGGCCTTCAGTATAGGTAGCAGGGTATATGGGCCTTCAGTATAGGTAGCAGGGTATATGGGCCTTCAGTATAGGTAGCAGGGTATATGGGCCTTCAGTATCGGTAGCAAGGTATAGGGGCCTTCAGTATAGGTAGCAGGGTATAGGGGCCTTCAGTATAGGTAGCAGGGTTTATGGGCCTTCAGTATAGGTAGCAGGGTATATGGGCCTTCAGTATCGGTAGCAAGGTATAGGGGCCTTCAGTATAGATAGCACAGTACATGTGCTTTCAGTATTGGTAGGTAACTAGGTATAGGGGCCTTCAGTATAGGTAGCAGGGTATATGTGCCTTCAGTATAGGTAGCAGGGTATATGTGCCTTCAGTATAGGTAGGTAGCTAGGTATAGGGGCCTTCAGTATAGGTAGTAAGGTACATGTGCCTTCAGTGTAGGTAGGTAGGTAGGTAGGTAAAGGGACCTTCAGTATAGGTAGCAGGGTATAGGGCCTTAAGTATAGGTAAGTATGTAGGTAGGCAGGTATAGGTGCCTTTAGGTAGGTAGGTACGTATAGGGGGCCTGTAGGTAGGTAGGTAGGTAGGTATTGAGGCCTGTAGGTAGGTATAGTGGCCTGTAGGTAGGTATAGGGGCCTTTAGGTAGGTAGGTAGGTATAGGGGCCTTTAGGTAGGTAGGTAGGTACGTATAGGGGGCCTTTAGGTAGGTATAGGGGGCCTTTAGGTAGGTGGGTATAGCGGCCTGTAGGTAGGTAGGTAGGTAAAGCAGCCTGTAGGTAGGTATGGATAGTGGCCGGTAGGTAGGTAGGTAGGTAGGTATAGTGGCCTGTAGGTAGGTAGGTAGGTAGGTATAGCAGCCTGTAGGTAGGTAGGTAGGTATAGCAGCCTGTAGGTAGGTAAGGATAGTGGCCGGTAGGTAGGTAGGTAGGTAGGTATAGTGGCCTGTAGGTAGGTATAGTTGCCTGTAGGTAGGTATAGTGTCCGGTAGGTAGGTAGGTATAGGTGCCTTTAGGTAGGTAGGTATGTATAGGGGGCCTGTAGGTAGGTGGGTAGGTAGGTAGGTATTGAGGCCTGTAGGTAGGTATAGTGGCCTGTAGGTAGGTAGGTATAGGGGCCATTAGGTAGGTAGCAGGGGCGTAACTAGGCCCCACCGGGCCCCCCTGCAGATTTTCTGAGCGGGGACGTCAGCCGCTAGAGGGAGAAGTCGTCGATGGAACGCACGGAAGCAGGTATGTATCTGCCCGCCGCTCGCTGCCCGCTGCCCACAGCCCCACACACTAAAGAGCTGGAGGGGAGCACAGAGGGGAGAGCCCCGAGGTGAGGGAGAGGGGGGAACTACCCCTCTCCCCGCCGACTGTGGGCAAGGCTTTCCCCTCATGCTGCCACCCCTCCAGCACCCACAAAACGGCCCCAAGCGGGCCCCAGGGGGGGGGGCCGGGCCCCCCCGCGGGCGCAGGGGCTGCAGGGCCTATTCCTACGCCCCTGGTAGGTAGGTAGGTAGGTAGGTATAGGGGCCTTTAGGTAGGTAGGTATAGGGGCCTTTAGGTAGGTAGGTAGGTAGGTATAGGGGCCTTTAGGTAGGCAGGTAGGTGCGTATAGGGGACCTTTAGGTAGGTATAGGGGCCTGTAGGTAGGTATAGCGGCCTGTAGGTAGGTAGGGATAGTGGTAGGTAGGTAGGTAGGTAGATAGATAGAACCCCCCTCCCCCGCCAACCCCCCCACGGCCCCCTCCGTCCCCCGTGCCTCCTCCGCTCACCCCTGCATAATCTACTCACCTTTCCCGTGGAGCGCAGAGCGGCAGACCTCTTCGTTACTTCCCTGTTCCCTCTAGTGGCCGGACCGGCTCTTACTAATGACGTCATTGTAAGAGCCGGTCACTAGGGGGAACCAGGAAGTCGGCGAGAGGTCTGCCGCTCTGCGCTCCGCTATGGATAGGTGAGTGGATGCGGGCAGGGGGGGCGAGCGGAGGAGGCGCGGGGGGGGGTCGGAGGAGGTCGGAGGAGGACGAGTGCGAGCGGCGGATGCGCGGCGATGCGGCGTCGGGATTCGGCGGATTCGTATAGTGGAAAATGGCGTCGGGATTCGAATCCACGAATCTCGAATATTTCCTAATATTCGAGGGATTCGTGGATTCACCGGATTCGTCGTCCCACCCCTACCCCTTAGTATTAGGTAGCCAGGGGTGCCCTCAGTATTAGGTAGCTAGAGGTGCCCCCGAGTGAATAGAGATCTAGTCAGTGGAATGCTGAGACTCAGGTGAGTAACCTCTCATTTATGTTCTGCTTGGGACTCTGCATTGGGAAGGCAGAAGAGAAGCAATTTGGAAGGGGAGTGAGTCGCCTTTCCATCATAAGGCGCCTGTAGGCATGTGCCTACACTGCCTTATGGTAAATCTGGCCTTGCCTTCTGGAATTACTCTTAAATATTGAATCACTCCTTTGGGGTTGATTTTTTCTTTACATAGAATCAGGTACATGCGTAGGCAGACAACTTCCAACAGAAAAAATTAAACACCTTCCGCTTGTGCTCCAGATCTAGAAGACATTCTTTATTGCTTTAAGTATTGCACAATTATCTGGATAAGAAGCTTCACAGAACATTTCCTCCTCCTCCTAATAAAGAGGAACCCAATATTTCCCCAGAAGCAACTGAAATGAAGCTAATTAATAGACCAGCTATTGTGTGGGTGATTTCTGTGGTCAGGCCGTATGCAAATCTGAGACAATCTTTAGGTGTGATTTTCCTGTTTTACAAGTTTGGGACAGTTCTGTCTATAAATTCCCATTACTCAGCACCCCTCCTCGGATCAGGGAATTACTTCTGTGTAATATCAGAACAAACACAGAGCAGAGAAAGGAAGGAAGTTTGGAAAATTTCCTATAATTTACATAGTTGGCCAAAACTATGGCTCCTTTGAGGGCTCGTTCACAGTAGGTGCGTTTCCGGCCTTTTTTCAAGCGCTGGTGATTTTTAAAAACACTCACAAAACGCTGGTGCAATAAATCTCTATGAGAAGGTTCATATTAGCGCGGTTCGTGTGCCGTAGCAAAGCGCTGCCTGTACCATTTTTGAGGCGATTTTGCCTCAGTGGAAGGTATAGGAAAAACACAAATGCTCACAAAATCGCTTTGTCAGCGATTGCGCTCACGGTTTTAAGAATAAATACATTGGGCCTGATTCACAAAGCGGTGCTAACAGTTAGCACGCTGGTGAAAAGTCCCTTATCACGCCTAAACTCAGTTTAGGCATGATAAGTTTAGGTGTGATAAGTTTAGGTGTGATAAGTTTAGGCATGATAAGTTTAGGTGTGATAAGTTTAGGCATGATAAGTTTAAGCACCAACTGCGTTAGCACCACAGTGCACAGCTGATCAAAAGTTTTGCGCTAGCAAAGTCTGGTGCACTTCGCATAGAGTTTAATGGCGCTGCTTTGCGTTTGGGACTTTGCACGCTATCTACACTTATCTAAACTTAGCATGCCTAAACTTATCACACCTAAACTTATCACGCCTAAACTGGCTTTTCACCAGTGTGGTGCAAAGGCTATCATGCCTAAAGTCTTTTAGGCGTGATAACTGAGTTATCACCGCTTTGTGAATCAGGCCCCTAAACTCTGTTTAGGCATACGTTTAGGCATGATAAGTTTAGGCATGATAAGTTTAGGCATGATAAGTTTAGGGGCTTGATTTACAAAGCGGTGCTAACAGTTAGCACGCTGGTGAAAAGCCCTTTATCACGCCTAAACTCAGTTTAGGCATGATAAGTTTAGGTGTGATAAGTTTAGGTGTGATAAGTTTAGGCATGATAAGTTTAGGTGTGATAAGTTTAGGCATGATAAGTTTAAGCACCAAGGGCTCGATTCACAAAGCGGTGCTAACCCAGTTAGAGACTTTAGGCATGATAACCATTGCACCACTCTGGTGAAAAGCCAGTTTAGGTGTGATAAGTTTAGGCATGATAAGTTTAGGTGTGATAAGTTTAGGCATGCTAAGTTTAGATAAGTTTAGATCGCTTGCAAAGTCCCGCACGCAAAGCAGCGCCATTAAACTTTATACGAAGTGCACCAGACTTTACTAGCGTAAAACTTTTGATCAGCTGTGCACTGCGGTGCTAACGCAGTTGGCGCTTAAACTTATCACACCTTAACTTATCACACCTAAACTCATCATGCCTAAACTTATCACACCTAAACTTATCACACCTAAACTTATCATGCCTAAACTGAGTTTAGGCATGATAAAGGGCTTTTCACCAGGGTGCTAACTGTTAGCACCGCTTTGTAAATCAGGCCCCAACTGCGTTAGCACCGCAGTGCACAGCTGATCAAAAGTTTTGCGCTAGCAAAGTCTGGTGCACTTCGCATAGAGTTTAATGGTGCTGCTTTGCGTGCGGGACTTTGCACGCTATCTACACTTATCTAAACTTAGCATGCCTAAACTTATCACACCTAAACTTATCACACCTGAACTTATCACGCCTAAACTGGCTTTTCACCAGCGTGGTGCAATGGTTATCATGCCTAAAGTCTCTAACTGGGTTAGCACCGCTTTGTGAATCGAGCCCAAGGGGCTCGATTCACCAAGCGGTGCTAACCCAGTTATCACGCCTAAAGGACTTTAGGCGTGATGACCTCTTCACCACTGAGTTAGCACCGTTTTTGCCTGCACTTCGCGCGAAGTTATCGCGCGCAAAGTTTTGCGCGCGCACCCGCACAGGCGCGCGCGCAAAGTCCCATAGGGTTTAATGGGCGCATCGCGCGAAGTGCGGGGCGCTTCGCGCGCACGCACGCGGGAGCGCGCGCAAAACTTTACGCGCGGAAACTTCGCGCGAAGCCCTTCTTATCATGCCTAAAGTGACTTTAGGCGTGAAGAGGGCCTTTTCACCACGGTGCTAACACTTTGCACCGCTTGGTGAATCGAGCCCAAGGTGTGATAAGTTTGGGTGTGATAAGTTTAGGTGTGATAAGTTTAGGTGTGATAAGTTTAGGCATGATAAGTTTAGGCATGATAAGTAGATGTACAGAGGCGCCAAAAGGATAAAATATGCTAAAATGTTTAAGATATTCGGGTGGCGGCGGTGGACCGGCCACTCAGAAATAGACTCGATGCTGTCGCTTAAGATAAAGACAATTTATTCACATACTCCATGAACAGAGCCACAACTCGTTTCACGGGTATATTCCCGCTTCCTCAGGCAATAAACAGACAGGAGTACACAGTACAGTCTCAAGGTCACGAATAGCGCCTAGAGGCCTAAACTATTATCAAGCCTAAAATGAGTTTAGGCATGATAAGGGGCTTTTCACCAGCATGGTGCAATGGTTATCACACCTAGGGCTTGATTCACAAAGCGGTGCTAACTGTTAGCACGCCTGTGAAAACCCCCTTAGCACGTCTAAACGAGAATGAGGCCTAAATGTATCCTTTAAGGCAAACATAGGGGGTCTACATAACTCCCAATTTTTTGAGATAAGAAAGAGGGGCACTTAACTAAGGACTAAGCTGATTGAAATCTACGCCCTGTTTTGGTGGTTACCTGGCTGGCAGAGCGTAGATTTCAATCAGCCGCCACTGTGCGCATTCGCCGTTTCCTTGCTCCTGCCAATCTCGCCGCTGAATTCCGACCTCTCTCACCACAGCTCACTTGTTCTGCCTGTCCCTATGAGAGCAGGTCCCTGTGAGCGGGTCAGGAGACGATTTCATTGGCTCCTGACCCGGTCTTTCAACAGAATTAACTCCCATTGGCTTACATTGAAAGACATGGTCAGGAGCCAATGAAAGCGGCTCCTGACCGGCTCACAGGAACTCTTCCGTTATATAGATGGCAGAGTGGGTGGCCCAGGATCCCGGCGTGCGGCGGTGACGGCGATTGCTGTGGGTAAGTGCGGCGATTCATTGGTATCCGGCGGTGTTCTGCCGTTTCTGGTACCAGCGGTCTCTGGTCCTTAAAGGGGCAGAGACCGCAGGTACTGAAATGGTTAAGCCACACTCCTAATCACACCCTTGACACATCCATATTCCCTAGCCACGCATACCACAAAGATTTCATGACAATTACACACATATTTTTAGGTAAAAAAAATACATGTATTTAAATAGATCTGTACATTAATCCTGAAAGAGAGACAAATGAGAAGGAAAGAGGGGCAGAGGGACAGGGTCCCCAAAGAGGAACAGTCCCTTCAAAAGAGAGACAGTTGGGAGCCATGGTAGGTGAACAGAGGCGCCAGAAGGATAAAAGTACATAACATTTTTAAAAAATTGCTGGGAGGAAGTGGTGGACTCGCCTCCGTTAAAGCAGACACCAAGTAATGTAAATATATAGATATACACATTTATTGAAAATACCCCAAAGATGCAACGCGTTTCGCGGGCACAGCCCACTTCTTCAGGCAATAAGCAGGGGATAAACAACTGTAAACAAAAGACAGAGGCATAGCTATAAATGTTGCCATAAAAAGATACAAATGGATTATTATTTAGTGTAATAAGAATAGTATTTCAAACATAGTGTTTAGTGATATGTTATAGTAGGGGGGTGATTGCAAGGAATGGGTCGGTGTAAACTAGTGTTGGGCGAACATCTAGATGTTCGGGTTCGGGCCGAACAGGCCGAACATGGCCGCGATGTTCGGGTGTTCGACCCGAACTCCGAACATAATGGAAGTCAATGGGGACCCGAACTTTTGTGCTTTGTAAAGCCTCCTTACATGCTACATACCCCAAATTTACAGGGTATGTGCACCTTGGGAGTGGGTACAAGAGGAAAATTTTTTTTAGCAAAAAGAGGTTATAGTTTTTGAGAAAATCGATTTTAAAGTTTCAAAGGGAAAACTGTCTTTTAAATGCGGGAAATGTCTGTTTTCTTTGCACAGGTAACATGCTTTTTGTCGGCATGCAGTCATAAATGTAATACAGATAAGAGGTTCCAGGAAAAGGGACCGGTAACGCTAACCCAGCCGCAGCAAACGTGATGGAACAGGAGGAGGGCGGCGCAAGAGGAGAAGGCCGCGCTTTGTGAGACACAACAACCCAGGCCTTGCATGAGGACAAGAAGCGTGCGGATAGCATGCTTTGTACCGCCATGCAGTCATAAATGTAATAAAGATAAGTGGTTCAATAAACAGGGACCACGCGGCAACGCTAACCCAGCAGCAGCAGACGTGATGGAACAGGAGGAGGCGCAGGAGGAGAAGGCCACGCTTTGTGAGACACAACAACCCAGGCCTTGCATGAGGACAAGAAGCGTGCGGATAGCATGCTTTGTACCGCCATGCAGTCATATATGTAATAAAGATAAGAGGTTCCATAAACAGGGACCGGCAACGCTAACCCAGCAGCAGCAGCAGCACACGTGATGGAACAGGAGCAGGCGCAGGAGGAGAAGGCCACGCTTTGTGAGACACAACAACCCAGGCCTTGCATGAGGTACCGCCATGCAGTCATAAATGTAATAAAGATAAGTGGTTCAATAAACAGGGACCACGCGGCAACGCTAACCCAGCAGCAGCAGACGTGATGGAACAGGAGGAGGCGCAGGAGGAGAAGGCCACGCTTTGTGAGACACAACAACCCAGGCCTTGCATGAGGTACTGCCATGCAGTCATAAATGTAATAAAGATAAGTGGTTCAATAAACAGGGACCACGCGGCAACGCTAACCCAGCAGCAGCAGACGTGATGGAACAGGAGGAGGCGCAGGAGGAGAAGGCCACGCTTTGTGAGACACAACAACCCAGGCCTTGCATGAGGACAAGAAGGGTGCGGATAGCATGCTTTGTACCGCCATGCAGTCATAAATGTAATAAAGATAAGTGGTTCAATAAACAGGGACCACGCGGCAACGCTAACCCAGCAGCAGCAGACGTGATGGAACAGGAGGAGGCGCAGGAGGAGAAGGCCACGCTTTGTGAGACACAACAACCCAGGCCTTGCATGAGGACAAGAAGCGTGCGGATAGCATGCTTTGTACCGCCATGCAGTCATAAATGTAATAAAGATAAGTGGTTCAATAAACAGGGACCGGCAACGCTAACCCAGCAGCAGCAGCAGCACACGTGATGGAACAGGAGCAGGCGCAGGAGGAGAAGGCCATGCTTTTTGAGACACAACAACCCAGGCCTTGCATGAGGACAAAAAGCGTGCGGATATAGCAGCAATGCTTTTTGCCGCCATGCAGTCATAAATGTAATACAGATGAGAGGTTCAATAAACAGGGACCGGTAACGCTACACCATCCCAGATGTTCATTGGTCATGTTACTTGGTTGGGGTCCTGGAGTGTTGCGTAGTCGTTTCCAATCCAGGATTGATTCATTTTAATTTGAGTCAGACGGTCTGCATTTTCTGTGGAGAGGCGGATACGCCGATCTGTGACGATGCCTCCGGCAGCACAGAAACAGCGTTCCGACATAACGCTGGCTGCCGGGCAAGCCAGCACCTCTATTGCGTACATTGCCAGTTCGTGCCAGGTGTCTAGCTTCGATACCCAATAGTTGAAGGGTGCAGATGGATTGTTCGACACAGCTACGTCATCTGACATGTAGTCCTTGACCATCTTCTCCAGGCGATCGGTGTTGGAGGTGGATCTGCACGCTTCCTGTTCAGTGGGCTGCTGCTGCATGGGTGTCAGAAAATTTTCCCACTCCAAGGACACTGCCGATACCATTCCCTTTTGGGCACTAGCTGCGGCTTGCGTTGTTTGCTGCCCTCCTGGTCGTCCTGGGTTTGCGGAAGTCAGTCTGTCGGCGTACAACTGGCTAGAGGAGGGGGAGGATGTCAATCTCCTCTCTAAAGTCTCCACAAGGGCCTGCTGGTATTCTTCCATTTTGACCTGTCTGACTCTTTCTTCAAGCAGTTTTGGAACATTGTGTTTGTACCGTGGATCCAGAAGGGTATAAACCCAGTAATTGGTGTTGTCCAGAATGCGCACAATGCGTGGGTCGCGTTCAATGCAGTCTAGCATGAATTGAGCCATGTGTGCAAGAGTCCTACCAGAATCCTCATCATCCTCTTGTGAGCGTTGTGATAGTTGTTGTGATGCATCATAGTCGTCACCTTCCTCCTGGTCTGCTTCTGCTGACCATTCGCGCTGAATTGTGGAAGTCCAACGTGCACCGCTCTGGCCCTCGTCAGTGGTGGCATGAAATTCCTGCTCCAACTCCAGCTGTTCCTCCTCCTCTTCTTCGTCATAGCTGCTGGGGCCAGCGTTCCCTGAGGCGGATGGCCTGATGTTGGTACCATCACGCTGATCGTTTTCTCCTTCAGATTCCCCCAGTTGCATCATGACAGCTGTTTCCTTGATTTTCAACATTGACCTCTTCAGTAAACACAGCAGTGGTATGGTAATGCTGACTGAAGAGTTGTCACTGCTCACAAGCAACGTGGATTGCTCAAAATTTTGGAGGACTTGGCAGAGGTCCAACATGTTGGCCCAATCGGATCCACAGAAGCTTGGCAGCTGTCCGGATGCGCCTCGGTACTGCGCCGTCATGTACTGGACCACTGCACTCTTCTGCTCACAAAAGCGTGCTAGCATGTGCAGCGTAGAATTCCAGCGCGTAGGGACATCACACAGCAAGCGATGGTGGGGGAGATTGAAGCGCTCCTGCATCTTGGCGAGTGCCCCCGAAGCAGTACTGGAATTTCTACAATGTTTGGCCACTCGACGCACCTTCAACAGAAGATCGGCCACGCCTGGGTATGTCCTCAGGAACCGCTGAACTACTAGGTTCATCACGTGCGCCAGGCAAGGGATGTGTGTCAGCTTAGCCAACCTTAAAGCGCGAATGAGATTACTCCCATTATCACACACAACCATGCCCGGTTTCAAGTCCAGCGGTGCCAGCCACAAATCCGTCTGTTCCTTTATTCCCTTCCAAATTTCCTCCCCTGTGTGCTGCTTATCCCCAAGGCAGATCAGCTTCAGCAACGCTTGCTGACGCATGCCAACAGCTGTGCTGCACTGCTTCCACGATCCTACTGCTGCTGGGTTAGCGTTTCCGGATGAGGTACAGCTTTGAGATGCGTTGGAGGAGAAGGAGTCAGAGAGGTAGGTGCTGCTGTTGTTATCCAGTGGGAGGGACGGCGGTGCAGCTGTTTGCGGCGTGGGCAACACCCGCGCCGTAGCAGGTGAGGAATCGCTGCCAGGCTCCACAAGGTTCACCCAGTGCGCGGTAAGGGAGATGTATCGACCCTGGCCGAACGCACTCGTCCAAGTGTCAGTGGTGAGGTGAACCTTGCAGGCAACGGCATTCTTCAAGCTTCGGGTTATTTTGCTGACCACGTGCTCATGCAACTCAGGCACTGCAGAGCGCGCAAAGTGGTAGCGGCTGGGAACCACGTAACGTGGGATGGCCACTGACATCATGCCCTTGAAGCTGTTTGTCTCCACCACTCGATATGGCAGCATTTCGCAGGCCAGAAGCTTGGCTATGCTGGCTGTTACTGCCACGGCCCGGGGGTCATTTGCTGGCAATTTCCTCTTGCGCTCAAACATCTCCGACACAGACAACTGAACCGTAGCGCTGCACACGGAAGGGCTGTTGGTTGTTGTGCTTGATGAACACTGGGAGACCTCAAGAGCACTACTCCGGAAAGTGACAGTGTCAGCGTCGTCTGATGTTTGTGAATGTTGTGAACCACGCAATGGCTGGGCTACTGCTGCTGCTGAGGCGGGTCTGGTGGTGAGTCTGGTGAACCCAAGGGAGGCAGTGTTGCTGGTACCCTGTCCTGCCGCGTTTGCCCACAGAGTGGGATGTTTGGATAGCATGTGGCGGCTCATGCTGGTGGTGGAGAGGTTGTTAATACTTTTCCCCCTGCTCAGGCGAGTCTTGCACACCTTGCAAATCGCCATGGTAACATCCTCAGTGCAGTCTTCAAAGAAAGCCCAGACTTTGGAGCACCTGCCTCCTTGCTGGCGATTTCTGTTTCCTCCTCTTTTGCCTCTCACTCTAACTTCCACGCTTGTGGTGCCTGAAATTGCGCGCCGCCTACCTTGTGGCACAAGGCGAACTCGTGCAGCAGTGGGTTCTTCAACAGACTCATCTGTGCTGCTGCTACGACGGCGATGTTCTCGTTCACAAATAAAATCTGGGTCTCTGTCCACATTGTCCATACCCTCCTCTTCCATCTCCTCAAACTCGTCATATGTCATTGTGGGGGGCCGCCGCCGTGGAGTAGAGCTCCCCAGAACAACCTCTGCGCAGCTCACTCCAACGTCGTCTTCCAGATCTTGTCGGCCGACCTCCTGCAATTGCAACCCCTCCTGCCCAACTTGCTCTGGGATTTGGGTTTCCGAGTCCTCCTCGGACTCGCCTTGTATTTCAGTGCGCGGTGCATTTCCCACAGTTAATGGTTGTGAATCCGGGCACAACATTTCTGGCTGTTCCTCCATTGACCTTTCATAGGTGGAAGTTTGTTGGGCTGGGAATAGCTCCTGCGAATACCCCATTGTGTCCTGAGGTAATTCATAGGACTGGTTATCTGGCAGTTGTGTGCGTGGTGTCGCTGCCGGTTGTGTCAGCTTTGTGCCCACTGGCTCCTTGTAACTGGCTGAGGACTCGGACCTCATGCGTGATGTGCTGGTGCTGCTTAACCCACTGCTGGACGCTTGAGAGGTCATCCAAGTAATTATCTGGTCCTGTTCTTTTGGATTTGTGAGGGTTGTTGTCCTGGACAACATGGGCGGTATTGAGTGGGTTTTCTTGGGTGCTCCCCTGTGGCCTGTACGTGAACCGTCAGGGGAAACACCTCTTCCCTTGCCCCTTCCTCTTTCACCGGATTTCTTCCTCATTTCACTTATCCTTACAGTACACGCTGACTGGCAGCAGTACAGTGGCAGTACAGAAATGCCATACAGTACCACTATTCCCAGCAGCGACACAGAGCACAATGCTATACAGTGGCGGGTGAGCGGTGTACTACTGTTCCCAGGCCCAGCAGACACAGAGTGGAAGTAAACACAATGCTATATAGTCTGGCTGAGCGGTGTACACAGAGTGGCAGTACACACAATGCTATATAGTCTGGCTAAGCCGTGTACACAGAGTGTCAGAAAACACAATGCTATATATAGCGTGGCTGAGCGAGGTGCACAGTGGCAGTACACACAATGCTATATTAGTCAGGCTAAGCCGTGTACACAGAGTGTCAGAAAGCACAATGCTATATATAGTGTGGCTGAGCGAGGTGCACAGTGGCAGTACACACAATGCTATATAGTCAGGCTAAGCCGTGTACACAGAGTGTCAGAAAACACAATGCTATATATAGCGTGGCTGAGCGAGGTGCACAGTGGCAGTACACACAATGCTTTATAGTCAGGCTGAGCCGTGTACACAGAGTGTCAGTAAACAATGGTATATAGTCTGGCTGAGCGGTGTACACAGAGTGTCAGTAAACAACGGTATATAGTCTGGCTGAGCGGTGTACACAGAGTGGCAGTAAACACAATGCTATATATAGCGTGGCTGAGCGAGGTGCACAGTGGCAGTACACACAATGCTATATAGCCAGGCTAAGCCGTGTACACAGAGTGTCAGAAAACACAATGCTATATATAGCGTGGCTGAGCGAGGTGCACAGTGGCAGTACACACAATGCTTTATAGTCAGGCTGAGCCGTGTACACAGAGTGTCAGTAAACAATGGTATATAGTCTGGCTGAGCGGTGTACACAGAGTGTCAGTAAACAACGGTATATAGTCTGGCTGAGCGGTGTACACAGAGTGGCAGTAAACACAATGCTATATATAGCGTGGCTGAGCGAGGTGCACAGTGGCAGTACACACAATGCTATAGAGCCAGGCTAAGCCGTGTACACAGAGTGTCAGAAAACACAATGCTATATATAGCGTGGCTGAGCGAGGTGCACAGTGGCAGTACACACAATGCTATATTAGTCAGGCTAAGCCGTGTACACAGAGTGTCAGAAAACACAATGCTATATATAGCGTGGCTGAGCGAGGTGCACAGTGGCAGTACACACAATGCTATATATAGCGTGGCTGAGCGAGGTGCACAGTGGCAGTACACACAATGCTATATATAGCGTGGCTGAGCGAGGTGCACAGTGGCAGTACACACAATGCTATATATAGCGTGGCTGAGCGAGGTGCACAGTGGCAGTACACACAATGCTATATTAGTCAGGCTAAGCCGTGTACACAGAGTGTCAGAAAACACAATGCTATATATATAGCGTGGCTGAGCGAGGTGCACAGTGGCAGTACACACAATGCTATATATAGCGTGGCTGAGCGAGGTGCACAGTGGCAGTACACACAATGCTATATATAGCGTGGCTGAGCGAGGTGCACAGTGGCAGTACACACAATGCTATATTAGTCAGGCTAAGCCGTGTACACAGAGTGTCAGAAAACACAATGCTATATATATATAGCGTGGCTGAGCGAGGTGCACAGTGGCAGTACACACAATGCTATATATAGCGTGGCTGAGCGAGGTGCACAGTGGCAGTACACACAATGCTATATATAGCGTGGCTGAGCGAGGTGCACAGTGGCAGTACACACAATGCTATATATAGCGTGGCTGAGCGAGGTGCACAGTGGCAGTACACACAATGCTATATTAGTCAGGCTAAGCCGTGTACACAGAGTGTCAGAAAACACAATGCTATATATATAGCGTGGCTGAGCGAGGTGCACAGTGGCAGTACACACAATGCTATATATAGCGTGGCTGAGCGAGGTGCACAGTGGCAGTACACACAATGCTATATATAGCGTGGCTGAGCGAGGTGCACAGTGGCAGTACACACAATGCTATATTAGTCAGGCTAAGCCGTGTACACAGAGTGTCAGAAAACACAATGCTATATATATAGCGTGGCTGAGCGAGGTACACAGTGGCAGTAAACAATGCTATATATAGTGTGGCTGAGCGAGCGGTGTACTACTGTTCCCAGCAGCGACACACAATGACTGGGGGGGACCCTGGCTAGCGTGGCTGGAGAGCGAACTACCCTGCCTGCCTACCCAAAGCTAAACCCACAGACAAATGGCGGAGATATGACGTGGTTCGGGTATTTATTTACCCGAACCACGTGACCGTTCGGCCAATCAGAGCGCGTTCGGGCCCGAACCACGTGACCCGTTCGGCCAATCACAGCGCTAGCCGAACGTTCGGGGAACGTTCGGCCATGCGCTCTTAGTTCGGCCATGTGGCCGAACGGTTTGGCCGAGCACCGTCAGGTGTTCGGCCGAACTCGAACATCACCCGAACAGGGTGATGTTCTGCAGAACCCGAACAGTGGCGAACACTGTTCGCCCAACACTAGTGTAAACTACATAATGTGTATAGGTAAATGGACTAGATAACAGTGGTAAAAGGTAGTTAGTAAATCAGATTAAGTTGGTATCAAATTGACCGCTTTAGGTATATTTCAGTAGAAGGTAGGGAATGGAATAAGTTGTAGCTGGCAAGAGAGAAAAAAAGGCATGTGTAGTGGTTAAAAATAAAGATAAAGACTTACCAGCAATTCAGTTATAGCAAGCAGAGCACCTCTGTACTGTTGTGAGGTCGCTTGCTGCTTTAAATGTGTTAATGCTGGCAGCTCTGGCCTATCCAGAAGCTGCTCCAGTGTGGGTGGGTGGAGTCAGTGGCCATGGTGACAGAGAGTCCTCCAATCAGCTGCTGCCAGCTGTAAGGAGTAGATTGGTGTGCATGTGGTCTTACATAACATGCATGCTTTCTCTGCATGCACAGGGCTGTGTTTAGAAAGGGAACATGGAGCACAGTGGTGTGTTTGCTGCCATCTAGTGGTTCAAAAGAACAAGTACAGTGAAAAGACTTCAAATGTCATTATACATGCTGAAAGATAATGAAGGTAAAAGCATGAACAATGCCCGACTTTTTACAATTGGTAAATAAAATAGTGTATACTTCTGAAATTAATAAAAAATTTATAAAATAATAATAATAATAATAATAATAAAACAATATATATATATAAATATAATAAAGATTATAAAAAAAAATAAAAAATGTATAATAAAAAATAATGTGAATATGACATGAAGATATAAGCATAAAATCGAAGAACACATAAAAAACATAAAAACAATTGTAATATATCCAAAATATGAGGAGGCCATTGGCAAAAATTGTCCAGGCCTGGTAATATATAGTGTATAATCCCGTCAACGGTTTTGATATCGTAGACGAATGTTTGCAGCTGTAATAATTATTATTGTATTAGAAGGATGATAATAATAGTCATAATGAAGATAATAATAAACATCAGTAATAGAAGATAAGATATATATATATAAAAAAAAATATTTATATTTGGGGGGGGGGGGGGATAAAGGAGAGCGACCAAGATAAAAGCAAAACTTTTGACAGGGGTGGTTAGTGGATTTTTTCTATAACTTCGTTAAGGCCCTCCGGGGATAGGGTTCTTAATGTCTGTATCCAGAACATTTTGTGTTTTTTGAGGAGATCAAATGCATTTGGTTTTCTTGTATCCACTGAGTCAATCAGTGTAATATTGAATAGCAGTGGATTGCTGTTGTGATGGGTGCTGAAGTGCCGTGACACACTGTGAAGGGGAAATTGTTTAATGATATTTCTTTTATGTTGTCCGATTCTGCTGCGTACTAATTGGGTGGTTCTCCCCACATACCGGAGCCGGCACGGACAGGAGATGAGATAGATGACATATTTGGAGTCGCAAGTAAACCGTTTTTTCAAAGGGAAATTGCAGTTGGTACTGGTAGAAGAGAATGATACACTAGTGTTGATGAATTGGCAGGCTGTGCAGCGGGTCTTGTTACATGGAAAGCAGCCTGGTTTGAGTGGTTCTGAATGAGTGGGCAGGGGCTGTGTGGGCGGACGCAGTTTACTGGGTGCAAGAATGTTGCGGAGATTGGGAGCTCTCCTATAGGTGATGGATGGTGCTTTGGGTAATAGTGGTCTTAAGAAGGGGTCCTGCATCAGGATCTCCCATCTGTTGGTTAGAATGTCACGAATGTGCGAATGCTGGGCATTGTATTGAGTGATGAACCTTGGAGGGCCTGTGTTGTTAGTTAGTTTTGCATCAGTACTCGGGGGGTTGGGGCGTTTGGCTTTAAATTTAGCGTTTTTTTATCAAGGTCTTAGGATATTGGCGGTCCGTGAATTTTTTGGTGAGGATATTGGATTGGATGTCATATTGTGATGAATCTGTGCAATTCCTGTAGATTCTCCTGAACTGACTGTATGGTGTATTGGTAATCCAGGGGTGATGATGGAAACTTTTGAAGTGAATGTAATTATTGGCATCGACCGGTTTGAAATAAGTTTTTGTTTTGATGTGATTCGATTCGATGTATAGGGTAAGGTCAAGGTATTCTATGGAAGATGTGTGATAGTGGTATGTAAATTGTAACCCTGCTGGGTTGGAATTAAGATAATCAATAAAATGTGGGATGGTAGAAATGTCGCCTTTCCAAATAAAAATAAGGTCATCAATGTAACGTCTGTAAAATACTATATTATTGAAAAACTGGTTGCCAGGGGAGAGTTTCATTTGTTTGAGGTAACCCATCATGAGATTAGTGTACGATGGGGCAAACGAACTCCCCATCACCGTTCCACTAATCTGATGGTAAACTTGTTCATTGAATGTGAAGATATTATTCTGAAGGATAAATTCAGCACACAAAAAAAATAAAAAAAACCTTTTTATCTTATCTTCTATTACTGATGTTTATTATTATCTTCATTATGACTATTATTACCATCCTTCTAATACAATGATAATTATTACAGCTGCAAACATTCGTCTACGATATCAAAACCGTAGACGGGATTATACACTATATATTACCAGGCCTGGACAATTTTTGCCAATGGCCTCCTCATATTTTGGATATATTACAATTGTTTTTATGTTTTTTTATGTGTTCTTCGATTTTATGCTTATATCTTCATGTCATATTCACATTATTTTTTATTATACATTTTTATTATTTTTTATAATCTTTATTATATTTTTTTATATATATATTGTTTTATTATTATTATTATTTTATTAATTTTTTATTAATTTCAGAAGTATACACTATTTTATTTACCAATTGTAAAAAGTCGGGCATTGTTCATGCTTTTATCTTCATTATCTTTCAGCATGTATAATGACATTTGAAGTCTTTTCACTGTACTTGTTCTTTTGAACCACTAGATGGCATCAAACACACCACTGTGCTCCATGTTCCCTTTCTAAACACAGCCCTGTGCATGCAGAGAAAGCATGCATGTTATGTAAGACCACATGCACACCAATCTACTCCTTACAGCTGGCAGCAGCTGATTGGAGGATTCTCTGTCACCATGGCCACTGACTCCACCCACTGACAACACCGCCCTGTGCATGCAGAGAAAGCATGCATGTTATGTAAGACCACATGCACACCAATCTACTTCTTACAGCTGGCAGCAGCTGATTGGAGGATTCTCTGTCACCATGGCCACTGACTCCACCCACCCACACTGGAGCAGCTTCTGGATAGGCCAGAGCTGCCAGCATTAACACTTTTTAAGCAGCAAGCAACCTCACAACAGTACAGAGGTGCTCTGCTTGCTATAACTGAATTGCTGGTAAGTCTTTATCTTTATTTTTAACCACTACACATGCCTTTTTTTCTCTCTTGCCAGCTACAACTTATTCCATTCCCTACCTTCTACTGAAATATACCTAAAGCGGTCAATTTGATACCAACTTAATCTGATTTACTAACTACCTTTTACCACTGTTATCTAGTCCATTCCCCTATACACATTATGTAGTTTACACCGACCCATTCCTTGCAATCACCTCCCTACTATAACATATCACTAAACACTATGTTTGAAATACTATTCTTATTACACTAAATAATAATCCATTTGTATCTTTTTATGGCAACATTTATAGCTATGCCTCTGTCTTTTGTTTACAGTTGTTTATCCCCTGCTTATTGCCTGAAGAAGTGGGCTGTGCCCGCGAAACGCATTGCATCTTTGGGGTATTTTCAATAAATGTGTATATCTATATATTTACATTACTTGGTGTCTGCTTTAACGGAGGCGAGTCCACCTCTTCCTCCCAGCAATTTTTTAAAAATGTTATGTACTTTTATCCTTCTGGCGCCTCTGTTCACCTACCAATATATTTGAGTCCACCCCAGGTGGAGGGGTGATCTACCCCCTTTCTTCCTATCTACAGAGAGCGACTTCTTAACCACCCTGGCGTTCTATTAAGATCGCCAGGGCGGCTGCGGGAGGGTTTTTTTTAAATAAAAAAAAACTATTTAATGCAGCCAACTGAAAGTTGGCTGCATGAAAGCCCACTAGAGGGCGCTCCGGAGGCGCTCTTCCGATCGCCTCCGGCGCCCAGAATAAACAAGGAAGGCCGCAATGAGCGGCCTTCCTTGTTTTGCTTACATCGTCGCCATAGCGACGAGCGGAGTGACGTCATGGACGTCAGCCGACGTCCTGACGTCATCCGCCTCCGATCCAGCCCTTAGCGCTGGCCGGAACTTTTTTGTTCCGGCTACGCTGGGCTCAGGCGGCTGGGGGGACCCTCTTTCGCCGCTGCTCGCGGCGGATCGCCACAGAGCGGCGGCGATCGGGCAGCACACGCGGCTGGCAAAGTGCCGGCTGCGTGTGCTGCTCTTTATTTGATGAAAATCGGCCCAGCAGGGCCTGAGCGGCAGCCTCCAGCGGTGATGGACGAGCTGAGCTCGTCCATACCGCCCGGCTGCTTAATCCTGAGTGAGGACAGGTCTAATCTCCTCACCTGCCTAATGAGTGGTTACCTAGGTGGTAACCCGTGTTTGTGAGTATTACCATCTCACTGTTTCATTTATCCAATCAATTTTGACATACTACACCAGGGGTGCCCAATAGGTCGATCGCGATCTACCGGTAGATCGCGACCGCCTGATCGGTAGATCGCGGCCTCTTGGCCGCGTCCCATTGAAGTTAGCAGCCAGCAGCTGTATAACACAGTTTCTGCTGCTGGCCGCTGGAGGAGAGAGCCTGGCCAATCAGCGGAGAGGAGGAGAGAGCCTGGCCAATCGGGGAGGGGAGGAGAGAGCCTGGCCAATCAGGGGAGGGAAGGAGAGAGCCTGGCCAATCAGGAGAGGAGAGGCGCGCAGCCAATCAGGAAAGGAGAGGCGCGGTGCGCAGCCAATCAGGGGAGGAGAGGCGCGCAGCCAATCGGGAGGAGAGGCGCGCAGCCAATCGGGACTCGGAGAGGCGGAAAACTTCCGAGTTCCGACTCCACTCACGCTGCCCACCGGAGCCAGGCCTGAAGATCTGGACGCCACAGCGGGAAGACACCGGCCCTATACCCAGGTAACCTATACTGAAGGGACCTATACCCGGCTAACCTATACTGAAGGGACCTATACCCAGCTAAAGTATACTGAAGGGACCTATACCCAGGTAACCTATACTGAAGGGACCTATACCCGGCTAACCTATACTGAAGGGACCTATACCCAGCTAACCTATACTGAAGGGACCTATACCCAGGTAACCTATACTGAAGGGACCTATACCCAGGTAACCTATACTGAAGGGACCTATACCCAGCTAACCTATACTGAAGGGACCTATACCCAGGTAACCTATACTGAAGGGACCTATACCCGGCTAACCTATACTGAAAGGACCTATACCCAGCTAACCTATACTGAAGGGACCTATACCCAGGTAACCTATACTGAAGGGACCTATACCCGGCTAACCTATACTGAAGGGACCTATACCCGGCTAACCTATACTGAAGGGACCTTTACCCGGCTAACCTATACTGAAGGCACATATACCCGGCTAATTTATACTGAAGGGACCTATACCCGGCTAACCTATACTGAAGGGACCTATACCTAACTACATTTCCGGGGGGGGGGGGGGGGGGGGCGCATTTGAAACATTGGTAGATCTCCTGGCCTCGGTGAATTTTAAAGTAGCTCGCGAGCCGAAAAAGTGTGGGCACCCCTGTACTACACCATATTGGGCTCTCGATTTCTCTTCAACTTTAGTTGGGAGCCATGGGTCTGTTTATAAAAAGGTGAAAAGTTTGTCAAGAAAAAAAAAAGAGGCCTTTTTCTTCTGGCCTGGTGACATATATCTGTCCCCAACTTTTAGAAAAGGATCAACATTTTCAAAATTACAGCTAATTCACATACTGAAATGTCATTATTTTTTGGACATCAGCCACATTTAAAAGAGGCTATTCACACTTATTAGAATTCACGTACGTCGGGTGGATTTGTGATTTTGCGTTCGCTGCCCATCTTGTGTATTTCAATACCAACGTATTTGAGTTGTTTTTTTTTCCTGGTGATTTTTCTATGATTTTAAAGGGACTCTGAAGCGAAAAAAAAATGATGATATTATTATTTGTATGTGTAGTACAGCTAAGAAATAAAACATTAGGAGCAGAGACATAAGTCTAATATTGTTTCCAGTACTGGAAGAGTTAAGAAACTCCAGTAGTTATCTATGCAAAAGAGCCATTGAGCTCCACGACTTTCAAAGTCGCAGAGAGCTCTGTCTTCTGAAGCTTGTTATCTCAAGTGTCTGGCACTGTATTTTTTTTCTTGCAGAGAACACTTCAAAAGTTCACTGGCCTGCTCTGTAAAATCATTTAGAATGCTGAGTAGTGTGTAAACTGCAATTATTAGAGAATGATGCAATGTTATAAAAAAAACTATATAACTGAAAATAAAAATATGAGAATATTTTATTTGCTACTAATGTGCCACTAATTATCCATACTACACAACCAATTCATTATATTATAATTTTTTTTGCTTCAGTGTCTCTTTAAATTACGCGGTGGTGATGCTTTTTTCCAAGCGTGCACGTCTTGAAAGTTGATGGAAATGCAGAAAAATCACATTTGTTATGCAAAAATACGATCCAATTTTTACATTTATTTGATACAATCTCATGTAAATTAACTTTATTGATATGCAGAGAAAAATGGCATATGAAACACACACACAAAAAAAAACCCCAAAAAACAAAACACAAAATCGTGAGGTAAAAAAATCAAAGGACAAAATAAAAAAATTGCAAAATCAAAGAATTAGATGTGTGAAAAAAAAATGCATGTAGAATTTGCAAGGCCTATTAGGTGATCGGTAAGGATGAGCAGGAACAGGTTTGTGGAGTACGAAACTGTCACGGAATGTATAGGGGCGCGGTCCATGGTAAAAGGGATTAACTCACGTATGTCCCCGCTATTCTGCACACTGCTCTCCATATTTATGACACTTCTGCAGGCGAATGCCCACTGCCCAGTTGTGAAGAGGGAAGTGTTGGAAAGACGGAGAGGGCTGTGCAGCGCATCAGCGAGAGGCAGCAATATAAGTAAGTTAGCCTCCGCGGCAGATCCCACTCCTATACATGCCGAGGCAGTTTTACATTTCGCAAAACTGATCCCGCGCTCATCCCTAGCAATCGGATGTGACAGCTCTTTTAGAAGAAACCTATGGGTAGGATATCGCCAGCCACTGGCCACCCATATAGATATATGGCTGCTGTGACAGTCGACGGACCGCTCATCACTTTGACCACTCTACAACCATCTCACGTCGATTGGCGGCCGCAGACTGGCTCCCCAAGGACCGCCTAACCCTAAAAGGCGTCAAGTCCTGGGGTAGGACATCCCCACTTGAGTGATGGAGCAGAGCTCTGTCAACAATCTGCCAGCGGCGATCGTTGCTGACAGACTGTATACAATAGAAACCGCTGTTTATTTACTTTGTACAGTGATGCGATCTACTGTAGCTCTGTACTGAGGACAACCCTGTCACTTGGCTGTCCCCTGGAGCAGCTCTCTATGCGATCCCCTCTCATGGGCTGATGCCTATGAGAGAAGATCATGAAAAGGGGGGGAGGTTGCACATCCCTAAAAACATGCTGCAATTGACTGGTTAATCGCTCAAGCATGCACCACCTCTATTAGGCTGTAAAAAGCATGCCCTGCGTCCAAAACAAATGCTACACTTATTATACTATGGAGGAACTTTGGCTTCCACTATAGTTTGCATGCAAAGTAAAATATACTGGACACTTGCGCCACGGTGAGGCAGACCTCCGGGCAAGTGGCCTAACCTAAATTAAAAACAGCATATGTATAACCTTGGGAGCAGCTAAGCAAAAATGTGTAACTTACATTTTAATGGACAGCAAGGAGAGGGCCAGCGCATACCACAAAGGCTGCATCTGAAATGACCACCAGCTCACATGTGCATATGAATTGAATGCGAAGTGTGCAGATAGCTTATTATAGGTGCTGCACATGTGAGCTGTTGGTCATTTCAGATGCAGCCTTTGTGGTATGCGCTGGCCCTCTCCTTGCTATGAGAGAGGATCACCCTGATTGGCTCTTAGGGGGAGGGAAAATACATTTTAAAAAGTCAAATTTATTTTAAAAAATAACAAATCTATTGTGATGCTCTGCGGTTCCCGAGAAAACCGCTTATGCGTCATGTGAGCGATAAACACAAGTTTCTTTCCAAAAACAACCAAAATGAAATTTTTTTGGTTTAAATCCACTTTTTTTTTCCTCTTCTCCCTGGCTCTTTGGTAGCTTCTAATTACAGGACCTCTCACCTCGGTGTTAAAAGCTGTGTCCTGGGAGGACATAGTTTCCTGCTGTGTGACGATGCCATCAATCTAGTTTGCACCTGACAGAATCTAATAAAACTGAGCCAAGAGAGACTAGCGGACTCCAGCTTTCACACCTCCACCCAGAGCTAACAAATGCACAGATCTTATCAGGGTCTCTCTGGAAGCAGCTGACCTACTGTGACCCAGGAATTCCCAATATCCATATTTCCTTCACATTTTCTTCATAATTCATGGCATAGCAAATCTCTATGCCCATCAAATCTGCACAGGTGGTGGGATTCCGCAGGACGCTCTTTCTGAGAGGTTTACGGAGCAATCGGACTCCCAGATCTAGCGTAAGACTGTTTTAAAATAAACATCTAATACCCCAGGGGTCTGACCCCTCAAGTTTGATATCATTATCGATAAATTCTGACAAACCTAAAAATGTTATTAGATTTAACATAACCTGTATGGTTTTGAAGATTAGCACACCTATCATGATTCAGGTATATTCCTGTGTCCATGAGAAGGGGCGGGCACATCTCATGTTCCAAAGAGGTGTGTGATCCATGCCCCTAACTCCTCCTTGCTGAAGTGAGGGGTATAACTTAACGGGGCCCAGTTTGTCCAGGGTCCTTAACCTTTAGGAGTAGTTAGCGGGAGTCTCTTTCCTCCCTGAACATATGTATAACCTTGGGAGCAGCTAAGCAAAAATGTGTAACTTACATTTTAATGGACAGCAAGGAGAGGGCCAGCGCATACCACAAAGGCTGTATCTGAAATAGTGGCAGTGAATTTACCGATTTTCAGCTCGAAATCAATATTTTTAGCTTATTGTATATACAATCGGGATTGTGCATGTATGGGCACCTCCAACCAATCTTAACCGTTTATTACGCACACAGTGAATTTGCCTCTAGCAGTCTCTAGTGCATGAGACCTGCATGGCAACCGTGGCCTTGTAATACAGGATTGGTGAGGGATAGTCGTATTACACATTGTCGGCAGCTGCGCGATCAGTCTTTATTGTCAGTCTGTTCACCGTACTTCCTGCGTATGCTAACGGGAGCAGATTAGACGGGATTGGTACTCTCTGTCGCATTAACCTTCTTCCTCTGACGATCCAGCAACCGGTCTTTGTTGCCCGTCTGCTCACCATACTTCCTGCGTACGCTAACGGGAGCAGATTGGACGGGCTCGCAGGGCTGGATTGTCACATCTATATATATAAAATCAGATGTATATATGTGTTTGTGTGTGTGTATGTGCCGCGATCACGTGAAAACGGCTTGACCAAATTGAACAAAATTTGGTATACAGATCCCTTACTACCTGGGATGACATGTTCTGGGGGTCTCGCATCACTCCTGCACATCTGGGCGGAGCTACAAACAGCAAATCAGATTTCACCCATTCATGTCAATGGAAAAAACGTAAAAAGGCTGCCATTCTCACAGTAATAAAGCCAGAGTCCCCACACATGGCACAGTTGGTCACTTGGTGACTGAGGTTACAAATCCAGGAAAAGTGGGCGGAGCATAAAACAGCCAATCAAATTTTAGCCATTCATTTTAAATGGGAAAATGTAAACTGCAGCCATTCTTACACTTGCAGTTAATCGCAGGGTTCTCAAACTTGCCACACTTGGTCACTGGGTGAATGGCAATAAGATTCAGGAAAGTGGGTGGAGCCTACAACAGCCAATTAAAATTCACCTATTGATTTTCAAAGGGAATATCTCAACTGCAGCCATTCTTACACTGTTCATGGCAGGGTTCTCACACTTTGCTCAGTTGGTTACTGGGTGACTTGGAATAATATTCAGAAAAGTGGGTGGAGCCTACAACAGCCAATCAAAAATTGCCTGTTGATTTTCAAGGGAAATGTTTAAATTGCTGCCATTCTTACACTGGTAATAGCAGGTGCCTCGAACCTGGTACAGTTGGTTATTGGGTGACTGGGGTTCAAATTCAGAAAAGGGGGTGGAGCCACAAACAGCCAATCAGATGTGTTTTATTTCACTGGGAAAATACAAATTGAGGTCAAGGACCCCAAAGCTCTCAAACTTGGTCACTGAGTGTTTGTGTGTTAAGGTTAGAAACAGTGGGCAGAGCCAACAGCAACCACATACATACCCGGGCAACGCTGGGTTATCAGCTAGTTATATAATTAAAAAAAAAGCCTGCAGCAGCGATCAGATCCCACCAACAGAAAGCTGGGGGTGCAAGCCTGTGGTCCTTAATTGGTTAAAAAGGTTTTCCCCACTCTCAGGCTCCTCTCACACTATGTAAGTTGTGATGCACATCCTGAAAAATAGGATTGTAGCAGTCATGTCAAGTTGCATTGCAGCCTACCACTGTGGGGTAACCGATACAGTGCAGCATACAGTCCATTGTATTTATGCTTGCACCGCACACACATCATCCGGTAACGCACTGCATGCTATCCCATCTGAAATCATTGCACCACAAAACTACCAGTGTGAAAGCCCCCCTTGAAATAAAATTGCAATTATAATGTCCAGACGCTGCGACGCAACAGAAGTAGTGTGAAAGGAGACTTCTGGATAAAGCCGCATAACACTGCTAGGCCTGGGACACACTAGAGTGCTTTTCTGAGCGATTTTGGAGTTTTAAGAATTGCTGGGGCTTTTAAAAATGCTTTGCTAATGAAAGTGTATGGGGTAAGCCCACTAGAGCGATTGCAATTGTGAAAATTGCAATCGCAGGACATGCAGCATTTTGTGAGCACTTTTGCTTTGATGCAAAGTATAGGAGTGCGGGCACAGCGCACATGAAACGTAAACATAAGCGATTTGCATGTGATTTTAAAGCGCTGGAACTGCCCAGAAGCACAGTGCATTTGAATTCACCAATCAAATTGAGAATTATTAATCGCAAACGCTATGAAATCGCTTGCAAATCATTGTAAAAAATAGCAAAGTCTTGTAAAAGTAATACATGGCATAGAAACATTTTTACTACTTTCCGAAACTGATAAAGAAAAAGTGGAGGGTTTTTATTTATATTTTCCTATGTTTTTTTTGTTAATACATTTGCCATGTACGCTTTATTATAATGAATATCAAAAAGTATAACAGCACCACCTAGTGACAGTCTGACAGTCTTCCAAATGTGGACTATATTACCACAGGCATGGCAAATTCTATACCCAAGGTGACACGTGACATGATGAGATATACATATGTATGTACAGTGCCTAGCATGACTATGCTGTGTTCCCTTTTTTCTTTCTCTGCCTGAAAGAGTTAAAGGGGAACTGAAGAGAGCAGTATATGGAGGCTGCCATGTTTATTTCCTTTTAATCAATACCAGTTGCCTGGCAGCCCTGCTGGTCTCTTTGGCTGCAGTAGTGTCTGAATCACACCAGAAACAAGCATGCAGCTAGTCTTGTCAGATCTGACTTTAAAGTCTGAAACACCTGATCTGCTGCATGCTTGTTCAGGGGCTATGGCTAATAGTATTAGAGGCAGAGGATCAGCAGGGCTGCCAGGCAACTGGTATTGATTAAAAGGAAATAAACATGGCAGCCTCCATATACCTCTCTCTTCAGTTCCCCTTTAAACATCAGGTATGTAAGTGACCGTTCCTGTCTGAGTCAGACTACAGTATGACCCTTGCTGATAAAGAATTACAGTCATAAAAAACTTTCCTAGCAGAAAATGGCTTCCGAGAGCAAGAAAGAGATAAAAAGGGTCAATAGTTCATAGATTTTAGCTCTGACATACTTCAATAAATGTGTCATTGGGCAAAAACAATAAAAAATATGAAATAAAACTATGGATTATCTTAAAAATTCATTTTTAGGAGAAGTAGGATAGATACAATTGTTTATTTCACTAGTTTATTTTCACCTTAGATGTCCTTTAAGCTGGCTTAGAGGTTTTCTTTGCATTGAAAGACTCCCATGGTTATAACTTACAATTACTAGGTAATTCCCGGTGACGTTGATCCAGGGATTTTATCTGATTTCCACTTGATTGGGAGGATTTTTTTCCCCATATAGGGCTAATTTGACCATGCCTTGTGAGGATTTTTGCCTTCCTCTGGATCAACAGGGATATGTGAGGGTGCATTATAGTGTTGTACCGTATTGTCTGTTTGAACTCGATGGACATTTGTCTTTTTTTCAATACAAGTAACTAAGTAAATGCATATTTGGTACAATGTTGAATTACAGTACATTCAAGTATACAGATTTTGTACTGTGCATACAAGACAACGCATTTATTTAAAATGGATCCAAGATAAACTTTTACTCATTGCATAATTGTGTTCCTTTCATACAGTTTATAGGGCATTCCTCAAGACCAATACTTTTTTTGTTTTGTTTTAGTACTCTAATTCCCTATAAACTAAACAAGCCTCACCCACAGCATCTCCAGAGTGCCTTGGCACTGTAGCAAGGGCTTATGGGAGCTCAGTCTGGGCAGGAGGAGGAGGAGGTTACTAGCCAGAGATTTCAGAGGCAGAGGGAAGGAGGAGAGGGGAGTGAATTTGTCACAGGCTGAGGGCTGGAGATGCTATCAGCTTGCCTGTGTGTAATGTGACAAACGGAACATGGCTGCCCTCATTGTATCACAGGAATAAATAATCATAAACTGTTGAAGCTGTTTGCAGCTAGATTTGCTGTGTAAACTATCTAAACTTTAGATAAGTTATATAGCCAAGTTACTTGTCTAGTTAGTATTTCATCTTGGATCCGCTATAAAGGCCAGGTTCCCAGGGGTCATTTGTATAACTCACGCGTTATAATGACTGTGAACTGCAATGGAGACTGGCTATAGACTTTAATACAAAGCCTGCATGCAGCGAGTTAGAATAATGTGATCTGTTACTGTGAACAGGCTCATAGAATTGTACGGACAATGAGCTGACCTGCAGAATTATTCTTCAATGCAGATGAGCACTGTGTACTGACCCACAGCTAGAAGGAAAGCAGGCGTGGTGTTTCAGCGTCAAATTAACATCCACTGATGGTAAGCTGCCTAATGTTGCTGAAGAAATCTTATATTAATTTTATTTACACCATTTTTTTTTCAGGAACGACTGTTGTGAAACTAAAATTAGTGAGCATTCTACCCGAAGACTCTACAGCCAGTTCCCTGATACAAAAGGTAATATTATATTTTGTTAAGCACTTTTATGATTGGGAGGGGGTTGGTGGCTAGTTGTGTTGGTTTGTGTAGTCACAGGAGCTCACAATCTAATCCTTCCCTACCATAGCCGTATGTCTGTCATAGTCCATACCCAATTTTGGGTGAAACCGATTCATTTATCTGTATATTTTTTCGGGATGTGGGAGGAGACACGCAGAAATGGGGAGGACACACAAACTCCATGCAGATAGCAACTTGGCCCAGATTTGAAGTGGAGGCCCAGCATTGTAAGGCAAGAGTGATATCCTTGAATCCACTACAGCACCATGCTGCCCCAATAATAATAAAATAGAGGCGCTTGGTCCATTCTGAGTTAGTTACTCCTTCTTTTGCCCGTGGAAGCGGGCCACGCCTGCGAAACGCATTGCACAAAATTGAGTCATCTATGGGGAGGTAATTCCATTACTAACTCACTGTTCTACTATTATCTGCAAATAATAATAAAAACGACAAGACAAAGGATCGCTAACTCCAATCCTGATGCCATCTGTCTGGGAGGGGGGGGGGGGGGGCAGAGGGGGGGGGGGGGGGGCAGCACCACAATGTTTTGGGATAGTTGGAGGAAAACTCTGCAATTATGGGTGAGACAGAAATTCCAAGGCAATAGTCTCCTGGCTGAGATTCCAGCATGGGTCTCTCGGTGAGTGTGATGTCCTCTATGCCCCTATCTATGGAACAACCAGTGCTTTATGAGGAGGGAGGGGCAGGGCCAGATTTGTACTCTTTACCGCCCAAGGCCACTGTCACCAGCTGCCCCCTTCGGGATAGGTAGCAAGATGACCCCTCCCCCTTCCCTCTAGTATAGGTAATCTGATGACCCCCCCTCCAGTATAGGTAGCCAGATCACCTTCACACCACAACAGCCATCAGTGTCACTAATTTCTCCGCTCGTCTCCAGTGCAGAAGCTTCCTCTTCCTTTCCATCTCCAATGCTGCCCAAGTCCATAGCCACCGGCCACAATGCAAATGTGCACAGAGAGCGAGATGGCTGCTGCACAGGTGGCTAGCAGCAGAGTACCACGGTCACCGGGCAGGCACTAGCCTGATCTCTCTGCATTGCAGCATTTGCAAGCTTGCAAATGCTGCATAAGTTTAGCCTACTGCTTTGGTGCCCCACCTCCTGTGGTGCCCTGGGCCATGGCCTAGGTGGTCTTGGTCTAAATCTGGCCCTGGGAAGGGGTCTTCCTGCTACCCCCAACATACTCACCCCACTTATTGTAAGTCATTAGTGATGAGCACAAATTTCGCATAGAGGTAATTTTGCTTCGAATATCACAATTACTACGCGAAATCGCAATGCAAAATTTCAGGAAAAATCATAATTAATTTAGTCTGTAATTGTCATCATTCTTAATTTTGTGTAATTGTCATGTAATTTTGTGCTGACTTTAGCGGTTAATAGCAAAGCCCTTATACCTGCTATTGTGCTACATATGTTAAGGAGAATAGAAGGTACAAGTCAAAAAAAATTGTTCAAAAAGACCTTGTAGTTTTTGAAAAAAATCAATTTTAAAAATGCAAAGGAAAATGGTTTTTGAATTCAGAAAAATGACGGTTTAAAAACAACTTTTCCTTTGTATTATTAACCACTTTACCCCCGCCCGTACGAATTTCTCCGTCCCTTTTTCCATCCTTTAACCCCCAGGGACGGAGAAATCCGTACTTTCCGCGCTCCCGCCGCTGCTCACGCTCCCGCTCGCTCTAGCGCGCACTCCCGCGGGTAAACACGCCGCCCGCCGCTCGCCCGGAGATCAATGAACGGGAAAATCCATTCCCGTTCGTTGATCTAAGCCCCGCAATGATCCGCTGCTTCTCGCTAAGCAGCGCGATCATTGTGAAAAAAAAAACCCGTTCCCAGCCTCCTACTACTTCCTCCAAGCATCCGGAAGGACGCTTGGAGGTCGCATTAAAGAAAAAGTTACTGTTGCCATCTTGTGGCCAAATAGTAAAACTACACCCTAAAACATTTTTCACATACATTTACATTATTTATACACAAAAAATTAACTCATTACCTCCCACACTCCCCATTTTTTTTTCTTTTTTTGTAATTAAAAAATAATTAAAAAATTTACAATAAAAAAGAATACATAAATAGTTACCTTAGGGACTGAACTTTTTAAATATTTATGTCAAGAGGGTATAACACTGTTACTTTATAAACTAAGGGCTTGTAATTAGGGATGAACGCAAAACTGAAAAAAATGCACCTTTATTTCCAAATAAAATATTGGCGCCAAACATTATGATAGGGACATAATTTAAACGGTTTTATAACCGGGACAAATGGGCAAATACATTTCATGGGTTTTAATTACAGTAGCATGCATTATTTAAAAACTATAATGGCTGAAAACTGAAAAATAATAATTTTTTCCCACATTTTTTCCTATTTTCCCATTAAAACATATTTAGAACAAAATAATTCTTGGCATAATGTCCCACCTAAAGAAAGCCTAATTGGTGGCGGAAAAAACAAGATATAGTTCATTTCATTGTGATAAGTAATGATAAAGTTATAGACAAATGCATGGAAGGAGCGCTGAAAGGAGAAAATTGCTCTGGTGCTCAAGGGGTAAAACCCCTCAGTGGTGAAGAGGTTAAAATCATTTTACTACAAGGTCTTGTTGATAACAGTAGCATGTGTGGAGTCTTTGTTATTTACTGCTGAAGTCAGCACAAAATTACACAAAAATTATGTGAAAATTACGCAAAATTACAGATGAACACAAGAAATCAACTGAATTTACAAATCGTAATTAGATATTTGTGTACTTGCAAAAATATATGCACAATATCTCGTAATTAGCAAATTACGATCATCACTTTAAAGAGACACTGAAGCGAAGAAAAAAAATATGATATATTGAATTGGTTGTGTACTATGAATAATTACTAGAAGATTAGCAGCAAAGGCAATATTCTCATACTTTTATTTTCAGGTATATAATGTTTTTTCTAACATTGCATCATTCTATAATATGTGCAGATTACACAACACTCAGCATTCAAAATGAGTCTTTCAGAGCAGTCTGTGAAGTAATGACCTCTCCTCTAGCAGAGGAAAAGTAAATAGTCCAGGAACAGTTGAGATAATAAAAGTCAGATAACAGCCCTCTCCACGACTAACTTAGTCGGAGAGCTTAATGGCTTGTTTGCATAGAGATAACAACTGGAGTTTCTCAACTCTTCCTGTACTGGAAACAATTAGACTGATGTATCTGATCTTAATGTTTTATTTCTTAGCTGTGCTACACATACAAATCATAATATCATCGTTTTTTTTTTCGCTTCAGTGTCTCTTTAAGTCATGTGAGCTGGCTGCCATATTGGGGAGGACACAGACTCACTAGCTGGTTCTCCTGAGCACCACGAACCTGCTGGCTAGATATGGGGGGGGGGGGGGGGGGGTCCTGTTTGGTATCTGGAAAGGGGGGAAGAAGTTGTTTTCTAATTCTTAAAGGACCACTACTGTGCTAAAAATTGTAAGATTTAAAATGCACGTGCACACATATGTAGAGGAAGTACATGTTTTCCAGATATTGAATGCACTATGAATTACGTTTCTGCAATATTCCAGTTGCTTAAATCAGATATGACAACTTTTGGGCTAGTCCATCTCCTTATGGGGATTCATTTATTTTCAAAACTATCTAGTGCAGGGCAATTGCTCAGTCCCACTGCCAAAATAGAATTAAAAGAAGTAGGGAGGCAGCAGGCCGACATCTATAGATATTTTCTACTGTGTGTTTTTGTAAAGAATAAAAGAAATACTGAGAATCCTCCATGAGGAGATGGACTAGTCCAAACCTGTCAGATTGTTACGTCTTACTTTATGAGAAGAGGTGAAAGAAAAAATCGGCACAAGATGTTGATCTGGCAGGTTAGGAGATGCAGGTGTTATATGCAATTGTGCCTCCAGCAAGAGATTTAAATGATCAAGGCAAAAGGAAGAGAGATTTAACCGGGCACCAGTTGCTGATAAGTCACCTATTTATTGCTCCCAACACCTTCAATGATACATGCAAAAAATCTAGCCTTACAGCTGTTTCACGGGAGAACCCGCTTCTTCAGAGGCAGCAGACGTATCTGCTGCCTCTGAAGAAGCGGGTTCTCCTGTGAAACAGCTGTAAGGCTAGATTTTTTGCATGTATCATTGAAGGTGTTGGGAGCAATAAATAGGTGACTTATCAGCAACTGGTGCCCGGTTAAATCTCTCTTCCTTTTGCCTTGGTTACTTCTTACTGTAAGTGACAGGAACAAGGGAGAAACGTAATCAATAGTGCATTTTAATGTGATACAAGTGCACATCCTATATGTTTGCATTATAAATGTAACAATTTCTTGTGCTGGGGTCCTACTTTCAGCGCACGCTGCACATTCACCACTCCTCTGGGCAGCAGATGTCACATGACTGACGTGTCTTCCTGTCTCCACAGATGTGTTCGGAGCTGAGTACCACATATAACATCCCAGGTGTCACATTCACAGCCAGCAACACCAACTTCACCTGCTCCACCTTCTAAAGTCCGCAGCCAATCACGTCTCTTATCGCAGCCAATCACGTCTCTCATAGCAACCAATCATGTCTGTCATAGCAACCAGTCACGTCTCTCATAGCAACCAGTCACGTCTTTCATAGCAACCAATCATGTCTCTCATAGCAACCAACCACGTCTCTCATAGCAACCAATCACATCTCTCATAGCAGCCAATCATAATAGCAGCCAATCACATCTCTCATAGCAGCCAATCATGTCTCATAGCAACCAATCACGTCTCTCATAGCAACCAATCACATCTTTCATAGCAACCAATCATGTCTCTCATAGCAACCAATCACTTCTCTCATAGCAGACAATCATAATAGCAGACAATCACGTCTCTCATAGCAGCCAATCATGTCTCTCATAACAATCAATCACTTATTTCACAAATTCAATAATTTGACTTTAACACACTAAAAGGTTCACTATAAAGATGTATGCATTTCCTCAATGCATTGTATATAGTTCCTTCTGAATTGTGTTTTGAAACGCCCCCTGTGCGCCCACCACTACCACACAAAGTGATACTGAGGAGCAGAACCATCGGCCTTCTACAATCACTCTTCTATCTATGTTCTCATTTGGAAAGATCCGTGGATAGCCCTCTTCCAGGGGAGAGTACCGGACCTCACAGAGGACCAAAATATACTTGCCACCTTTTTATTTTTGTCTGCAAAAATGACAATAGTGAAACACTGGAAGAGAACTCCCTCAGATTTCCTGGAGGCCACGGCTTGTAGGTCGGACTCCAGGGATAATGAGAAGCTGACGAGCTTCTTGAAGGACACTCAATCCCTGCGAGTATGGTGACCCTCCCTGGACTGGGCTTGCACACCCTGGTTTGGACATCGACACCTGATGCATTTTAAAGTCTTTTCTTTTCTTCTGCATGCAAATGTATTCATATTATATCACCGTATAGGTGAAGTGTAGGCCGCTATTTAGGGCCATTTAGAATAAGGTTGGAGAGCCTCACATTTTCAATCCCCTGGTGTTTCCCACTATCACAAGTTGTTTCTATTATTATTTTAAAAAATTCAAGTTTTATTTATTTTTCAAAATATGAAGCATATAAAGCAATACATACATAGACATAATCTTATTGCGTGTTGTTACATTCAAAAGGAGAAACATAATCAATGTCATATGTATGATCAAAAGGAATGTAGATATTATTTATGAACAATAACATTTTGTAAACAGTAACAAATTTCTCATCTCTACTGAAATGTTAGCTCAACACACACCATACAATCTTGGTTGTACAGATTTACCATATCTATATAGTATAAGGGCCAAAAGATTGAAAATACCCAACGATTGATTGGATAAGCTCTTATCTATATATATATAAAATCGGATGTATGTATGTATGTGTGTGTATGTGTGTATGTGCCGCGATCACGCGAAAATGGCTTGACCGATTTGAACGAAACTTGGTACACAGATCCCTTACTACCTGGGATGATATGTTCTGGGGGTCTCACATCCCCCCCCACCTGGGCGGAGCTACAAACAGCGAATCAGATTTCACCCATTCAAGTCAATGGAAAAAATGTAAAAGGCTGCCATTCTGCCAGTAATCAAGCCACAGTCCCCACACAAGGCACAGTTGGTCACTTGGTGACCGAGGTTACAAATCTAGGAAAACTGGGCGGAGCATAAAACAGCCAATCAAATTTCAGCCATTCATTTTCAATGGGAAAATGTAAACTGTAGCCATTCTTACACTGTTAATCGCAGGGTTCTCAAACTTGCCACAGTTGGCCACTGGGTGAATGCGATTAAGATTCAAGAAAGTGGGTGGAGCCTAAAAAAGCCAATCAAAATTCACCTATTGATTTTCAAGGGGAATATTTAAACTGCTGTCTTTCTTACACTGTTAATGGCAGAGGCTTCAAACTTCCTACAGTGTGTCTTTGGGTAACTGGGGTCCAAATTCACTAAAGGGGCGGGGCCACAAACAGCCAATCAGATTTCCTTGGTGGATAAACTGCTTCCATTCACACATTTTTGATGCCAGGAACCTGAAAGCTCACAAACTTGGTCATTGAGTGACTGTGTGTCCAGGTTACAAAAAGTGGGCGGAGCCAAAAACAAATTTGACTAGGAAAATATAAACTGTAGGCATTCTTACACCGTTAATGGCAGGGTTCTCAAACTTTGCACAGTTGGTCACTGGGTGAATGAGATTAAGAATTTGGAAGGTAGGTGGAGCCTACAACAGCCAATAGAAATTCACCTTTCGATTTTCAAAGGGAATATTTAAGCTGCTACCATTCTTATACTGTTAATAGCAGATGCCTCAAACCTGGTACAGTCGGGCACTGGGTGATTAGGGTTCAAATTCAGAAAGGGGGCGGAGCCACAAACAGCCAATCAGATTTGTTTATTTTTCAATGGGAATATACAAAGTATTGATACCAAGGACCCAAAGCTGATAAACTTGATAGAGTGACTGTATGTCAAGGATCGAAAAATTGTGCGGCGCCAACAACTTAATTTTTTACATGGCAGGGTTCCCAAACTTGACACAATTGGCCACTGGGTGACTGGGATTAATATTCAGAAATGTGGGTGGAGCCTAAAAACAGCCAATCAAAATGTACCTATTGATTTTCAAGGGGGAACATTTACATTACATTTTACTCCGTCTAATCTGGGCTGCGTGTGTTCCAATACACCAAGCGTCACATGCTAATCATGTGACGCTTGGTGTAATGGAGCGCACACGCAGCCCAGATTAGATGGAGAGGACAGCGTGCTTCTGAGCCGAAAGCTATGCGCCGGCCAGAAGTGAAGAGGGAAGAAATATGTTCAGGTCAAGGGTCAAGCAAGTCGCCGGGACACCGGCATGAATAGTGCACGAACATCGGCAGACGGAGGGGGCAGGAGGAGGTCACAGTATGTACTTTTGACCCCCCACACACTGGAGTTATCTGTTTATTCAGCTGTGGTATCCTTTAATGGCAGAGGTCTCAAACCTGATACAGTCAGTTATTGGGTGACTGGGGTCCAAATTCACTAAAGTGGGTGGAGCCACAAACAGCCAATCAGATTTTTTAAATTGATTTCAGCCATTCTGTTATTGGCAGGGTTCTCAAACTTGACACAGTTTGCCACTGGGTGACTGGGACTAATATTCAGGAAAGTGGGTGTAGCCTACAACAGCCAATCAAAATTCACCTTTTGATTTTCAAGGGGAATAATTACATTGCTGCTATTCATACACTCTTAATGGCAGAGGCCTCAAATCTGGTACAGTCAGTCACTGGGAGACTGGGGTTTAAATTCTGAAAAGGGAGTGGGCCAAAAACAGCCAATCAGATTTGTTTAATTTCAATGGTAACATGCAACTTATTGATGCCAAAGACCACAAAGCTCATAAACTTGGTCAGTGAGTGACTGTATGTCAAGGTTAGTGGGCAGAGCCAAAAACAACTTTTTACATGGGAAAATATAAATTGCAGCTCTTCTTACACTGTTAATGGCAGGGATCTCAAACTTGACACAGTTGGTCACTGGGGGACTAGGATTAATATACGGAAAAGTAGGTGGAGCCTACAAGAGCCAATCAAAATTCACCTATTGATTTTCAAGGGGAATATTGAAACTGCTGTCATTCTTACACTGTTAATGGCAGAGGCCTCAAACCTGCTACAGTCGATCATCAAGTGACTGTGGTTCAAATTCACTAAAGGGGTGGAGCCACAAAAATCCAATCAGATTTGCTTTTTTTGGATAAACTGCTTCCATTCACACAATTTTGATGCCTGGAACCCAAAAGCTCACAAACTTGGAGTCAAAAACAGATTTTCTGGGAAATTGTAAACTGCAGCCCTTTTTCACTGTTAATGGCAGAGTTCTCAAACTTTGCACAATTGGTTACTGGGTGACTGGGATTAATATTCATAAAAGTGGGTGGAGCCTAAAAAAGCCAATCAAAATCACCTGTTGATTTTTAAGGGGACTATTAAAATTTCTGCCATTCTTGCACTGTTAATGGCACAAGCTTCAAACCTGGTACAGTTAGTCATTGGGGTTCAAATTCAGAAAGGGGACAGAGCCACAAACAGTTTCATTTCTTGGAAAATACAAATTATTGATGCCAAGGACCCCAAAGCTCATAAACTTGGTCATTGAGTGACTGTATGTCCAGGTGACAAAAAGAAGGCAGAGCCAAAACCAAATTTCACTGGGAAAATGTAGACTGCAGGCCTTCTTACACTGTTAATGGCAGGGTTCCCAAGCTTTGCCCAGATGGTCACTGGGTGACTGAGATTAATATTCAGGGAAGTGGGTGGAGCATATAATAGCCAATCAAAATTCACCTGTCAATTTTCAAGGGGAATATTTAAATTGCTGCCATTTTTACACTGGTAATAGCAGATGCCTCAAACCTGCTACAGTTGGTCATTGGGTGACTGAGGTTCAAATGCTGGAGAGGAGCAGAGCCACAAGCAGCCAATCTGATTTGTTTAATTTCTATGGGAATATACAAATTATTGATGCTAAAGACCCCAAAGCTCACAAACTTGGTCATTGAGTGTTTGTGCGTTAGGGTTAGAAGAAGTGGGCGGAACCAACACCTGTCAAATACATACCCGGGCAATGTCGGGTCATCAGTGGGTGGAGACAAATACAAATTTCACTGGGAAAATGTAAACTGCAGCCATTCTTACACTGTTAATGGCAGGGTTCTTAAACTTTGCACTGTTGCTCACTCAGTGAATGGGATTAATATTCAGAAAAGTGGGTGGAGCCTACAATTGTGTATAAAGCTTCACCTATTGCTTTTCAAGTGGAATATTTAATTGCTACCATTCTTGCACTGTTAATGGCACAGGCCTCAAACCTGGTACAGTTGGTCATTGGGTGACTGGGGTTCAAATTCAGAAAAGTGGGTGGAGCCACAAACAACCCATCAGATTTTTTTATTTCTATCAAATTATTGATGCCAAAGACCACAAAGCTCACAAACTTGTTCATTGATTGTTAGGGTTAGAAAAAGTGGGTGGAGCCAACACCAGCCAAATATATTCCCGGGCAACGCCGGGCAATCAGCTAGTCTATATTTCCCTATACCTCCATGGCAGCACATCGGGTTTAGGCCCCGCCCCTAATACCCCACAGGATCAAGTATCTATAAATGTTCTACTGACCCTCCTCTTCGTGTATTTTTCATTCCTGTCCTTCACCTCACAGGATTGGCAGGTGATTCCTGCTGAATTTTTCTTTTACCCCCTTGCCGGCCGCATCATGTGGCCATCCGCACAGGCAGCCTCCCCTGTAGCGATGCCATTCACATAGGGCTTTAAACAAGCCTGATGGATGGGGACCCCGTTCTGCTGGTCATAGGGGTCCGTTTTTGTGTCTCCCTAACTCAGGCACTAAGTAGTGGCATCAGAGATGTGGGACACGAACTTTTGCTGCAGCGCTTACCACTCTAATGGAGTGTGCTGGCCGGGCATCCTTTCCTCCCTTCTCGGCGTGGCGTGCGTTCCACTGCGCAGTAGTATGCGCTCCAGGGTCTCTGCCGGAAGTGACGCGTACTTCCGGGTTACGCCGGCCCAATGCGGACATTGGTCCGCGTCACGAGGAGGCGGATGTGACGTCAGGGTCAATCGAGCGGGGGGTTTAAAGCAGAATGGCTGCGGTGGCGGCGGTGCTTTGCATCCCCGCATGCAGTGAAGGTCGGAACCCCGTTTCCCTCCCTTTGGAGATAGAGCCCTGCAGTGGTGGATCTTCCGGTGAGCGTAATTGGCCAGGTGACTGATTAGTCCCTGGTTGTGTATAGTTTTTCCTTATTGTTTCTTCTACTCTTTTCCAGCGCCTGGCTGATTTGGCCAGCAAACATGGATGCCCATAGGCCCCACACAGACCAGCGCTCTTTGACTAGGTAAGGGGGGCATAGGTAAGTCTAATATAGTCATTCAAGGAGTGCATTACTGAGGGCAATGTTTTTGTTTGTTGCAGCCCTGGAAGACTTGGAAGAATGTTTCGCTCCCTATCAGGAGGCCATTACAGAAGACGATCATCTAGCAGATCCCGCTACAGTAGATCTCACAGGAGATCAAGATCAAGATCCAGATCAAGATCGCCGGTGTATCGTCACAAAGAGAAACTTTGCTGGGCATGTGCAAAGCCAGTGGCTCCCGGGAAGTCGGTGTGTCCAGACTGTTTTCTAGAGCTGGGGAGAGAGCCGGCTCCGGAACCAATACACGTAACAGAAGCGATACAGAAGGCTGTACAAGAGTCTATGAGTTCCTACATAGCAAGTCTCCCGCCGGCTCAACCTCAGTCGACTCAAGCTCAGCCTGTACCGATGTCCCCGGGGGAGGAGGAAGTATCCCTGGGATTTGACTTTGCATTAATAGACCCATTCATTAAAGCAGTACGTGAAGTACTAGAATGGGAAGAGGTACAGGAGGAAGAGGAGGAAAAAACTAAGAAAAAGGCGAATAAGACATACTATAAGCACCTAGATAAGACAAAGCGTACCTTTCCAGTGATGGATGAAATAAGAGCTGTAATCAAGAAGAGTGGCGGAAGATGGAGAAAAAAGTCCCTATGGCTAATAGGTTTGCAAAAATGTACCCACTACCGCAGGCGGATACAAAATCATTAGATGAGCCCCCAGTGGTGGATGCTTCGGTTACTCGACTGGCAAAACATGTCATACTCCCAATCGAGGATGCTATAACCTTCAGAGATACTATGGAGCGCAAGATAGACATGGACCTGAAAAAGATTTACACAGGGTCGGGAGGCGCTTGCAAGCCAGCGATCGCATTAACATCAGTAGGGAAGGCTATCAGGGCCTGGACTGAAAATGCTGAACAGATGATCAGAGATGATGTTGACAAAGAGACTTTGATTGCAAGTTTGGAAGATCTTAAAATTGCAGGCGATTTCATCAGAGAATCAGCGATAGATGTACTTCGCTCTTCAGCAAGGTCCATGCTATACTCCGTAACCGCAAAGAGGGCCCTGTGGTTGAGGTCCTGGTCCGCGGACCCGGCTTCCCATCAGTTATGGTGCAAAATCCCTTTTGATGGTAAGACTCTTTTCGGCGAGAAGATGGACCCATTTCGAGGGTTACGGGCGGGAAGTCGGGTTTGCTTCCACAGGACAGGCGCCCGAAGAGACAACCGGGTATTCCCTCCACACAACCCGCTCCTAGATACAGAAATGCTAGGTCTTACAGACCGGGCAGGAATTACAGAAATAATTGGCAAGCAAACCAAGCATCAACTAGTAGAGCTCAAAAACAAAAGGGCACTCAGCCCTCTCAGGGGAGCAAGAAATCCTTTTGACAACCAGCTCATCCAGAAGAGTCCGGTAGGGGCGAGATTAAAACAGTTCAGCCACGTTTGGCGACGAGAAGTAAAATCCCCCTGGGTGGTGAGAACAATATCATCAGGACACTTCTGGACGTTCAAGAGGAATCCTCCACAGGACTCGTTCAGATTAACACACATTCCGGTATGTCCCCAGAAGAAGGAAATTCTGGAAACGTATCTGCAAGGGCTTGTGAACAAACAAGCAATCGTGCCAGTCCCGAGACAGGAAAGACGTCAGGGGTTTTATTCGAGACTATTTTTTGTACAGAAAAAAAACGGCGATCTCCGACCGGTCTTAGATCTGAAAAGACTGAATTCATACAGAACACTCGAAAAGTTCAAGATGGAATCCTTACACACGATCATAATGGCTGTAAATCCCAGGGACTTTATGCTTTCTATAGATCTGGAGGATGCATATTTACATGTGCCAATTCAAGCAGACCTACAGAAGTACTTAAGGTTCGCGGTAGGGGGGAGACCATTATCAGTTCGTATGTCTTCCTTTTGGAATCTGCACGGCACCCAGGACATTTTCCAAACTGCTTCTTGAGATAATAGCCCTAGTAAGACTTCAAGGGGTCCGTGCTTTCCATTATCTAGACGATATCCTGCTATTGTCCAATACAGTGAAAGAGGGTCTGTTCCACAAGGACTTGTTAATCAGCACTCTACTCAGGTTCGGCTGGTTAATAAACTATTCCAAAAGCCATCTTCAACCTACCCAAGACCTGGTGCATCTGGGAGCAAGATTTCGCACTCAGGGGAACTCAGTGGGTCTCCCGGACGAGAAAATCCCGGTAATAAAGCAGAGGGTATTGCAGATGTTCCTATCCACCACAGCTTCAGCGAGAACGTGCCTAAGAGTTCTAGGTACCATGTCGGCTACTATCCCAATGGTTCCTTGGACCCATTGGAGGCTCAGGAATCTTCAGCATGGTTTTCTGATCCAATGGGATGGTCACAGTCTAGGCCAGAATATTCGAATCACGAAGCTCATGAAGAAACATCTGCCCTGGTGGCTGGAGGAGGAAAACCTAAGGAAGTGCCTTCCTTTAGAGCACAGAGTACCGATAACGATCGATACAGATGCCAGCCAAAGAGGCTGGGGAGCGACGTGTGGTTCACAGATAGCTCAGGGAATCTGGCCTCAACACATGAAGTACTGGCCAGCCAACAGGCTAGAAATGCGAGCTGCCTTTTGCGCCCTTTTACACTTTCAAGCACTCATCAGGGGGAAAGAAGTTCTGCTGAGGTTGGACAACAGGACGGCGGTTGCCTACATCCGCAATCAAGGGGGGTCTCGCAGCCAATCCCTGATGGAGGAGGCGGACCTGATCTTTACGTGGGCAACGAGGCGTCTGAGTTCACTAACGGCAATTCACATACCGGGTCTGTCCAACACTATTCTGGACTATTTGAGCAGAGTAATAGTGTCAAACAACGAGTAGGAGTTAGAGGAGTCAGCCTTCCAGATGATATGCACACATTGGCAGGAACCAGAGTTGAATCTCTTGGCATCTCGCAACAACAAGAAGTGCCATCGCTACTTCAGCAGGTTCCCGGAGAGAGAGGCAGAGGCAACGGATGCTTTGACGGCAGTCTGGAACTTTCAGGTGGCTTACGCTTTCCCTCCAACACCCCTCATCATGAGATTGTTACAGAGGTTGAGGTCGGAACCAGTGGTCTTGTTGGTAGTTCTCCCTTGGTGGCCAAGAAGACCCTCGTTCCCTATGATCTCTCAGATGTCGATGGCCAATCCTCTCCCTCTCCCAGACAGCAGCACTCTGTTGTCCCAAGGGCCGGTGATTCATCCAAACCCATCTCGGCTGAAGTTGACGGCTTGGAAATTGAGAGGAGGAAGTTGGCGGACATAGGCTGCTCAGAGTCGGTTATCTCGACACTGCTAAAAGCAAGGAAAGTTAATACGAATTCAACATATCACCGCATTTGGAAAGTTTTTCTGGAGTTCGCCAAGAAAGAAAAATTTGATCCTGTTAATCAGAATCAGAATCAGAAATCTTTTAATCGCCACGCACGACTGGGTCGTGCACGGAATTGGGTTTGGCACATACAATTGCTCAGAGAGAGATTGAGAGTAGTATCAACATATTAAGCCTCCAGTGCATCAACTTCTCGCCTTCCTACAGACGGGAGTAGAGAAAGGACTATCATTCCATTCATTAAAAGTACAAATCTCGGCGATTTCGGCCCTTACTAGCCATCGTTGGGCCTTTAATCCCTTGATTAAGCAATTCATATCCGGAGTCATGAAAGTACGACCTCCGCTGAAGCCTATCTTTCCCAGCTGGGATCTACCACTAGTTTTGAACTACTTAACCAAATCACCTTTTGAGCCGATAGAACAATGCTCTCTTTGGTTTAAGACCTTGAAGACAGTATTTCTAGTGGCAATCACTTCTGCCAGAAGAATTTCGGAACTACAAGCCCTGAGTCATCTGGAACCATTCCTCACTTTCTTTCCGGATAGGGTTCAACTGCGACCGGTTCAAGGGTTTCTCCCCAAGGTGTCATCAGTTTTACACATTAACCAAGAGTGGTCGTTACCTTCGTTCAGTGAGGAGGATTCTACAACTCTTCACGCATTAGATGTGGCAAGATCTTTGAAAGCTTACCTTCAGGAGACTCAAAGCATAAGGAAGTCGGACAGACTATTTATCATCCCAGCGGGATACCGCAAGGGAGAAGCAGCATCAACCAGGACACTGGCCTCTTGGCTCATCCGTACCATACAAAATGCTTATAGGGCAGTCAATAAAGAGCCGCCGGGAGAAATCCGGGCACACTCAACAAGGGGCTTAGCGTCTTCCTGGGCAGCTTATGCAAAAGTCTCAGCTACGAAGATTTGTCAGGCTGCCAACTGGAGCACAATAAACACTTTTATTTCGCATTACCAAGTTGATACCTCACAGTCAACTTCTGTAGAATTTGGAAGAGCTGTTCTATCTTCCTGTTCTGATGTTTTTGTTCAGTAAATAAAAAAATTCTGCTTGCACCTGCTCCAGTGTTCCCTCCCATTTGTGGTTATAGTTAAATCCCGATGTGCTGCCATGGAGGTATAGGGAAAACGGAAAATTGGATACTTACCTAACGGTAGTTTTCTTTTCCCTATGCATCCATGGCAGCACAGGGTTCCCACCCACTGTTCGGTGAGGACCTAGTTACAAGACACGAAGGGGAGGGTCAGTAGAACATTTATAGATACTTGATCCTGTGGGGTATTAGGGGCTGGGCCTAAACCCGGTGTGCTGCCATGGATGCATAGGGAAAAGAAAATTACCATTAGGTAAGTATACAATTTTCCGTTATATAAAATCGGATGTATGTATGTATGTATATGTGTGTGTGTGTGTATGTGTGTATGTGCCGCGATCACGTGAAAACGGCTTGACCGATTTGAACTAAACTTGGTATACAGATCCCTTACTACCTGGGATGATATGTTCTGGGGGTCTCACGGCCCCCCTGCACACGTGGGCGGAGCTACAAACAGCAAATCAGATTTCACCCATTCAAGTCCATGGAAAAAATGTAAAAGGCTGCCATTCTACCAGTAATCAAGCCAGAGTCCCCACACTTGGCACAGTTGGTCACTTGGTGACCGAGGTTACAAATCTAGGAAAAGTGGGCGGAGCATAAAACAGCCAATCAAATTTCAGCCGTTCATTTTCAATGGGAAAATGTAAACTGACCTAATAGAGCTCTCTGATTTGACCTTTTTGACAGAGACCTGGCTTGGGAAGCATGCAGGCCCAACTCTTGAAGCAACCGTGCCGGCCAATTATTCAATCTTGCACTGTGAGAGACAAGTCGGCAAGGGAGGGGGGGGTTGCCATATGCTTCAGATCCTCTTTGAACATAAGGCCCCTGCCCATAGGCCCCACTGAAACCTTTGAATGTCTTGCAGCTCAACTGTCAGCAGAAGTAAACATCAACATATTGCTCATATACCGCCCCCCAAAAAATGGTCCAGCCTTTCTTAAGGAAATATCTGAACTCTTATCCTGCGTAACAGTGGAACACCCTAGATGGATCATCCTGGGAGACTTCAATGCATGGGTGGATGATCACGACTCCCAGCTAGGAAGTGAACTACTTCTCATAATGAGTGAACTGGGTCTCTCTCAGGCTGTCAACCTCCCCACCCATACGAAAGGGCACACCCTGGATCTTATATTTCATTCCGGACTTTTAATATCACACATGGATATAAACCCAGTGGTATGGTCAGACCACCACACCATCCACTTCTCTCTGACAGCACCAGCGATAAAACACAGAGGGAAAGAACTCATAAAATACCGTTCACTGAAAGATGTCTCACCCCAGCACGTTCAGAATATCCTCAACTTCGACGCATTAACCAATCATTGCGCAGACCCAGACTCCATGGTCCTGATATACAACCATGCAGTGTCATCTGCCTATGACGCCCTTGCTCCAGTTCGCATTAAACGGTCTACACCACTTCACCATGCACGGTGGTTTGACAGCTCACTAAAGGACATAAAGAAAGAAGTGCGCAGACTAGAAAGGAAGTGGCGAAAATCTCAGAATTCAAAAGATAAACACACCCTTGTCTCTCACCTGGAAAGCTACCAAAATGCGATCACCAAGAAAAAATCCTCCTACCTATCACAGGAGATCGCAAAGGCCGCCAACAGACCAGCCAAACTATTCCGCACAGTTGATAGACTATGTAATCCATCCTGTCTAAAACCCACTATAACTCCCTCAAAGGAGCTATGTGAGAAATTTGCTTGCTACTTTGCTGAAAAAGTATCTTCTATTCGGTCTCTCATTCAGTCCACAGCACCCAAGACTCATGCAACTAATGGAAATAGCTGCAAAAACAACCTAACACCCTGGACTGACTTCAAAAGTATTAGTGAGGAAGAGATCTCAGACATCCTCTGTCGTCTCCGCCAGACAACCTGCGACCTGGACCCTGGACCAACTAAACATATGCTGAAATGCCCTGACCTGCTTGGTCCAGCATTTCACAAAATAGTAAATTGCTCTCTGCAAGCAGGGAGGTTTCCTACCTCTCTAAAAGAAGGAATCATCAAGCCCCTTCTTAAAAAACCTTCCATGGATCCAGATGCTATGAGCAGCTACAGACCTGTCTCCAACCTCCCCTTCTTAGGTAAAGTTATTGAAAAGGCTGTCTATCTGCAACTTGAAACCAGGCTGTCAGTAAACAACATCCTGGACCCTCTACAATCTGGCTTTAAGAAACACCACAGCTGTGAAACAGCCCTCATCCAAGTCTGCAACGATCTGCTCATGGCAAGGGACAGAGGGGAATGCTCCATCCTAATCCTGTTGGATCTCTCAGCTGCTTCTGATACAGTTGACCATAAAATCCTGCTTAACAGACTGCAGGAGTACTGTGGCATCAGTGGATCAGTCCTCCAGTGGTTCAGATCATTCCTGACTGACAGAACACAGAGAGTATCCCTAGGACCTATAATGTCCAAACCTGCACCTCTACAATTCGGAGTGCCACAACTTGGATCAATCCTATCCCCTCTGCTGTTTGCAATCTACATGTTGCCAATCGGTACACTTATCCAACGACATGGCCTGACGTACCACTGCTACGCCGATGACACACAGCTATACCTGTCCTTCAAACCTGGTGGAACAGACCCTACCCCAAAAATAAACTCTTGCTTAGCTGAGCTTCAGGCATGGATGAATGATAACTGGTTGAAACTGAATGCTGACAAAACTGAGGTCCTGTTTGTCCAAAGCCAGTGCTCGCCATCAAAACAGCTCTATCCTAAAGCAACACCAATCAGGATTGGGAATTCAGACATAAACAGCTCCAACCTTGTGCGCAGCCTTGGCGTACTAATCGATGGGGAATTGAGTTTCAGAAACCAAATTTCATCTGTAGTTAAATCTTCCTTCTTTCATCTGAAGAACATTGCAAAGATTAAACATCTGATTCCCCCAGAGGATCTTCAAACCCTAGTCCACGCCTTCATCACATCACGGCTGGACTACTGCAATGCCCTTTATGCTGGCCTCCCCAAAAAGGACCTGCGTCGCCTGCAATTAGTGCAGAATGCTGCTGCCAGATTGCTAACAAACCAGCCTCGCCACTGTCACATTACACCGATCCTTCGCTCACTGCACTGGCTACCAGTAGAATGGAGAATACTCTTCAAGATTGGACTACTGACATTCAAATCCCTGCACAATCTGGGCCCTGGATACATGAAGGACTTGCTGAAGCTGCACCACACCTCTCACAACCTCAGATCAGCAAGTTCTATAAACTTGGTCACTCCCAGAGTGCACCTCAAAAAATCTGGAGACAGAGCCTTCTGTCATGCTGCCCCTACTCTTTGGAACTCCCTACCACACCCAGTAAAGACAGCACCATCCCTGGAGCTATTCAAATCCAGACTGAAAAGCCACCTGTTTAGCCTGGCATTTCCAGATTTATAAAATTCTTCCTCTGTACCACGATGGTCGGAGCCATGCTTATGCGCTTTGAGTCCCACGGGAGAAAAGCGCTTTACAAATGTTATTTGTTGTTGTTGTTGTTGTTGTAAACTGCAGCCATACTTACACTGTTAATCGCAGGGTTCTCAAACTTGTCACAGTTGGTCACTGGGTGAATGCGATTAAGATTCAAGAAAGTGGGTGGAGCCTAAAAAAGCCAATCAAAATTCACCTATTGATTTTCAAGGGGAATATTTAAACTGCTGTCATTCTTACACTGTTAATGGCAGAGGCTTCAAACTTCCTACAGTGTGTCTTTGAGTAACTGGGGTCCAAATTCACTAAAGGGGCGGGGCCACAAACAGCCAATCAGATTTCCTTGGTGGATAAACTGCTTCCATTCACACATTTTTGATGCCAGGAACCTGAAAGCTCACAAACTTGGTCATTGAGTGACTGTGTGTCCAGGTTACAAAAAGTGGGTGGAGCCAAAAACAAATTTGACTAGGAAAATATAAACTGTAGGCATTCTTACACCGTTAATGGCAGGGTTCTCAAACTTTGCACAGTTGGTCACTGGGTGAATGAGATTAAGAATTTGGAAGGTAGGTGGAGCCTACAACAGCCAATAGAAATTCACCTTTCGATTTTCAAAGGGAATATTTAAGCTGCTACCATTCTTATACTGTTAATAGCAGATGCTTCAAACCTGGTACAGTCGGGCACTGGGTGATTAGGGTTCAAATTCAGAAAGGGGGCGGAGCCACAAACAGCCAAACAGATTTGTTTATTTTTCAATGGGAATATACAAAGTATTGATAACAAGGACCCCAAAGCTGATAAACTTGATAAAGTAACTGTATGTCAAGGTTCGAAAAATTGTGCGGCGCCAACAACTTAATTTTTTACATGGCAGGGTTCCCAAACTTGACACAATTGGCCACTGGGTGACTGGGATTAATATTCAGAAATGTGGGTGGAGCCTAAAAACAGCCAATCAAAATGTACCTATTGATTTTCAAGGGGGAACATTTACATTACATTTTACTCCGTCTAATCTGGGCTGCGTGTGTTCCAATACACCAAGCGTCACATGCTAATCATGTGACGCTTGGTGTAATGGAGCGCACACGCAGCCCAGATTAGATGGAGAGGACAGCGTGCTTCTGAGCCGAAAGCTATGCTCTGGCCAGAAGTGAAGAGGGAAGAAATATGTTCAGGTCAAGGGTCAAGCAAGTCGCCGGGACACCGGCATGAATAGTGCACGAACATCGGCAGACGGAGGGGGCAGGAGGAGGTCACAGTATGTACCTTTGACCCCCCACACACTGGAGTTATCTGTTTATTCAGCTGTGGTATCCTTAATGGCAGAGGTCTCAAACCTGATACAGTCAGTTATTGGGTGACTGGGGTCCAAATTCACTAAAGTGGGTGGAGCCACAAACAGCCAATCAGATTTTTTAAATTGATTTCAGCCATTCTGTTATTGGCAGGGTTCTCAAACTTGACACAGTTTGCCACTGGGTGACTGGGACTAATATTCAGGAAAGTGGGTGTAGCCTACAACAGCCAATCAAAATTAACCTTTTGATTTTCAAGGGGAATAATTACATTGCTGCTATTCATACACTCTTAATGGCAGAGGCCTCAAATCTGGTACAGTCAGTCACTGGGAGACTGGGGTTTAAATTCTGAAAAGGGAGTGGGCCAAAAACAGCCAATCAGATTTGTTTAATTTCAATGGTAACATGCAACTTATTGATGCCAAAGACCACAAAGCTCATAAACTTGGTCAGTGAGTGACTGTATGTCAAGGTTAGTGGGCAGAGCCAAAAACAACTTTTTACATGGGAAAATATAAATTGCAGCTATTCTTACACTGTTAATGGCAGGGATCTCAAACTTGACACAGTTGGTCACTGGGGGACTAGGATTAATATACGGAAAAGTAAGTGGAGCCTACAAGAGCCAATCAAAATTCACCTATTGATTTTCAAGGGGAATATTGAAACTGCTGTCATTCTTACACTGTTAATGGCAGAGGCCTCAAACCTGCTACAGTCAATCATCAAGTGACTGTGGTTCAAATTCACTAAAGGGGTGGAGCCACAAAAATCCAATCAGATTTGCTTTTTTTGGATAAACTGCTTCCATTCACACAATTTTGATGCCTGGAACCCAAAAGCTCACAAACTTGGTCGACTGTGTGTCAAGGTTACAAAAAGTAGGTGGAGTCAAAAACAGATTTTCTGGGAAATTGTAAACTGCAGCCCTTCTTCACTGTTAATGGCAGGGTTCTCAAACTTTGCACAATTGGTTACTGGGTGACTGGGATTAATATTCATAAAAGTGGATGAAGCCTAAAAAAGCCAATCAAAATCACCTGTTGATTTTTAAGGGGAATATTAAAATGTCTGCCATTCTTGCACTGTTAATGGCACAAGCCTCAAACCTGGTACAGTTAGTCATTGGGGTTCAAATTCAGAAAAGGGGACAGAGCCACAAACAGTTTCATTTCTTGGAAAATACAAATTATTGATGCCAAGGACCCCAAAGCCACATAAACTTGGTCATTGAGTGACTGTATGTCCAGGTGACAAAAAGAAGGCAGAGCCAAAACCAAATTTCACTGGGAAAATGTAGACTGCAGCCATTCTTACACTGTTAATGGCAGGGTTCCCAAGCTTTGCCCAGATGGTCACTGGGTGACTGAGATTAATATTCAGGGAAGTGGGTGGAGCATATAATAGCCAATCAAAATTCACCTGTCAATTTTCAAGGGGAATATTTAAATTGCTGCCATTTTTACACTGGTAATAGCAGATGCCTCAAACCTGCTACAGTTGGTCATTGGGTGACTGAGGTTCAAATGCTGGAGAGGAGCAGAGCCACAAGCAGCCAATCTGATTTGTTTAATTTCTATGGGAATATACAAATTATTGATGCTAAAGACCCCAAAGCTCACAAACTTGGTCATTGAGTGTTTGTGCGTTAGGGTTAGAAGTGGGCGGATCCAACACCTGTCAAATACATACCTGGGCAATGCCGGGTCATCAGTGGGTGGAGACAAATACAAATTTCACTGGGAAAATGTAAACTGCAGCCATTCTTACACTGTTAATGGCAGGGTTCTTAGGCTGCATTTCCACTTGTGCGGTGCGAATCGCCGCGGTAAAAATTCGCATGCGGATGCGAATTTCGCATGCGGGTCTATATGAATTTTCGTGCGAATTCGCATGCGAATTCGCATGGATGACGATGTATGCGAATTTAACCATGGCAGTGCTGGTGTGCTTTTCCATTGTTTCTATGCGAATTCGCATGAAAATTCGCATGAAAATTCGCATGCCCAAAACTCATGCGAATTTCCTATTAAATACATTGTATGCGATTCGCATAGCGGTATGCGAATTCTGATGGCTCTGCCATGCGAATTTTTCTGCACAGAAAAACGCAAAGGAATCCTGACAAGTGGAAACAGTCCCATTCACTTGTATTGCTATGCGAATTTTCATGCGAAAACCGCATGCGAATTCGCTATAGTGGAAATGAGCCCTTAAACTTTGCACTGTTGCTCACTCAGTGAATGGGATTAATACTCAGAAAAGTGGGTGGAGCCTACAATAGTGTATAAAGCTTCACCTATTGCTTTTCAAGTGGAATATTTAATTGCTACCTTTCTTGCACTGTTAATGGCACAGGCCTCAAACCTGATACAGTTGGTCATTGGGTGACTGGGGTTCAAATTCAGAAAAGGGGGTGGAGCCACAAACAACCCATCAGATTTTTTCATTTCTATACAAATTATTGATGCCAAAGACCACAAAGCTCACAAACTTAGTCATTGATTAATTGTTAGGGTTAGAAAAAGTGGGTGGAGCCGACACCAGCCAAATATATTCTCGGGCAACCAGCTAGTGTTAGATACAAAGAATGGCCTCGGCGCTGGATATACAGTACTGTACACATAAGCAGCCTGGGGAAAATGAGGAATAATGTGAATGTAAACAAAAGAGGATGCAGTGTTACCAATTTCACCTCGCAATCACTGATAAAAGTATCGTCACAGTCCTCCTGCGAGATTGTTAGCGATTACGCTCCTTGTAGTGTGTGGAGCGCAGTACAGGCTACTTTTACTTGTAGTGCAGATCAGAGCGGGCCTACTTGCTGCAAAACTAAGGAGAGTGGAGAAAAGAGTGCTAAGTCCCACCCACAGAGGTATCAGAGCCACTCGCATTAAAGATGCGAGTGGCTTATTATGATTGGCTGCATTTTGAGGAGAGGCTTCTTGGTTGGCCGAAGAGTTGAGTAGAAAGTTTTATAGGACGCATGCTGCAAGTCCTTCCCATGAGGGTATCTAAGCCACTCACAGCAAGTGAGTGGCTGCCTCTATTCAGTGATGGCGGCAATTTTCGAGGAGCCCTGTATACTGTACCAGCAATTTGTCCAGCCTGGCTATGCAGCCCTATTGCTGGGCATACACGGGGTCGAGGCAGGCTTATCAATCGAGCCGCTGATGGCTCGATTAATAATATCCGACAGGTCCGATGACCCGCCGGATAGATTCCCCGCTCGATTCCCGCGGGCGGACAATACCGGGGAATCGAGCGGAAGATAAGGAGCGCCCGCGGAGACCAGCGGGAATAGATATGGACGGCGGCGGGGACGCGCAGGGACGCGGTGGGAGTCGATCCGGCAGCTAAACGAGCCGTTGGGTCGACCCGTGTATTCCCAGCATAAAGGTATACTTGTACAAACCTTGTAGTTTACCAAATGTGCAAGTGCTTGTACTGTACCTCCAATGAGAGGACAGAGCTGGCCCTGCGCAGCAGAGAATGTACCAGGGCATGCTGGGATATTTCTAGGACAAGTGCTTGTACTGTACCTCCACTGGGGGGGACAGAGCTGGTCCTGTGCAGCAGAGAGTGTACCAGGGCATGCTGGGATATTTCTAGGACAAGTGCTTGTACTGTACCTGCAATGGGAGGGCAGAGCTGGTCCTGTGCAACAGAGAATGTACCAGGGCATGCTGGGATATTTCTAGGACAAGTGCTTGTACTGTACCTCCAATGGGGGGGGGGGGGGGACAGAGCTGCTCCTGTGCAGTAGGGATGATCGGAACGAACAAATTCCGTTTCGCCGGAATTCGTGGATTCCGCCAGAGCTAAATTCCGTCGGTATGAAAATTCCGCAGAATTCCGGCGGAAAAATTAAAATAATGGAATAATGGAAAAATGGAAACTTGTTTATGCTATATGGTAGCCCATAGACCCTATTGACTGTTCCTTTAGTCCTCTCTTTCCTCCCTCCTCCCGGAGGGAGGGTCTCGTCTTCCAGGGAATTGTAGGATTTCAAAAGCCAGCTTACATACCGTGGCTGGGAATTGAACCCAGGTCTGAGTGTGTGGTAGGTAACTCACTTAACCACTATACCACCACCAACACTACATGCTGAAGCCAGCCTAGCATGTACCATTATGATATATCCAAGAGAAAAATTAGCTTGCTTAGGGATTTGTAGGATATCGGCACGATCAGCGGGAGCGTGCAGTGACGATTGTTGAAATCTGCATCCTGTCAGAGCTGCGCAGCCACAAGCAGGATGCAGATTTGAACCACACTGGTCCAGAAGCGGTTAAATGAAATGTTACTCTTTAAACATTGCCAGAACAAGTTTCAGTTCAGCACAAAAGTTTTTGCCAATTAAAGGTTACCTCTGTTCCATTTAGTTGTGGGCTCCGATATTTCACACCTGATCGTACGCCCGGGTTATATTATATTCCTAGTCTGGAAGGTACAGTTAGTGTTACAGCAGATTTCAACACACACACAGCCCCTGTCAAGGAGTTCAGCCTCCCAACTGCCGGCTACAAGCACCATATGGCTGCAATTACATGCAGCCGGACGGCAATGTTTGGCAACACCACATGGCAGTGTTACCTTTTAGCCAAAAACTGTACCATGGCGCATTTGAGCAATGCAACAGCCATGCTCAAATACAACAGCTGACAGGTGGTGATTTCACGGCCTTCAGCTGCCCATGAAAAAGAGGCCTTAATACCTAATCTTGGAGGGTTAATTAGCTGCAGAAGATGAACAACTGTTGCTCATTTTCTACACCTGTGCAAACTGAATGGCTGGCAGGAAGTGCTGATACTACCCACCTTGTCAGACTGTCTAGCTGTCACTGTGGAACTGCTCAGCATTTGAATGTAAATCCTCAAGGTAAGCGATTGGAAATAATGTTGGGAATTAATCCAAGCAATTTGTAGCATCGAACTGAAGGAATTGCAGTTTCATCAACTTAAGGTGGAAATCCGCATGGAAAAAAATGTGGTACTTTTCCGTTAGCTGGGCGCATCCGATAGGTGGCACGAATTACAGTAATAGTCACGTAGCAAAAGTGTATCTTGGAACAAATGTAATTTAATAGGCACGTAACAGAATTACATTAAATTAAGCCATCAGCTTCATCTGTTACATTGCCGCCGGCTTAATTTAATGTAATTCTGTTACGTGCCTATTAAATTACATTTGCTCCAAGATCAGCGCTCGGTCTCCTCCCCCTTGCCTCTCTCCTATAGAACACTGGCAGCCGGGGGACACGCGTGTCCCCCCCAGAGTCATTTGTCGCAATAGCAGTACAATAGCAGTCACAAGAAACAAGCAGAGCGGGGAGGCAGCAGACATTGCTTCTGCCAGCACGAACGGCAGGATTCCCTGCCGCGACGAACGACTCTGGGGGGGACACGCGTGTCCCCCGGCTGCCAGTGTTCTATAGGACAGAGACAAGGGGAGGAGACAGAGAGCCGAAGCTGGCGGCTTCATCTGTTACATTGCCGCCGGCTTAATTTAATGTAATTCTGTTACATGCCTATTAAATTACATTTGTTCCAAAATACACTTTTGTTACATGACTATTAATGTCATTAGCGCCACCTATCGGATGCGCCCGGCTAACTGAAAAGTACCAAAAATTCTACTGGTAACCTTTGTCTTTCCAACATTTTTGTCTTCACTGGACTTTCCATGCAAATTTTCACTGACTTATAACTGAGCCAGATATGCCCAGAAAATGCTGATTAGAGTACACCCGGTGTGTATAAAACAGTGAGATACTTACCTCAGTGGTGGATAGTCTCCAAATGACCTAGAACAGGGCTGTCCAACTGACAGCCCGCGAGACGGATGTGGCCCCCAGGCCACACTCACTTGCACGGACTATGTTTTGTGTCAGGCCCCCCTCCTCTGGCAGGACCATATTTTATTGGCACTCAGCTCCACCCCAAAAGCCAGGATATTCATGCTCCGCCCCCTCCTGCATCAAAGTCCAGTGCTAGACACACCCCCTGCCCATGAAGTTTGGCAGCACTGGTCTTGATGCGTTCCACACACCATTTCAGCACAGAATCCTTCTACACCAGCCCTGTGCAAACTTTTTGAGGCCTGGGCAGCATTCTTCCGCTCCTTCTCCCCCCCCTCCTTCCCTGCAGAGCCGCAAGCGGGCGGTAGCTGGGGAGACTTAAAACTCACCTGATCGGCATCCAGCATCGTGTCTCCATGGCAACAGGAAGTCACATGACGTCAGGGCGTATCAGTGTATTGAACGCTGTCAGCCAGCGTGCAATACGCTGGCACGTCCCGACATGTCATGTGACTTCCTGTTGCCATGGAGCGTCATGCTGGATGCCGATCAAGTCTCCCCAGCTACCGCCCGCTCATGACTCTGCAGGGAGGGAGGGGTGAGAGGAGGACAGGGATCCGGCCGCCTGTTGGTGGACCGGAGTAAAAGCGGCCCATGGGCCGTAGTTTGCCCATCGCTGCTCTACACCTATTCAACGGCCTCCTTCCTCTCGAACACCAGCAGCTTTATGCAATGAGCATGTGCAGACCATACCTGCACATGCCCAGTCCGGAAGTGCTCATCCGCGGCCCGGAGTGTGGCCAGAAGAAGTAGGGCCCTGTGTTGGAATAGTGGCTCTAGGAGGATCCAGGAAGCCTCTGACCCATCTGGAGCGGTCCCCACTCCTCAGGCGTGTATGTAACAGACAATAAACAAGCAGCTGCTGTACTGGATCGGCTCAGTTTCAAAACTGTTGATAACTGAATGGAAACTGAATGGAAATGAGAATTGAAGCTCATCTCTATGCAGGATTGCTTTTGGGCCAGAAGCATGACCAGCCCCGCCCATGTGAGACAAGAGATATTCCGGGGCACCAATGACATCAACATTGCGGAATAAATTTATATCTGCATGACCATCACGAACATAAACAATTTTTATTATCATCTTTATGTATTTATATAGCTCTGACATATTCTGCAGCACTGTACAAGGTACATAGTCATGTCACTGACTGTCCCTCAGAGGAGCTCACACTCTAATCCCCACCAAAGCCATAGTCACAGTGTAACGACTGTGACAATCTCTGGCCAATGAATATACCAGCATGCCAATAATTCTAGCTTGCATGCAAATGTATTGCATGGAATTGGACCAATCAGGTGCATTTCCTGACGATTCTTGGTGGCCCAATGCCAAGCTGCCTACAAACTGCATGACATCTGCAAGCAAACTGGAATAATGAGCACCTCATTGACTATCTAGTACAAGAAAACCTGACGCAACCTAAGCCAGCATGGGAAGAGAACACAATCTTCATGCAGATATGGACCTTGCCAAGATTTGAATCTGGGACCCCAGCGCGAGAGGGCGAGATTGATAGCCAGGGCGCCATCACCCTTCGTACTGCCGATTATGATCTAAACACAGAACTGAAGTTGAGAATGTGGCATTGACCTGATTGGCAATGAAGAACATTAGCAAGTTGTCCAAACATCTCCAAGCATGTCCACTATACCTTTCATGTAACGTTGGCTCATCTACAGCAAGACCAAAACAGGGCAGCCACCAAAAAGCAAAAGCATTGAGCCTCCCAGCACACAACGACTAACGCTAATCAAGTTTAAAAGGAAACCTCATAGGGAAATTCTCCTAACGTGAGCGGGTGGACAATGCCCTCTCGAACCTCCAGATTTGTAGTAAACTACGGCCACACTATTCAGCCAATCACAATGCTTCGTGCTGTAGAGGGTGCCGTGATTGGAGAACTATTCCCAATGAGGTTTCCTGCTGGTTCCCCTAAACTAGACGAGCGCCCATACATCTGTGAGCACCACGGCACTTGCAGACCACAACTTTACTACAGATGAAAGAAAATGTACCCACGTCAAACAGCCTCCAGCTACAGTGCGTAAACGGAATAACCCTCAATGTGAAGAGATTACCATCGCTGTCAAACCCCTCTACCAAACCACCCCCCCCCCCCCAAAAAAAAAAAAATACTACTGGCAATGTACTCTGAAGAATTTTCATTGTATAAAAAAGCATTGCATATAACCAGATCTTGTGAGAATGAGTGTATAAAATGGAATCGAGTAACAAAAACGGTGTTATGGTGTATTGTTCAAGTGGTGTGAATAAGAAGCACTCTAGAATGATTCAAAAACGCCCCCTTTTCTGGTCACTACAAAGCTGTAATAAAAATGCAAAAACTTTTTTTTCTTTTCTTTGACTTCTACTTTCAAAACTTTTTATTAAGTTCAGGGAGGTCGGATAGATTGTCCTGATGCTTTCAAACTGGAAATCGAACGCAGGTGAAGGATTGGTGAAGAAAGTTCTCTCTTGCTCTCTCGGTTTCCTTTATTAAAGCTGTGCCAGTGGTTGAATTTAATAAATAAGTTTGTTGTGTAGTCCATCCAGTCCCCATAAAAGTTAATCTGTTTTCTTCTCCATGATATTTTTTTCTTCCTGATCTTCGTCCGTCACCTCCGGAGAGTTTTCTTGGGTTTTGTCCTCATCTTGTTCCTCCTCGCTGCCCTCGTCTGACTGGTCGGGGTCAATCACGTCCTTCCTGGTCATGTTCTCAGCTCCATCGTCCGTGTCCGCCGTGCAGATTCCGTAGCACATAATGCTGATGACCCCCAGCGGCAGGCCGAACAGGAAGCAGCCCAGGAGGGGGGAACTCTTGAATACAGACTATTTATGAAAGAAACATTCACAGATGCAGTTAGAATGGGGGAGACTACAAGGACATAAATGAGATATTGCAAAGAGAAGACAAAAAAAAAGTCAATTCACAAAACTTCTAATAAATCACTTATATTTCAATTTTCACCTAATTAATAAAAATAACCTTCCAGCACATTTACAAGCAGAATAATCCCTCTAAGTAAGTTGTTCCTAATTGACTTCATTTTAATATCACTTTTCTTACCTTATTTATATAGTTATTTTGCTCTTTTGGAGCTTAAAGGGTTTCCCTGGAGGGTGTTGAAGATAAAAACAGACACTTACCTGGGGCATCCATCAGCCACCTGTAGCAGTAATGTCTCACGCCGTCCTCCTCCGTTTTCCACCGCCGGTCCCGGTCTAGCGCCCAACTGTGGCTGTGCGGCCGTTGCTGCGCGCCTGCTCGCATCATCGGAAGCTTACTGCACGGGCACAGTACAAGAAAACTTCACCACTATAGAAAAATACACTCCATAGGCTCAAACTTGCGTTTGTGGTTTATTGAGCAAGACACACTACATGTTACGAGTCTCCTGACGAGTCAGGACAGCAAGACACACTACATGTTACGAGTCTCCTGACTCGTCAGGAGTCCTGACTCGTCAGGAGACTCGTAACATGTAGTGTGTCTTGCTCAATAAACCACAAACGCAAGTTTGAGCCTGTGGAGTGCCTTTTTCTATAGTGGTGAAGTTTTCGTTTGGCAGGAGTGGTGGACCTGCAGAGAAAGTGCACCGGCATACGCTACCTTATCAAGGTGAGCTGTACTTGAGCTCCAAGGAGGAGATTTTGTTTGCACAGTACAAGAAAACTTTGCGACTCCATGTGGCAGCCAGTTAAATCCCTGGATCAACTCTCCTGGGAATTACCTAGTAATTATAGCCGTGGATGCCCTTCAATGTTATCCTGGATCATAAGGATGAGATAGTAATTTTCGCATTTTTGCCTAAATCTTTTTGAGAAAATATAATGGAATTTTTGCACGACACATATTTTCGCCAAATGGGTTTCTTTGTGAGTCGTGACCATTACCTGCACTGCATTTGGTGAAATGGGGTTTTTCTCGTGCTCAAACGTTTTTGTGAATATTGTCATCTGTGCAAAAATGTGACATTTTTCTGAAACGTATGTCAAAATGAAAATGGGCCCATTTCACTTGTTGTGCCCACAATTGCAGTGGGATGAGGAATTGACAGCGATTCAGGTCATTTGTGCGTTACATAAGTGGCTATAAGTGGAAAAGCCAAGGCACCACGCTATACAGTCTGTGGCTACAAATTTCCACCTATAGCCACTGATTGTGGCTTTTAAAGAGACACTGAAGCGGAAAAAAATATATGATATAATGAATTGGTTGTGTACTATGAATAATTACTAGAAGATTAGCAGCAAAGAAAATATTCTCATATTTTTATTTTCAGGTATATAGTGGTTTTTCTAACATTGCATCATTCTATAATATGTGCAGATTACACAACACTCAGCATTCAAAATGAGTCTTTCAGAGCAGTCTGTGAAGTAATAAACTCTCCTCTGCTAGAGGAAAAGTAAACAGTTCAATTACAGTTGAGATAATAAAAGTCAGATAACAGCCCTCTGCACGACTTTGAAAGTCGGAGAGCTTAATGGCTTGTTTGCATAGAGATAACAACTGGAGTTTCATAACTCTTCCTGTACTGGAAACAATTACACTGATGTATCTGATCTTAATGTTTTATTTCTTAGCTGTACTACACATACAAATCATAATATCATCATTTTTTTTTCGCTTCAGTGTCTCTTTAACTTGGCCTATGGAGGTGCCTAAATTACCCATTGAGATATTTTGCGGCAAATCGATGTGGAATTGCCAGGGGTTGGGAAGGGGGAATTGGCCAGTTAGGTATCAGTTGGGAGTTGGTTAGGGTTAGGCACTTTGCAGCAGGGGATCAGTGGTCAGGCAGTGGTTGGGGAGTGTGATACGTTAGTGACATGCCTGTCTTTATGTATGGATCCTTTAATGTATGGATTACTGTTCACGTATATATGTTAAATGTGTTCTCTGTCTAGTACTGGATGAGTTAATTTGGTTTAACACAGCAACTGGAGACGTTGCTGTATTTTGTCTGTCCTTGTGCAGAGTAAGAACAATGAATTGCTGTGCAATAAGTTACATTTCTTACATTTGCTCACATTCTTTGTCCACAAAGCAACACCAAAAAAGCAACATGTTCTTCTTGCCCTTGGGTAGAAGAACAACATGTTTTTGTTCACTGTTGATTGGCAACATGTGGTCTTTCTGTGCCTGTGCGCAGTGAGAGCATGTTCTGATCACGCGCTAAAATAGCAACATATGATCTTTCTGCGCTTGCGCGGAATAAGATCATGTTGTGATCAAGCGCTGAGGCAGCATCAGCAGCATGTGTCCTTTCTGCGCTTGCGTGGAATGGAAGCATGTTCTGATTAGCTGCTTGTGCGCTTGCGCGGTTATGATGATTCTGTCCGTTAAAGGCAGGGGGAAAACACTTTGACTTTGGGATCTTTCCAGATGATCAGCAGACGTGCTGTTCGTGTATGTTCCAGTTGTTTCCCCTGCCGAGGTCGCTGAGGTCCCCCGATCCTCCATGGGTGATGTCTACAACAGCTTGGTAACGTGTTGATGCATACTTCTAATTACTCAAACTAACTATGATTCTGCAGGCTTAGATAATATTGTAACAGGATTGTAGGACTAAATAAACTATTTCTTTAAGTTTTATATACATGTTTTGCAGCAATTTTGTTTATTCCCATCTTTGATTGGTGAGCGAAGTTAGAGGGTTTAAAAACCCTATTTGCTTAGGCAAAACATTAATTGGCGTAGTCGGCAGGATCCTTCCTTTTAATTTGTTGAATTGTATGCTCAGATTTGGTTGATATTTTGCCCAGTGGCTCCCCTGTGCACCAGGAGTCATTGTGCAAAGTTTTGCAAATTGAGGGTTCAAATCGATATATCTCATTAAAGGAAAGAGATATTGAGATTTTGCAAACAGTTTCAATATCTACTCAAACAGAGGTAGCATTTAAGCTACTTGGCATTTTGCCAAAAGTTTCAAAGTGAGGTAACTTTTGAACCGAATATCAGGGTGTACTTGGACTTGGGGTGTAGTCATACTTTGATGAGGGTCACCTCTGGTCTAAATCCCGCTCACTTGGCAGAAAGCAAAAAAATTCAACATGTTTAAAAGGATGGATAAAACGAAAAATGAAAGTGTAGTGGAGATTCCCGGCTGGTCCGGACTTCCCTACAGCATTCTAGTTCAAGAATTAGTGAATTGTGTGCCTGCAGAGTGATGGGAGAGTAAGTTGGGAGATGTTAAACCTCTAGATGTAGTGCATACTCTAGAGGGTGTGTGTCCCTGTTAAGTCAGGTGATGCAACTGCCTTAGGGCAGAGCCCCTTAATGTTGTTAATGTACTTAAGGGGGTCCCCGTTAAAGCGGGTGATGTTGTCGCTCTCGGGCGACGTAGTGGGATGTTGCTGACAACTTACAGAAAGGTTTGATAAAGATTGTGTGAGTTAAAAGAATCAGAAATCCTCAATGTTGTTAAATTACTTGAGGGTATAGGCTTAAAGTGTACAAATATATTGTCCAAGCAGGAGTTATTAGAAATCCTGACAAATAGGATTCATATGTCTGGGATTCCAATGCTGCAAATGATGATTGCATCATTTGTCCTGCGGATCTCATTTTTCAATCCTAAATTAGACTCTTTAATTGAAATAATGAGAATAAAGAAGATCATTGGGGTTATCAAAATTGAAGAAACAAAAAATTTAAATGTAACATTTTTAAGAAATGTGCTGGAGGAAGTAGTTGAGGAAGAGACTCCTATGATCACATATTTTGGATTGTTATCAGTGGAGCAGGGAGCTTCTGTAAATAAAAAGAAGTCAAACTCTGCCGCTGATCATTGCACAGAAATAGGACAGTGTGCATTTAGCTGGGTTGAATATAAGTATATAAGGGTTAGTAAAGTAATGTTTTTTGTTTTGTTTTTTTTTCCTGTTTTTGTTTTTTAGACTTTAGCACAAATGTATTTTGTTGGATTTGAAAAGAATAGGAATAGCTGGGAGCTTTCTTCAGGTTGTTACTGCTGTTTTGTTCCTTTTAAGGAAAATCCCATACTCTTGATGATCAGGAAAAAAAAAACAGGGATGGGAAATAAGGGATAGAGAGTAACCTGACAGCGAATCTCAGATTTTCCTACTAAGTTTTTAATACAGTCTGTGTCTTTGTTGCATAGATATGGAAGTATATTCTCCACAGAAATTTGGAGTGCTGTGTTTAAACTTGTAAAGCAAATTCCTAAAAGTGACAGTACCCCACTGCACTGGCAGAGTTAAAATGGTAATATAATCTGGACAAGAAAGGTGGGTTAACTTTTGTTGTTTTTAGTGAATGCTTTATATGGTGTATCTGCTATAGTGAGTTTTGAATAATTGTGTATTCATATGTCTGGTTTTGAAAGCATAGAGGAATGTTTGAAGAAAAAAAAAAAAACATTTGTGCACGAGTGTTGAGAGCTCCTAAGGAATGTGTGCGAGCCGGTGAGTGAGTATTTGAGATGCTGCTCTCCCCAGTAGAGGGTGCTTGGCACACATTTTAATAGGGGTACATGCTGTATATTGTTAGAAAACATTGACCTTTAACTCTTACTTCATAGGATATACTTGTTCTTTGATAAAATATAGTAGGAAAAGAGATGAGAGATTGTAACGCAACTGGCTTGTGTGTGACGGTGTGTGTGTCTTGTTTGGTGCAGCACTGTGAGTGTACCGTCCATTTAAGTTTGTTACTGAAGTCAGTGTTGAAATAAAGTTATGAAAATAATTTTATTTCAGCTGTGTAGTGAATGTCTCGTCTATATCAAATGGGCTTGGAAATGTATCAGACTATTTAAGATTGATTGATTGATCGATCAATTGATTAAGTAAGTATGGAAAGTTCTGCAGTACATATATTTTAAGGGCCAGGGGGTGAAGAGAATGTGATATCTACGTAAGTTATGGTGCGGATGCTGAGCTAGTGAAATAGAATGATGATTGGGCAGTTATAGACCAGCAAAGATAATTGGCAAATAATACAGCTGATTATTTTGGGTTTTGCTAGAATTTCAAAACCCCTGCAAATATTCACATTTTGCATACAGGGTTAAATGTGATTATTCTGCTGATGTCAGGGTGATATCTGTGCCAGCAATTTTTCCCCTGGTTCCCTTGTTTTTAGCTATAATTCTGCAGGAGTGTTTACCTGTTGAGCTAAAGGGTTGTGAATGTTGTTGTACTGACTAGCTGAATGACATAAGTGTCAGAATGTGTTGATGAAGTGTGAATTGAGTTGTTTCAAATGAACTGTGTGAAGTCTGGTTTGATTCTTTACGGATATAGAGAGAGTGTATTATATGTTCAAGAATACCTCTGTTAAAGATGCTAGAATTTATGCATATTCTGGTTTAGAATGATAAAATAATGCAAACAAACTGTGAAGATAACAGATTTTGTTTATACCAGGTCATTCTAATAAACCTAGGGGAGGTGCTGTGTATATACAGGCCAAAGAGTCATATAGCCCAGGTTCTCCTGAGGGCCCTTTTACACTTAATGTGTTAATATGCATTAGTACGCATACATTTTTAGTTTTGTTTTGTTTTTTGTTCCCAATGGCAGTATACTGCAAAAAAGGCTTACATTTTTTTTTTCCTTCCAGTGTATAGTGTGAAAGAAGCCATAGGGGAACATGGACACTGGATTGTACATCACTTGTTATTTCGGTTACAGCTGACAGCAGCTGATTAAGTGTAAAGGGACCCTAATTCCTTTATTTGTAGAGAGGGAAGCCTTTCAGTAAGGGGTGGTATACATTTTAGTTCCACTAATGTGGTAAATGTTAGAGACAAAATTTGGGTTTAAAGGGAAGGTCCAAGCAAAAAAAAAAAAATGAGTTTCACTTACCTGGGGCTTCTACCAGCCCCATGCAGCCATCCTGTGCCCTCGTAGTCACTCACTGCTACTCCAATCCCCCGCTGGCAGCTTTCTGACCTCGGAGGTCAGGGCCAAATTGCGTACATTTTTACACATTCCCGCTAGTGCAGGAACATTAACGCATACATTTTTACGTGTTAGTGGTGCAACGCGTAAATTTTTGTTCCTGCACTAGCTGGAATGCGTAAAAATGTATGCAATGTGGCCCTGACCTCCGAGGTCAGAAAGCTGCCAGTGGGGGACTGGAGCAGCAGTGAGTGACTACAAGGGCACAGGATGGCTACATGAGGCTGGTAGAAGCCCCAGGTAAGTAAAACTCATTTTTTTTTTTTGCTTGAACCTTCCCTTTAAGGACCAACTGGTCCTCCAGACAAAGCTGAGGTAGTTGCTAAAGGGAAGAACAAAACTTTACTGATAATTTAGTTTAAAAAAGAGCAGTGGGAGCATGTCCCGCAAGAAAAATGTTACTTTCAAGAATGATTTATACTTGTTTGTATTTATAGATCATTATCGTGCATGTTATATGCTTGGACTCCTTGGTATCGTTTTGTTGATCGCTTCAGAGGTTGGAGCCTGGACTCCGGGCACTACGCTAGTGCCTATAAATTCAACTGCTTCCCAATGGATGATGATAAACCGCACAAAGTCCAGTCCAATCAGGAGTGCCGAGCTGGAGGCTGCTGTACAGTTGCTAATTTAACTCTTTCTGGAACTGTGCGGCAGGTGCCTAGTCCTGCTAAAAGACCACATTACCCATGTCCACTACAATTGGGTGATAAGAAGATTAAGGATTTAGGAACATTCTTTGCATTGCATCGAGATGAGGGGTATCTTAATATCTACCTGTGTTACTAGTTGGCACCTCAGCTTGAGTGGGGTTAAACATGTGTAAGGATGCTACTGATATTTTTTAAATGTCCATTCCACTACAAGGATTGCAATGGTTATTCGTGAACATTAATGTCTACAATTGATCCAGGACAGTTCGACATGCTCAAAAGACTGTTCTGCATACTCAGATAACTTTTCCTCCTTCAAAGACTTGTCCAAAGGGCCGTATCAAAAGAGCTTGGCATGATACCTTGCTTGTTGGTTATGGCTCTCTTACTGGAACTTTAAATGGCTTTGATATTGAGACTCTTGCTAATAGATTGCATAATGCAGGAAGTAAAATAAATGATGCTTTGACTTTACAGGCTAAATGAATGCCAACCATACATTATCCTGCTATGATTAGTGCTGGTGTTGATAAGGATTGCTGATATAACTGGTTCGTCTGTATATTTTACTAATCAGTTTGATACTAACATGACAATGTTTGTTGATTGGACTGTCTGTACATTGCAAACCATTTATCAGATTCAACAGAAATCCTCTATGCAATTAGCATTAATGACTGGTAATGAACAAGTATGGAGGTCAGTTTTTTAATTCTTCAGTTCCCCAAGATTGGTGGATACATTTGGAATCTGAGAAAATGACATGCAATGATACAGTCTGCACGGGTAGTATTGTAATGTATGTCACCAACATGTCTTTCATGTGTAAATTTGTGGTCATGCCTTTGATTATGGGTGCTCCTGGTTTTCAGCATTTCTGGCAACCGGAGTTCCATGGTTCACATGTTGATGAGCGTAATCAAACACATGACCTTTCATTTTGTGATAGTACCCTAGAAGGTACTATTTGTAAATTGCAGTCGGCAGTTTATTAACCTTGCCTTTTGCAGAATACTATTAATGTCTGCAAATGGACTGTCCTTCCATTAACTTATGAAATGATGGTGGAGATTGCTCCACAACTGATATGTTTGGTGACAAATGTTTCAGTAATACCCCATATGGTCAATCCTTTTTCAGGGTGTTTGTCTAATGTTTCTAGCATAACTTGGCATAATTAATCTTTTTTATTGCAGGGGGATAGGGAAACCTCAGTGGCTAAATTTTGGTCCCCAATTATGCCTGATATGCCTAATTGGGATTTTAACTTGACGCGGTTACATAAATTAATGAATGCTTCTGAAGACGTTCAGAAACATATTGTTTTATTAAATAAAACTCTTGCGCAGCATATTCTGTCTACCACTATTGTTGCTGATAAAATTGTGAAAGTTGGCTCTTCTATTGCAGATGCCACATCACATCATTGGTGGGATATATTTATGGGATATTCTTTTAGTGCTACTTCTGTGTTGAACTTTGTTATTCATCCAGTGCTAGTCTTATGTATTGTGATGTTCCTCATTACATTGTGGAACTGTTATGTGGCTTATCGGCTTTGCCGTCGGTCTAAGGTTAGGTTTGCAACATATGCAGGGCCGGATTTGTACTTTTTACCGCCCAAGGCCCATTGTCCTCAACTGCGCCCCCCCCCCCCCCCGAATTACTCTTGCGTGGGGAGCCCATCATAGTGCTTAAAGTAACCTGCTTCATCTGAGGAGGGGTGCACTTCTCTCCCCCATCCCAAGGGTCTCCTCCAGTGCTGCCCTGTAGCTGCAGCTCAGATAAAACTGCTGCAGCTCAGAGTAGCACAGCAGAGCATGGTATTTTAAAGGGAAATCATCCCGGGTGGGGTACTTTTCTCAGGAGGGGGAAGCCTCTAGATCCTAATGATGCTTCCCATGTCCTCCCCAGCAGCATGGATCCAGCGCTCGCTCCCCTGGCAAAATGGACACCATAATATTTACACTGCGAGCCTCGTGCAGGTGCAGTATCCGCTTCTTGCACAGGTGAAAATAGCTGAGCCCGAAAGGGTCTGTTCTACTGCAGAGGCGCAAGCCACCTGCCGAGTAGAGTAGACCCCGATCAGGCTCTGATATTTCCACCTGAGCCTAACCGGAAAGCAGCAGCTGCACCTGCACAGAGCGCATTGTTCAGGGTGACCCAGTGGTGGCAACCGAAGTACACCTGTGCAGACTTTCCACGTGGCCAACACTTGATCGGGGGTGCTAAGGAAGACAAGGGAAGCCTCATTATGATCCAGTGGCTTCCCCCTTCTGATGTATCTCCCAGTGGCACTTGTTTCACTACAGGTACGCTTTAAATACTGTGCTTGCCCAGGTTCACACACCTTTCCTCTGGTCTTTTATAGTTACATAGCTACATAGTTACATAGTTATTTTGGTTGAAAAAAGACATACGTCCATCGAGTTCAACCAGTACAAAGTACAACACCAGCCTGCTCCCTCACATATCCCTGTTGATCCAGAGGAAGGCGAAAAAACCCTTACAAGGCATGGTCCAATTAGCCCCTAAAGGGAAAAATTCCTTCCCGACTCCAGATGGCAATCAGATAAAATCCCTGGATCAACATCATTAGGCATTACCTAGTAATTGTAGCCATGGATGTCTTTCAACGCAAGGAAAGCATCTAAGCCCCCTTTAAATGCAGGTATAGAGTTTGCCATAACGACTTCCTGTGGCAATGCATTCCACATCTTAATCACTCTTACTGTAAAGAACCCTTTCCTAAATAAATGGCTAAAACGTTTTTCCTCCATGCGCAGATCATGTCCTCTAGTCCTTTGAGAAGGCCTAGGGACAAAAAGCTCATCCGCCAAGGTATTATATTGCCCTCTGATGTATTTATACATGTTAATTAGATCCCCTCTAAGGCGTCTTTTCTCTAGACTAAATAAACCCAGTTTATCTAACCTTTCTTGATAAGTGAGACCTTCCATCCCACGCATCAATTTTGTTGCTCGTCTCTGCACCTGCTCTAAAACTGCAATATCTTTTTTGTAATGTGGTGCCCAGAACTGAATTCCATATTCCAGATGTGGCCTTACTAGAGAGTTAAACAGGGGCAATATTATGCTAGCATCTCGAGTTTTTATTTCCCTTTTAATGCATCCCAAAATTTTGTTAGCTTTAGCTGCAGCTGCTTGGCATTGAGTACGATTATTTAACTTGTTAATGAGTACTCCTAAGTCCTTCTCCAAGTTTGATGTCCCCAACTGTATCCCATTTATTTTGTATGGTGCTAGACCATTAGTACGTCCAAAATGCATGACCTTACATTTGTCAACATTGAATTTCATCTGCCATGTATGTGCCCATATAGCCATCCTATCCAGATCCTGTTGCAATATGACACTATCTTCCTGAGAGTTAATGATTCTGCACAATTTTGTATCATCTGCAAAAATAGCAACATTGCTCACTACTGCATCTACTAGGTCATTAATAAATAAATTGAAGAGCACTGGACCCAGAACAGACCCCTGTGGGACCCCACTGCTAACAGTCTCCCATTTTGAGTATGATCCATTGACCACAACTCTTTGTTTTCTGTCCATTAGCCAGTTCCCTATCCATGAACACAGACTCTTCCCCAGTCCTTGCATTCTCAACTTTTGCACCAGACTTTTGTGGGGAACAGTGTCGAAGGCCTTTGCAAAGTCCAAGTATATCACATCTACAGCATTCCCATTATCCATATTAGCATTCACTACCTCATAAAAGCTGAGCATGTTAGTCAAACAGGACCTGTCTTTAGTAAACCCTTTAGTCTTCACTGCAGCAGGAGCTATGCTGTAGCATACTTCTATACAGCTCCTGACATGACACAGAAGAACAACTGGGCGCTGTACAGAAGTATGCAGCATAAGGCCTGATTTACATTGGCACTGAAAAACAGACTGTTAGCAGACGGTGGTGGAACGGACCCTAACCGATGGTAACGGATCCAATGTTAACCTATGGACCTGTTCCCATTGCTCCGGTAGAATGAATCCGTTCTGCCAATATCTCAAACTTGGGTCAGCAACGATTGTACCAAATCAATGGAGTCACAGTGATCACATGCTAATTGCATGGATAAAAAACTGACACCTTATGTTTTTACATGGATCAGTTTTTCTTTATCTCAAGTGTGAACAGAGCCTTAAAGTACCTAGCTGCAATGAAAAACAGAGGAGAGTTTAGATCAGACCTGCCACTGGAATAGGTAGAATAACCATGCTTCGCTGTACTACACTGAATGTAGGGAGAGGGTGTCAGTGGTAGGGGGTATCACACACACTAGTTTGTATTTCTGCAGTACTGTTCAGCAAATGCATTTACACTAGATACATGTTATGTGAATGGCACACACATAACTTCTTAACAACAATGTGCTGCTGCCCTGTCAGCCTTCTCTCGTGGCCAGACGACCTTAAACTTACTTTTTCTTTCGTGGAGGTCTGCACTCTGCCCCTAGGATCCCATTCATCACTCCCAGCGGCACAGCAAAATATCCCCACCAATATATTACTGAGCAAAAAGCGCTGGGGAAGAGCAGACATTAGAAGCATACAGCAGATGCTAGTTTAAAAGTGAAGGACAAACGTCTGTAAGGATCTCCTGCTGTAATTTCTTTTTTGTCACAAAAAAACTTTTACTGTAAAAAAAAAGTGAATGACAGAGAGATACCGAAAAGGGGAGAAGCAAGGGAGTGCATCTATCCACACATGCTGGCTGCATCAAGAGTTTGGCAGAGGTGTTACCGAACAGTGTAGGCCGATTTCATTTCCTCCATCTTCTGCATCCCCGCCCCTCTGAATTTCCGATTTGCAGAAGCAAAGAGGAGGGCGGGGATACAAAGTGTTGCACTACCTCCTCTTCCATAGACTGAAAAGGGGGCGGAGAGAAGCATTTAATGACAGTGGGAAGGGCTGCAACGATGCGGCCACTACTCCTGTCATAATAGCAGCGCTTGGTCCATGTCTGTAGCTGCCCCTGCACACACAGATATGCTACTGTATTAAGAGTAGCGTTGGGCGGCTGCAGACAAACATGACACTGCATCATTGTGGGGAGTAGCACAGGCGGCCATTGGAACACTGATGTCTGTTTATTAACCCGCCCCTTCCGTGGCTCCGCCCTAGTTCCATGCCTAGGGGGCCTGCCCACAAATCCGGCCCTGAACATATGGTTCGTGAACACTAATCAAAAGCCGAATGTGATACGTTAGTGACATGCCTGTCTTTATGTATGGATCCTTTAATGTATGGATTACTGTTCACGTATATATGTTAAATGTGTTCTCTGTCTAGTACTGGATGAGTTAATTTGGTTTAACACAGCAACTGGAGACGTTGCTGTATTTTGTCTGTCCTTGTGCAGAGTAAGAACAATGAATTGCTGTGCAATAAGTTACATTTCTTACATTTGCTCACATTCTTTGTCCACAAAGCAACACCAAAAAAGCAACATGTTCTTCTTGCCCTTGGGTAGAAGAAAAACATGTTTTTGTTCACTGTTGATTGGCAACATGTGGTCTTTCTGCGCCTGCGCGCAGTGAGAGCATGTTCTGATCACGCGCTAAAACAGCAACATATGATCTTTCTGCGCTTGCGCGGAATAAGATCATGTTGTGATCACGCGCTGAGGCAGCATCAGCAGCATGTGTCCTTTCTGCGCTTGCGTGGAATGGAAGCATGTTCTGATTAGCTGCTTGTGCGCTTGCGCGGTTATGACGATTCTGTCCGTTAAAGGCAGGGGGAAAACACTTTGACTTTGGGATCTTTCCAGATGATCAGCAGACGTGCTGTTCGTGTATGTTCCAGTTGTTTCCCCTGCCGAGGTCGCTGAGGTCCCCCGATCCTCCATGGGTGATGTCTACAACAGCTTGGTAACGTGTTGATGCATACTTCTAATTACTCAAACTAACTATGATTCTGCAGGCTTAGATAATATTGTAACAGGATTGTAGGACTAAATAAACTATTTCTTTAAGTTTTATATACATGTTTTGCAGCAATTTTGTTTATTCCCATCTTTGAATGGTGAGCGAAGTTAGAGGGTTTAAAAACCCTATTTGCTTAGGCATAACAGGGAGGGACATAGTTAGTTGGAGGGCTCGTGTGAGAACAGGGTCAGGTGTTAGTAAAATATTGGTAATTTTTACCAATATTCTACTAATCGGACTTAAAGAGGAACTGTCGCAAAAATCTTAAAATTTAAAGCACATACAAATAGGAAGTACATTTCTCCCAGAGTAAAATGAGGCATAAATTACTTTTCTCCTATGTTGCTGTCACTTACAGTAAGTAGTAGAAATCTGACATTACAGACAGGTTTTGGACTAGCCCATCTCTTCATAGGGGGTTCTCAGGGTTTTCTTTATTTTTAAAAGCACTTAGTGAATGGCAGTTGCTCCGTCCAACTGCCAAAATAGTGTGCAGGGAGGCTGGTCAGCATCTTTGTTTTAATCATTTTCATGGAATGTATTTATAAATAATAAGGGCCATACTGAGAAACCCCCATGAAGAGATGGACTAGCCCAAAATCAGTCGGTAATGTCAGATTTCTACTACCTACTGTAAGTGAGAGCAACATAGGAGAAAAGTAATTTATGGCTCATTTTACTCTGGGAGAAATGTACTTATTTCTATGTGTTTAACCACCCTGGCGTTCTATTGTTTGCGCCAGGGTAAATACGCAGCGCTATTTTTTGAATATTTTTTTTTCAATCATGTAACTAGCCTAGCGCTAGCTGCATGATGCCCCCCTCCCTTCCGCATCCCTCCCACCCCTCCAATCGCCGCGGGCGCTATTATCCATAAGGAAATCCCGTTCTGAACGGGATTTCCTTTAGGGCTTCCCCCGTCGCCATGATGACGATTGCGATGACGTCATCGATGTCACAGGGAGTTCCGATCCACCCCTCAGTGCTGCCTGGCAGCCTGCGCAGGGGTCTCGGGAGGGGGGGGGGGACTGTTACGCGGCAGGTAGCGGCATATCAGTGGCGATCATCCCCAACACGCAGCAAGCAAAGTGCTTGCTGCGTGTTTTAAAAGAAAAACAATTATGAAAATCGGCCCAGCGGGGCCTGAGCAGTGCCCTCCGGCGGTAATTGATAGAGCTGAGCTCGTCATTACCGCCAAGGAGGTTAACATTTTAAGATTTTCGTGACAGTTCCTCTTTAAGTAGAGGAATATCGGTAATTTTTCAGATACTCCACTATCGCCTTTCTCTGACTCCCAAATTAAAGCAGAGCCCTTTTTAAATGTACGCAATGACACAGAGACAGCATTCTTATGGGAGGAGATTATGACTGCCTAGCAGATGACCCCCCCCCCAGGGGCGTAGCAATAGGGGGTGCAGAGGTAGCAACCGCATCGGGGCCCTTGGGCCAGAGGGGCCCCGCAGGGCCCTCCCTGAACTTCAGCATTAGCTCTCTATTGGATCTGTGCTCATAATAATCACTGCTATAGATACTTCGAATAGTGGTAATCATTAACAAACTGTTTCCCATCCCCGTATTACACCTCTGACACTGTAGTTGCCTTTGGCAGGTTTTGGCGCGCCATATCATTTGTTATGTACAGAGTGCTTGGGGGGCCCCATGTAAAACTTGCATCGGGGCCCACAGCTCCTAAGCTACGCCACTGCCCCCCCCCCCCCCCCGTTGGGAGGTCCCCCATAAATATTTGCTTAGGGTCCCTGCGATATCTAGTAATGCGCCTTGCTTGTCTAGGAATCCCGGCCATTTACTTACAACAACAGTAGAGCGGGCGTCGTAGGCGACTCTCTTGATGCGCTGCAGAATTCCATCCCCTCCCTGAGCCTGGAGATGGGGAGAAATGGAGAGAAAATTATATAGGCTGCCTTCAGTGACCAACGTTTACTCGATTACTGAACTAAAAACCCAACACCTTCAAGTACACCTGGAGCAGGGAGAGGGCAGACGTTCGATAATCCTTTCACAGGATGCCATTAAAATGCCTGTACATGCTCTAATCATATTGTGTATTGACTACTGCAACACCCTCCTCTGCAGTCTACCAAAAACCAGACTAGCACCTCTCCAGTCACTACTAAACTCTGCTGCTCGTCTCATCCACTTCTCCTCCCGCTTCTCTGATGCTGCCCCTCTCTGCCAATCCCTACTGACCTCTGCTGCCCGCCTCGTCCACCTCTCCTCCTGCTCCTCTGATGCTGCCCCTCTCTGCCAATCCCTACTTACTTCTGCTGCCAGCCTCATCCACCTCTCTTCCGATGCTGCCCCTATCTTCCAATCCCTACTTACTTCTGCTGCTCATCTCATCCACCTGTCCTTCCACTCCTCTGATGCTGCCCCTCTCTGCCAATCCCTAAAGACCTCTGCTGCCCATCTCATCCACCTCTCCTCCCGCTCCTCTGAGGCAGCTCCTCTCTGCCAATCACCCAAAGATCCAGTTTAAACTTCTTACCCTGTCATACAAAGCGCTACAAAAGTGGTCACCTCCATACATTTCTTCACTAATCATCAGATATCATCCCACTTGACACCTTCTCTCCTCCCAGGAGACCCTCTTGTTCTCTAGCTTAGTCCCCTCTTCTCACCCTCATATCCAGGACTTCTCACAAGAATCACCTCTCCTTTGGACCGCTCTCTCCCAGCTTGTCCGTCATGCTCGTAAACAGACCTGCTGAGAGAAGCCTATAATTTGCTATAGGTAGCAGTGGAGGCTCACTGCCTCATCCACTAACCCATGTCTCCTCCCCTAAATGTCTCCACCCCATTACCCTGTAGATTGTAAGCTCACAAGGGCAAGGACCTCCTCCTAGTGTTTCTGATGCAAGTCATCATATGAACATGCACTAGTATGGGAGATATCTCACAAGTAGAGATGGCCAATAAGATGCAAATACGTTTGTCGAAAATCCAAATTACATGTTAATTGTAGGCAGCTTGAAATTGGACCAAGCTGCGGGTAACTTACGTGAGAATTACAATTTTTGGCGAACTTATTTGTATCGCATTGACCATCTCAACTCACAAGCCCATCTGTGTCTCCAAACCAATAGACAACGTTTTCCGACCATCGCTTACATCTGCTGTGCCGTCCAGAATGCTGTTTATAAACTGGATCATGTCTTCGATGCTGTCGATTCTCTTGCTTGGCAGGAAATACTGCTGATTGGATGTGTTGAGCACAACGATGGTGGGGATCTGGACTTCACTGAGGAGAGACAGGAAAAGAACAGATGAGAACAGGTAGAGCGAGGAACTGACATCACATATCGTGTTTTCCTGTAAATAAAACAGGGTCTTATAACAATTATTGCTTCCAGATATGTGCTAGGGTTTATTTTCTAAAGATTTGCATTGTGTTATATTTCTCTAAACACACAAGTTCCTGTGCTGTGTCCTCCTGCCTTCCCCACTGTCCCGCCTCTTCCTCTGCTGGATCCACCTCTTGTGTGCCCCTGTGTCCCCCTTGTACCTTTAGTGTCCTCCTGGTGTCCCCCTCTGTACCTGTGTCCTCCATCTTCTGTCTTCCTGTGCCCCCCTATTTCCTCCGCTGTGTCTTCTGCTGTCCCCATGTCTTCCTGGTGTCCCAGTGTCCTCCTATGTCCCCCTGCTCCATGCCGGGGTGTCCCACATGTCCCCCTAATCCTCTTCTTCCCCCCCATCTCCATTCCACTGTGTCCCCAAGCTTAAAAGTATGGGGAAAAAGTACGGCACCTTGTGCTTCTGCTGGAACCGATGGTATCGTAGACAGGACCATGGCTCCATTATTGGGCCAATCACTGCACACGCTGAGTAGCAGCGAGTTCAGCAATTTGCCCATTAATGGAGCCATTGTCCCCGCCCACGAGACCATCAGCTCCAGTAATAATACAAGTTGCCATACTTTTTCCCCTTACTGCCGCTAGGGCTTACTTTTGGGGTAGGGCTTATATTTTGAGTGCTTGAAAATCCTGCTAGGGCTTAATTTTGGGGATGTCTAAATATGGGGGAAACAGGGTAGATTGTGTTGTGATGTTTGCCAAGATTAGCACCTGAGGCACCTTCAGCGACACCAAAATGCAATTTACTTTGTTGTTTTACCTCAGTTATCCCGGGATTGCCATATGCAAGGGGAAAAGGAAGTAGAGTTGTACAATCTGGGGAACTGGATATAAAGTATGAACAAATATTTTATAAACAGTGAAAAGATTTGGGGGCCATGGATCACTTTTTCGAGGGGGCTCATCAGTCTCCTCTATCTTTAGCATCTGAGGTAATAATATTACTATCTGTTTTCATGCATAGTTAGAGGATATCAATTTATATGACCTGCAGCACTGTTAGGCACTTTGTGCCTTCTGTTCTATAATATGGCTTCTGTTTTATTCTTTATGGTTTTTTTAACTTTAACCACTTTACCACTACAGGTTGTGCTACCCTTATGGACCACAGGAATTTTCACATTTCAGCACTCCTCCCATTAAACGTTATCACTACTTATCACACCTAAATGATCTATATTTTGTTTTTGCCACCAATTAGATTTTCTTTTGGTGGTACTTTTTGCAAAGCATTGCTTTATCTTACATGTATTTTAAAGGGGATAAGAAGAAAAAAAGTGGAAAAAAATCATTATTTCTCTGCTTTCAGCCATTATAGTTTTAAAATATGATGTACTACTGTAAATAAAACCCAAGCATTTTATTCACCCATTTATCCCGGTTATTGCAACATTTAAATTATGACCCTAGTACAATGTATGGCAACAATATTTTATTTGGAAATAAAGTGTTTTTTTTCCCGTTTTTTAATTTCTATAAATGATTACAGCCCTAATTGGCAAAAATGACAATGATGTACCCTCATAGCATACATATATATAAAAAGCTAAGCCCCTAATCAATCACTGCATGACCATGTGTAGGGTGCCGCCCTGGAATTAGCTTGCTGTGCTGTCATGGAGCTTGCACCGCTATAGCAGCGCAGCTTCATGACTCAGCCTCATAGATTGGCTTTGGGAACATACGTTCCTATTCACCAATCTGAGAATAATGGCAGGACCCAGGAGCACGCACATGCGGTGAGCATAGAAAGCTGAAGATGAAGATCTACACCTCTGGGACATTCCATGAAGTCCTGTGGGGCGTAGATATACTGCCCCAAATACAATAAGTAGTTAAACTAATAAAAACTTTTGAAGCTTAAAAAAATATAAACCAAAACAATCTCCTATTGCTGAATTATCAGTTGATAAGAAAAACTATAAACGTGACTTACTCCATCAGAAGACTATTGATATACTCGTTACCATCGATGTGTCCAAACTGGAAGTCTCTGAAAAAAAAGAAGACACAAATCAGAAAGTAACGTACAACGTAACATTCACAGCGGAGAGCAAAGGACAGCATTATCAGCCATATATTCTCTGACCATGATGCATCATTCATATCAACACACAATGCTGTTTCATCATCTTTAACCAGATCTTTTGCAGGAACGGATCTTTTGCAGATACTGATCTGTTGAATGTGTACAGCATCTTTGTGTGCAGCATCTTGCAAAGATTTCTGTCTGATGGGGAGTTCAGCTCCATAGAATAGACTGTGTAGGTATGGCTCTCATACTACATGGAAGGGGGTAAGATTTCTGTCTGATGTGGAGTGCAGCTCCATAGAATAGACTGTGTAGGTGTGGCTCTCATACTACATGGAAGGGGGTAAGATTTCTGTCTGATGGGGAGTGCAGCTCCATAGAATAGACTGTGTAGGTGTGGCTCTCATACTACATGGAAGGGGGTAAGATTTCTGTCTGATGGGGAGTGCAGCTCCATAGAATAGACTGTGTAGGTGTGGCTCTCATACTACATGGAAGAGGGTAAGATTTCTGTCTGATGGGGAGTTCAGCTCCATAGAATAGACTGTGTAGGTGTGGCTCTCATACTACATGGAAGGGGGTAAGATTTCTGTGTGAGGGGGAGTGCAGCTCCATAGAATAGACTGTGTAGGTGTGGCTCTCATACTACATGGAAGGGGGTAAGATTTCTGTCTGATGGGGAGTTCAGCTCCATAGAATAGACTGTGTAGGTATGGCTCTCATACTACATGGAAGGGGGTAAGATTTCTGTCTGATGAGGAGTGCAGCTCCATAGAATAGACTGTGTAGGTGTGGCTCTCATACTACATGGTAGAGATGGGAAGTTCGGATATTTTCAATGATCCGGATGATTCGAATCGGATCATTGAAGAGATCCGGATCTTTGATCCGAATCTCGGATCATTTTACTACCAGAAGCATTCGGGGGTGAAATGAACAGCAGGACAGGTCTGTGGACAGGAGAAGGGGAGGGAGTGGACACACAGAGAAGGGGAGAAGATGGACAGAGGGCAGGGAGTGGACAGAGAAGGGAGGAGGGACGAGCAGAGAGCAGAAATGTTTGCACGTAATACCCACATGCTGAAGTCATATGCTTTACATATATTTCACCTATATGTTCATCTGTACACTTTGAAAGAAAAGGTCACACAGTGAAAGAAAGCATTCCCAGAAGATAAGTGCAGCTGTTTAGTGCCGAGTGCAGGAGGATTATATTGCCTTTCAATCACACTGTCTGCAAAGTTACTGAGCTGTGCTGAGCCAAAAGCTTCCCATGTGTTCACTGTGCAGCACTACGGAACAGCCAGCCTATAATGGGCAGCACGTTATAGCCAGTATGTGGGCTCTACACATATCTGGCAGTGGCACCCATGTCCCCTCTCTCTCATCTACCTGTCTCCCTGCAAGGCTGCCTCCCTTCCAACAGAGCGATCCCTGCTTCCAGGACCCCGCTGCCCGCTGAGAGGGGGCGTGTCGCTCCTGGCCCCGCCCCTTTTGCGATCCGAATCGTTCATTTTGATGATTCGGATGATCGACTCATAAAATAGATTCGGATCAAAGATCCGAATCGTTCATGATCCGGACAACACTACTACATGGAAGGGGGTAAAATTTCTGTCTGATGGGGAGTGCAGCTCCATAGAATAGACTGTGTAGGTGTGGCTCTCATACTACATGGAAGGGGGTAAGATTTCTGTCTGATGGGGAGTTCAGCTCCATAGAATAGACTGTGTAGGTGTGGCTCTCATACTACATGGAAGGGGGTAAGATTTCTGTCTGATGGGGAGTGCCGCTCCATAGAATAGACTGTGTAGGTGTGGCTCTCATACTACATGGAAGGGGGTAAGATCTCTGTCTGATTGGGAGTTCAGCTCCATAGAATAGACTGTGTAGGTGTGGCTCTCATACTACATGGAAGGGGGTAAGATTTCTGTCTGATGGGGAGTGCAGCTCCATAGAATAGACTGTGTAGGTATGGCTCTCATACTACATGGAAGGGGGTAAGATTTCTGTCTGATGGGGAGTGCAGCTCCATAGAATAGACTGTGTAGGTGTGGCTCTCATACTACATGGAAGGGGGTAAGATTTCTGTCTGATGGGGAGTGCAGCTCCATAGAATAGACTGTGTAGAGTATGGCTCTCATACTACATGGAAGGGGGTAAAATTGGTCTGTGATCTTTCAAGTGTGTATGTAGCATAAGCCTCAATATTCTTGGTTGATTGCATTGCTTGAAAAAGTAAGCCAATTTATCATACACTATTCAATTTAAGAAAAAAAAAAATAAAAATCAGGATTTTCCAAAACAACGGATACATCAAAAGGTTGAACATTTGGGGAAATTCAATGAATTTTTCAATGATAAAATTTGATTTTTCTATAAAATTAATTTATCGAAAATAACATGAACCTCAAGCATTTTGGTGGAATTGTGTTTGGCCACCTTCACAAACAACGTCCCGTAACAAAACCGATTGGTAAGTAGGCGACCTATGTATATTCTGCTTTGCGTCTATGTACTGTTTATATTATCTTATCATCCTGATTGCAAATGTTCTAATTTGGAATTAAGAGTATTAGAAGTTAACATTTTTTTAAAAACAAATGTTAAATGGCTAAATAAAAATATTTTAAAGTATTGTAAATCCAAGCTCACCGATGAAAATGATCCCTGTAGTCTCTGGCGACATCCTGGACAATAGACTTTAACCTGAAAACAAAAAGTTTAATACAGTTTAACCCAGTCATCATTTTAACAACCCTTTTAAGCTCAGCATTATAATTAAACCTCAGCTCCTAAAAATCAGAGAGAAAAGCATCTCCTCAGAGGGTGTCATTTATGAATGGAAATTCATTTTTTCACAAAAATAAAAAACACAAAAAAACCCACCAAAAACATAACACAGTCCGGTGGAGACAAACAGTCATTGGTTCATTAACAGACCCAGATCCTAACTCAGGGGCCTGTTTATTAAGCAATGCTATTAAAATAACCCCATCAGTTTGTTCTTACCTATTTTGTGACAGAGATAGTCAGATTTATAATGGGGTGTCTGATTAGGGATGAGCAATTATTAGACGCAAATAATTTCTCTTTGTGTTCAAATTTCAAGTAAATATTATGCAGCTTGAGCTTGGACCAATAAAAATTGACAGGAAGTTATTCTGATTGGTCAAATTTAAAGGGAACCTAAACAGAGGCATATGGATGTTTCCTTTTAAACAATACCAGTTGCCTGGCAGCCCTGCTGATTTCTTTGGCGGCAGTAGTGGCTGAATCACACACCAGAAATAAGCATGCAGCTAATCCAGTCTGACTTCAGTCAGAGCACCTGATCTGCATGCTTGTTGAGGGGCTGTGGCTGAAAGTATTAGAGACACAGGATCAGCAGGAGAGTCGGGCAACTGGTATTATTTTAAAAGGAAAAATCCATATCCCTCTCAGTTTAGGTTCCCTTTAAAGCAGCATATCATTTACATTTGAATGCAAGGAGAGATTATTTGCATCTCATTGATCCTACCTACTTCTTTGTGCGCAGTAATTACCCCAAATTTTGGATTAGACGCTCCAGCCAGTGCAGCCACATAATTGGAGTAGCTGACTGGCAGAAGTAGGGGTACGTAACTGTTTGACTTGCGTTGTGACCCCAACTTTTCACATTACCATTCGGGACAAAAGTTTGATTCAACGCTGCTGTTGTCCTGCACTGTAGCATAGGGAAGAACACTATCTGGCCATCCAATGAGGGAGATGGAGGGGGAAGGGAGGGGAGGGGGAAGGGAGGGGAGGGAAATCAGGCAGCAGCAACACATACCTCCATCCATGAGCTGGAGGTTCCGATCTCTAAGCGTCTGACGCTACTTCCTTAGCATGAGGCACTTAGAGATGGACCTCCACGGTGGATGGAGGTGTGTGTCCTGCCCGCCGCCCGCTGCCAGGCACTGATGATTGAGGCTGGAGGGGGAGCGCTGAGGGGAGAGCCATGTGTGGCCATGCTTTCGCCACATGCTGTGATCCCTCCAGCCCCCCGAAATGGCCCTGAGCAGGCCCCAGAGGGGAGGGGGCCCATCCAAATTTTTGCAGGGGGGCTCAGTGATTTCTAGTTACGCCCCCTGCTTAAGATCCATTAAATCTGATTCAATGCTCACATCTGAGGGAAATATGGGACTATTAATCAGCAATTTAAAGAAAACCTGTACTGAAAAAAGTTCCCCTGGGAGGTACTCACCTCAGTAGGGGGAAGCCTCCAGATCCTATCGAGGCTTCCCCCGTCCTCCTGTGTCCCACGGTGGTCTCACTGCAGCCCACGGAACGCACAACCGACAATTGTCGGGCTGTGCAATAATTACCTTTTCTGGCTCCAGCGGGTGGCGCTTCTGACGGAGATAGGCAAAAATAGCCGATCTCTGTCGGGTCTGCTCTACTGCGCAGGATACTGCGCCTGCACTGGAGCCAAGGAGGTAAATATTTTCATCGCCGTGGGACAGAGGAGGACGGGGGAAGCCTCAATAGGATCCGGAGGCTCCCCCCACCCAAGGTGAGTATCCCCAGGGGAGGTTTTTCTCATTACAGATTTTCTTTAAGGCTTCTCTCCTCACCGTGTGTGTTCAGACGAAACAGAATAAAGTCTGAAATCATACTTCATGGATGACATTACTGTAGAATATTCTTACCGAGTGTGCTCAGCCGAGTTGTTCTTATCATCAATAACAGCCACGGCCACCAGCTTTCCTAAACACACCAGAAAAGAGAGATTAAACTTTTGTATTTATATTTAGGTGCACTTAAAAAAAAAAGAAAACTTCAAATTAGACAGTGACCAGTAATGCATGACACTGACATTACTGACTGCACACAGAACCCTGTGACCTGATGCCTAACCCTAAACCCCCCCCCCCCCCTCCCGGCACACACACACACACACACAAACACCCTGCCTGGCGCTCCGAGCCACGTCGAGATGATTCACAGCGGCGCTCCTGCAGGCGCAGTAGGCATAACGTAGGAGAACGGGGGCCAGCGGAGCGGGGAACATAGCAGCTGTCTCGGGCTGGAGGAAGCCCCGGGTAAGTAGTACTGTGGGGGTAGCATTATTTAATTGATGACTCCTTTAAACCAACCACCAGCAAAAAAAAAAAAAAAACCCTGCCTGATGCCTAACCTTAACCATCCCCCCCACACATAAATACAGTGGGTTGCAAAAGTATTCGGCCCCCTTGAAGTTTTCCACATTTTGTCACATTACTGCCACAAACATGCATCAATTTAATTGGAATTCCACATGAAAGACCAACACAAAGTGGTGTACATGTGAGAAGTGGATCGAAAATCATACATGATTCCAAACATTTTTTACACATAAATAACTGCAAAGTGGGGTGTGCGTAATTATTCAGCCCCCTGAGTCAATACTAGTGTTGGGCGAACATCTAGATGTTCGGGTTCGGGCCGAACAGGCCAAACATGGCCGCGATGTTCGGGTGTTCGACCCGAACTCCGAACATAATGGAAGTCAATGGGGACCCGAACTTTTGTGCTTTGTAAAGCCTCCTTACATGCTACATACCCCAAATTTACAGGGTATGTGCACCTTGGGAGTGGGTACAAGAGGAAAACAAATTTAGCAAAAAGAGCTTATAGTTTTTGAGAAAATCGATTTTAAAGTTTCAAAGGGAAAACTGTCTTTTAAATGCGGGAAATGTCTGTTTTCTTTGCACAGGTAACATGCTTTTTGTCGGCATGCAGTCATAAATGTAATACATATAAGAGGTTCCAGGAAAAGGGACCGGTAACGCTAATCCAGCAGCAGCACACGTGATGGAACAGGAGGAGGGTGGCGCAGGAGGAGAAGGCCACGCTTTGTGAGACACAACAACCCAGGCCTTGCATGAGGACAAGAAGCGTGCGGATAGCATGCTTTATACCGCCATGCAGTCATAAATGTAATAAAGATAAGTGGTTCAATAAACAGGGACCACGCGGCAACGCTAACCCAGCAGCAGCAGACGTGATGGAACAGGAGGAGGCGCAGGAGGAGAAGGCCACGCTTTGTGAGACACAACAACCCAGGCCTTGCATGAGGTACCGCCATGCAGTCATAAATGTAATAAAGATAAGTGGTTCAATAAACAGGGACCACGCGGCAACGCTAACCCAGCAGCAGCAGACGTGATGGAACAGGAGGAGGCGCAGGAGGAGAAGGCCACGCTTTGTGAGACACAACAACCCAGGCCTTGCATGAGGACAAGATGCGTGCGGATAGCATGCTTTGTACCGCCATGCAGTCATAAATGTAATAAAGATAAGTGGTTCAATAAACAGGGACCACGCGGCAACGCTAACCCAGCAGCAGCAGACGTGATGGAACAGGAGGAGGCGCAGGAGGAGAAGGCCACGCTTTGTGAGACACAACAACCCAGGCCTTGCATGAGGACAAGAAGCGTGCGGATAGCATGCTTTGTACCGCCATGCAGTCATAAATGTAATAAAGATAAGAGGTTCCATAAACAGGGACCGGCAACGCTAACCCAGCAGCAGCAGCAGCACACGTGATGGAACAGGAGCAGGCGCAGGAGGAGAAGGCCATGCTTTTTGAGACACAACAACCCAGGCCTTGCATGAGGACAAAAAGCGTGCGGATATAGCAGCAATGCTTTTTGCCGCCATGCAGTCATAAATGTAATACAGATGAGAGGTTCAATAAACAGGGACCGGAAACGCTACACCATCCCAGATGTTCATTGGTCATGTTACTTGGTTGGGGTCCTGGAGTGTTGCGTAGTCATTTCCAATCCAGGATTGATTCATTTTAATTTGAGTCAGACGGTCTGCATTTTCTGTGGAGAGGCGGATACGCCGATCTGTGACGATGCCTCCGGCAGCACTGAAACAGCGTTCCGACATAACGCTGGCTGCCGGGCAAGCCAGCACCTCTATTGCGTACATTGCCAGTTCGTGCCAGGTGTCTAGCTTCGATACCCAATAGTTGAAGGGTGCGGATGGATTGTTCGACACAGCTACGTCATCTGACATGTAGTCCTTGACCATCTTCTCCAGGCGATCGGTGTTGGAGGTGGATCTGCACGCTTGCTGTTCAGTGGGCTGCTGCTGCATGGGTGTCAGAAAATTTTCCCACTCCAAGGACACTGCCGATACCATTCCCTTTTGGGCACTAGCTGCGGCTTGCGTTGTTTGCTGCCCTCCTGGTCGTCCTGGGTTTGCGGAAGTCAGTCTGTCGGCGTACAACTGGCTAGAGGAGGGGGAGGATGTCAATCTCCTCTCTAAAGTCTCCACAAGGGCCTGCTGGTATTCTTCCATTTTGACCTGTCTGACTCTTTCTTCAAGCAGTTTTGGAACATTGTGTTTGTACCGTGGATCCAGAAGGGTATAAACCCAGTAATTGGTGTTGTCCAGAATGCGCACAATGCGTGGGTCGCGTTCAATGCAGTCTAGCATGAATTGAGCCATGTGTGCCAGAGTCCTACCAGAATCCTCATCATCCTCTTGTGAGCGTTGTGATTGTTGTTGTGATGCATCATAGTCGTCACCTTCCTCCTGGTCTGCTTCTGCTGACCATTCGCGCTGAATTGTGGAAGTCCAACGTGCACCGCTCTGGCCCTAGTCAGTGGTGGCATGAAATTCCTGCTCCAACTCCAGCTGTTCCTCCTCCTCTTCTTCGTCATAGCTGCTGGGGCCAGCGTTCCCTGAGGCGGATGGCCTGATGTTGGTACCATCACGCTGATCGTTTTCTCCTTCAGATTCCCCCAGTTGCATCATGACAGCTGTTTCCTTGATTTTCAACATTGACCTCTTCAGTAAACACAGCAGTGGTATGGTAATGCTGACTGAAGAGTTGTCACTGCTCACAAGCAACGTGGATTGCTCAAAAATTTTGGAGGACTTGGCAGAGGTCCAACATGTTGGCCCAATCGGATCCACAGAAGCTTGGCAGCTGTCCGGATGCGCCTCGGTACTGCGCCGTCATGTACTGGACCACTGCACTCTTCTGCTCACAAAAGCGTGCTAGCATGTGCAGCGTAGAATTCCAGCGCATAGGGACATCACACAGCAAGCGATGGTGGGGGAGATTGAAGCGCTCCTGCATCTTGGCGAGTGCCCCCGAAGCAGTACTGGAATTTCTACAATGTTTGGCCACTCGACGCACCTTCAACAGAAGATCGGCCACGCCTGGGTATGTCCTCAGGAACCGCTGAACTACTAGGTTCATCACGTGCGCCAGGCAAGGGATGTGTGTCAGCTTAGCCAACCTTAAAGCGCGAATGAGATTACTCCCATTATCACACACAACCATGCCCGGTTTCAGGTCCAGCGGTGCCAGCCACAAATCCGTCTGTTCCTTTATTCCCTTCCAAATTTCCTCCCCTGTGTGCTGCTTATCCCCAAGGCAGATCAGCTTCAGCAACGCTTGCTGACGCATGCCAACAGCTGTGCTGCACTGCTTCCACGATCCTACTGCTGCTGGGTTAGCGTTTCCGGATGAGGTACAGCTTTGAGATGCGTTGGAGGAGAAGGAGTCAGAGAGGTAGGTGCTGCTGTTGTTATCCAGTGGGAGGGACGGCGGTGCAGCTGTTTGCGGCGTGGGCAACACCCGCGCCGTAGCAGGTGAGGAATCGCTGCCAGGCTCCACAAGGTTCACCCAGTGCGCGGTAAGGGAGATGTATCGACCCTGTCCGAACGCACTCGTCCAAGTGTCAGTGGTGAGGTGAACCTTGCAGGCAACGGCATTCTTCAAGCTTCGGGTTATTTTGCTGACCACGTGCTCATGCAACTCAGGCACTGCAGAGCGCGCAAAGTGGTAGCGGCTGGGAACCACGTAACGTGGGATGGCCACTGACATCATGCCCTTGAAGCTGTTTGTCTCCACCACTCGATATGGCAGCATTTCGCAGGCCAGAAGCTTGGCTATGCTGGCTGTTACTGCTACGGCCCGGGGGTCATTTGCTGGCAATTTCCTCTTGCGCTCAAACATCTCCGACACAGACAACTGAACCGTAGCGCTGCACACGGAAGGGCTGTTGGTTGTGTTTGATGAACACTGGGAGACCTCAAGAGCACTACTCCGGAAAGTGACAGTGTCAGCGTCGTCTGATGTTTGTGAATGTTGTGAACCACGCAATGGCTGGGCTACTGCTGCTGCTGAGGCGGGTCTGGTGGTGAGTCTGGTGAACCCAAGGGAGGCAGTGTTGCTGGTACCCTGTCCTGCCGCGTTTGCCCACAGAGTGGGATGTTTGGATAGCATGTGGCGGCTCATGCTGGTGGTGGAGAGGTTGTTAATACTTTTCCCCCTGCTCAGGCGGGTCTTGCACACCTTGCAAATCGCCATGGTAACATCCTCAGTGCAGTCTTCAAAGAAAGCCCAGACTTTGGAGCACCTGCCTCCTTGCTGGCGATTTCTGTTTGCTCCTCTTTTGCCTCTCACTTGAACTTCCACGCTTGTGGTGCCTGAAATTGCGCGCCGCCTACCTTGTGGCACAAGGCGAACTCGTGCAGCAGTGGGTTCTTCAACAAACTCATACGTGCTGCTGCTACGACGGCGATGTTCTCGTTCACAAACAAAATCTGGGTCTATGTCCACATTGTCCATACCCTCCTCTTCCATCTCCTCAAACTCGTCATATGTCATTGTGGGGGGCCGCCGCCGTGGAGTAGAGCTCCCCAGAACAACCTCTGCGCAGCTCACTCCAACGTCGTCTTCCAGATCTTGTCGGCCGACCTCCTGCAATTGCAACCCCTCCTGCCCAACTTGCTCTGGGATTTGGGTTTCCGAGTCCTCCTCGGACTCGCCTTGTATTTCAGTGCGCGGTGCATTTCCCACAGTTAATGGTTGTGAATCCGGGCACAACATTTCTGGCTGTTCCTCCATTGACCTTTGAAAGGTGGAAGTTTGTTGGGCTGGGAATAGCTCCTGCGAATACCCCATTGTGTCCTGAGGTAATTCATCGGACTGGTTATCTGGCAGTTGTGTGCGTGGTGTCGCTGCCGGTTGTGTCAGCTTTGTGCCCACTGGCTCCTTGTAACTGGCTGAGGACTCGGACCTCGTGCGTGATGTGCTGGTGCTGCTTAACCCACTGCTGGACGCTTGAGAGGTCATCCAAGTAATTATCTGGTCCTGTTCTTTTGGATCTGTGAGGGTTGTTGTCCTGGACAACATGGGCGGTATTGAGTGGGTTTTCTTGGGTGCTCCCCTGTGGCCTGTACGTGAACCGTCAGGGGAAACACCTCTTCCCTTGCCCCTTCCTCTTTCACCGGATTTCTTCCTCATTTCACTTATCCTTACAGTACACGCTGACTGGCAGCAGTACAGTGGCAGTACAGAAATGCTATACAGTACCACTATTCCCAGCAGCGACACAGAGCACAATGCTATACAGTGGCGGGTGAGCGGTGTACCACTATTCCCAGCAGCGACACAGAGCACAATGCTATACAGTGGCAGGTGAGCGGTGTACTACTGTTCCCAGGCCCAGCAGACACAGAGTGGAAGTAAACACAATGCTATATAGTCTGGCTGAGCGGTGTACACAGAGTGGCAGTACACACAATGCTATATAGTCTGGCTGAGCGGTGTACACAGAGTGGCAGTACACACAATGCTATATAGTCTGGCTGAGCCGTGTACACAGAGTGGCAGTAAACAATGCTATATATAGCGTGGCTGAGCGAGGTACACAGTGGCAGTACACACAATGCTATATAGTCTGGCTGAGCGGTGTACACACAGTGTCAGTAAACAATGGTATATAGTCTGGCTGAGCGGTGTACACAGAGTGGCAGTACACACAATGCTATATAGTCTGGCTGAGCGGTGTACACAGAGTGGCAGTACACACAATGCTATATAGTCTGGCTGAGCGGTGTACACAGAGTGGCAGTACACACAATGCTATATAGTCTGGCTGAGCCGTGTACACAGAGTGTCAGTAAACAATGGTATATAGTCTGGCTGAGCGGTGTACACAGAGTGTCAGTACACAATGCTATATATAGCGTGGCTGAGCGAGGTACACAGTGGCAGTACACACAATGCTATATAGTCAGGCTGAGCCGTGTACACAGAGTGTCAGTAAACAATGGTATATAGTCTGGCTGAGCGGTGTACACAGAGTGTCAGTAAACAATGCTATATATAGCGTGGCTGAGCGAGGTACACAGTGGCAGTACACACAATGCTATATAGTCAGGCTGAGCCGTGTACACAGAGTGTCAGTAAACAATGGTATATAGTCTGGCTGAGCGGTGTACACAGAGTGTCAGTAAACAATGGTATATAGTCTGGCTGAGCGGTGTACACAGAGTGGCAGTAAACACAATGCTATATATAGCGTGGCTGAGCGAGGTGCACAGTGGCAGTACACACAATGCTATATAGTCAGGCTAAGCCGTGTACACAGAGTGTCAGAAAACACAATGCTATATATAGCGTGGCTGAGCGAGGTGCACAGTGGCAGTACACACAATGTTATATAGCCAGGCTAAGCAGTGTGCACAGAGTGTCAGAAAACACAATGCTATATATAGCGTGGCTGAGCGAGGTACACAGTGGCAGTAAACAATGCTATATATATATAGTGTGGCTGAGCGAGCGGTGTACTACTGTTCCCAGCAGCGACACACAATGACTGGGGGGGACCCTGGCTAGCGTGGCTGGAGAGCGAACTACCCTGCCTGCCTACCCAAAGCTAAACCCACAGAGAAATGGCGGAGATATGACGTGGTTCGGGTATTTATTTACCCGAACCACGTGACCGTTCGGCCAATCAGAGCGCGTTCGGGCCCGAACCACGTGACCCGTTCGGCCAATCACAGCGCTAGCCGAACGTTCGGGGAACGTTCGGCCATGCGCTCTTAGTTCGGCCATATGGCCGAACGGTTTGGCCGAACACCATCAGGTGTTCGGCCGAACTCGAACATCACCCGAACAGGGTGATGTTCTGCAGAACCCGAACAGTGGCGAACACTGTTCGACCAACACTAGTCAATACTTTGTAGAACCACCTTTTGCTGCAATTACAGCTGCCAGTCTTTTAGGGTATGTCTCTACCAGCTTTGCACATCTAGAAACTGAAATCCTTGCCCATTCTTCTTTGCAAAACAGCTCCAGCTCAGTCAGATTAGATGGACAGCGTTTGTGAACAGCAGTTTTCAGATCTTGCCACAGATTATCGATTTAATTTAGATCTGGACTTTGACTGGGCCATTCTAACACATAGATATGTTTTGTTTTAAACCATTCCATTGTTGCCCTGGCTTTATGTTTAGGGTAATTGTCCTGCTGGAAGGTGAACCTCCACCCCAGCCTCAAGTCTTTTGCAGACTCCAAGAGGTTTTCTTCCAAGTTTGCCCTGTATTTGGCTCCATCCATCTTCCCATCAACTCTGACCAGCTTCCCTGTCCCTGCTGAAGAGATGCACCCCCCGAGCATGATGCTGCCACCACCATATTTGACAGTGGGGATGATGTGTTCAGAGTGATGTGCACTGTTAGCTTTCCGCCACACATAGCGTTTTGCATTTTGGCCAAAAAGTTCCATTTTGGTCTCATCTGACCAGAGCACCTTCTTCCACATGGTTGCTGTGTCGCCCACATGGCTTGTGGCAAACTGCAAACGGGACTTCTTATGCTTTCTGTTAACAATGGCTTTCTTCTTGCCACTCTTCCATAAAGGCCAACTTTGTACAGTGCATGACTAATAGTTGTCCTATGGACAGAGTCTCCCACCTGAGCTGTAGATCTCTGCAGCTCGTCCAGAGTCACCATGGGCCTCTTGACTGCATTTCTGATCAGTGCTCTCCTTGTTCGGCCAGTGAATTTAGGTGGATGGCCTTGTCTTGGTAGGTTTACAGTTGTGCCATACTCCTTCCATTTCTGAATGATCGCTTGAACAGTGCTCCGTGGGATGTTCAAGGCTTTGGAAATCGTTTTGTACCCTATGCCTGCTTTAAATTTCTCAATAACTTGATCCCTGACCTGTCTTGTGTGTTCTTTGGACTTCACGGTGTTGTTGCTCCCAATATTCTCTTAGACAACCTCTGAGGCCCTCACAGAGCAGCTGTATTTGTACTGACATTAGATTACACACAGGTGCACGCTATTTAGTCATTAGCACTCATCAGGCAATGTCTATAGGCAACTGACTACACTCAGATCAAAGGGGGCCGAATAATTACGCACACCCCACTTTGCAGTTATTTATTTGTAAACAATGTTTGGAATGATGTATGATTTTCGTTCCACTTCTCATGTGTACACCACTTTGTATTGGTCTTTCACGTAGAATTCCAATAAAATTGATTCATGTTTGTGGCAGTAATATGACAAAAATGTGGAAAACTTCAAGGGGGCCGAATACTTTTGCAACCCACTGTACCCTTCACTCCTACCCCCCCCCCCCCCCCCCCCGCCACACCTACCCTTAACCACCCCCTTCACCACTTCCACCATCAAACGCCGCCCCCCACCACAAAAAGAAAAAAAAAACCATAATTTTACAGGTGCCGCCATAGGGCCTATTGAAATAGCGGCATTGAGGGCTAATTTGGGCGCCCGGGAGAAGCGCCCGCTATTTATCCGGCTATGCATGTGGCGAAATTTCCCATCATTGCCGCTATTTCAATAGGCACCCATGGCTGTTGCCCCCCATGTTTGTAGTATGGTAGTCTTGCTGCAACTTTTTACCTTAATACTCAGTTCTGACAAAATATTGTCAGAACTGGAAGGGATCACTGTGAAAAGAAGAAAATGGTGAGCTTCTGAGAGGAACTGACAGTGAGGTTAGTATGCAATATTCATTTGCAGCTATTTTACTCAGATCAGTTTCCCTTTAAGAAGCAGCCACATTAGCAAGCCATGTGTGTCATGTGATGTCATACCTGTGTCTCCCAGCTCGTATAACGTGAATCCGTCCACATGGAGGTACCCCTCAAATCTCTCTCTGTTCACCCAGCTGGATAAATCCCCATCTTCATATTCTGAATGAGGACAAGAAGACAGATACTATCACGGTGAGAACAACACAAATATTTTTGAACTGATGCAAACATTTTTTTACAATTGAAGCAGATCTCTGGATTGTACAGCGTACTAACTAGGGATGGTCAATGAGAGGGAATAATTTAGAGTTGATGCAGGATTATGCAAATTTTCTATGCAAATGTATGCAGCTTTTAAATGAACCAATCAAATCCTGTTGAGGTAAAATTAGATTTTTCCATTTTAAAGCTGAACAAATTTGCATAATTTTGCATCAACTGGAAATTATTTGCATCTCATTGACCATCACTTGTACTAACTACAGAATTCTTAGTGAGTTTTTAAAGGTTTCCTGAAGTGATAGGAATACAGAGGATGCCCTCTTCATTCTCTTATAAACAATACCAGTTCCCTGGCTGTCATGCTGAGCTTTAAGACGGCCTATTAAAGGATACCAGAGCTGAAATATATAGTAAAAAACATTGTGCACCTGCGCAGAGCACTCCCGGCTACTGGTGGTGCGCAATCAAAGCCATGCGCAGCCGGGCCAGTGCCTGCACAGTAAAGCTCGATCAGGCCAACCAGGAGTAGCTGTCGGGGATATTTGCCAGAGAAAGGAGGGGGATGGAGGAGAATGGGGGGGGGGGGGGAAGCGGTGGGCGTGAGGACTGCTTCATATACATGCCTGCTACCCTCCTTATTACTATATGTTTCAGCTCCGGTATCCTTTAAAAGGGGACCTGAACTCAGAACTTCCTCTCTGCTCTAAAAAACACACAACAGCATAATAACATTTACAGAAAAACATTTCTTTGTTACAGCTGATACAAATTCTGCAATAAATCTGCAGTGTGCCTACTTTTTGCTTTCATGGAAGCAGAGATATTGTTAACAGCCTGTGCTTTCAAATGAGCTTATCTGCCATGGCAGTAAGGTGAAACAGGTAAGAGATCAAATTACACATGTGATTAGTCACAGATGAGGGGGACAGGCTAAGCTCTCTAAATACATACAGGGTGCATTTCTCTCTGTTTTCCTTCTGTCCTGTGCAAGAGTTCAGGTCCACTTTAATGATCCAATCTTGTTTGCACGATCTTACTTCTTCTATGTAATATGAGGGACTATCTAAATTATCCATTCAAAGTATATTTTTGTCTGCTACATAGAATTGGTAAGATTGTACAATCGATATTGCATCACAGATAGGCACTGTTTGGCTTTAGTTGTCACACACCTGCAACAACAATGCGGCCAGTGGAGTCACTCCAGAGTCACAGCATCTGATCTGCATGCTCATTCCGGGGCAGTGACTTAAAGTGAACCTCCAGACTAAAAATTGAGCACTGAGAAGGCCTGGTGTTTCCTTAACAGTTTCACAGCATCAGAACTTTGTTTCTCTTACCCAAGCCTCATTTTTAGCTGCACAGAAAAAAACTGCCCGGGCATTTTTCCCCTGATGCTGTGCAAAGCATGATGGGATTTCTGATGCTGTTCTGCTGTTTTGGTGCAATTTTTTTTTACAGTTGAAGCCTAGCGCACGCAGCTTGGAGGGGTTATCAGGACACAGGACAGTTGGAACTGTGTCTCATGCTCCCTGTCACCTCCTTTCAACCAAAAAGATGGCTGCCCCCATGACAAAGATGGCAGCCCTCATGAATCACAAACATTTGCCTCTTCTTTTAAAACAGGGTGGGTAAAAAATTATATTACCTATCTATTCTAATTAACATAACTAATGTAACTTAATGACAGTATGTTTGTTTAGGCTGAAGTTCCCCTTTAAAGTGAACCTTAAGTCAGAAAAAAAAAATGAGTTTTACTCACCTGGAGCTTCTACCAGCCCCCTGCAGCAGTCCTGTGCCCTCGCAGCCACTCACTAATCCTCTGGTGCCCCGCTGCCAGCCAGTTTCGTTTTTGCCGACAGGCCCGTCAGGACTGGCCACGCGTAGCTTTTTCCGCATTCCCGACTGCAATTAGTGTTATTTCGGGCCGCAACGCGTACAAAAATATGCGTTGCCGCATATCTATGCGTTCGCAATAGCGCTAATTGCAGTCGGGAATGCGGAAAAAGCTACGCGTGGCCAGTCCTGACGGGCCTGTCGGCAAAAACGAAACTAGCTGACAGCGGGGGACCAGAGGATTAGTGAGTGGCTGTGAGGGCACAGGACTGCTGCAGGGGGCTGGTAGAAGGCCCAGGTGAGTAAAACTCATTTTTATTTTCTGGCTTAAGTGTCACTTTAAAGGGAAAATACCAAAAAAAGAAGAGTTTCACTTACCTGGTGCTCCTGCCAACCCCTGCAGCCTTTCTGTGCCCGCATCATCCTGGAACGATCCTCCGGTCCCCCGCCGCGGGTAAGTTTCATATCGCTGACTTACAAGTTGGCGGCCACTGCGCCTGAGTGGCCCATGCATCCTCCCTCTCGCTCTTTTCACCATTGCCGTCCTGCACAGCAAGAGACATCTCTTCCTGCGCAGGACAGGGACGTGAGCGAAAGCGAGAATACTTAGGCCACTCAGGCGCAGTGGCCGCCAACTTGTAAGTCAGCGATATGAAACTTACCCGCGGCGGGGGACCGGAGGATCGTTCCAGGGTGGGGAGGGCACAGAACGGCTGCAGGGGGCTGGCAGGAGCACCAGGTAAGTGGAACTCTTCTTTTTTTTTAAGTATCTTTAGGTTCTCTTTAAAGTATTAGAGGCGGAGCATCAGCACAGAAGTCAGGCAACCGACATTGTTTCTTAGAGAATGAAAACGGCCCTTGCGTGATTCAGACAAAACACATGGAAGCGCGCCCAGGGGAAACCTGCCCTAAAACATTCAGTCCTTGTCACTGCTGCTGCTGCTGTTTGTACAAATGGAGGCTTTTTAAAAGACTCACCGTCATACACAAAGAAAGTAGAGTCTTTAAACACCAGGATGGCCGGGACCTCGTTCAGCTTGACATACTGCAGGATAGAACACAAAGTAATGCTAAAATCAACAACAAACACATTGTTCCAGTTTCTGGTCGATTAGACATCATTGTATGAACGTTTGCTAAATGATATCCACTGATCCACACACTGACAGCGCCCAACTGCATTTCCCCTGGAGAGTTATAATTCTAGCCCAGGTACAAACTGCCTCCCCCGCCTACGATATATAATATATATATCTCTATCTATCTATATATATGTGTGTGTGTGTGTGTGTGTGTGTGTGTGTGTGTGTGTGTGTGTGTGTGTGTGTGTGTGTGTGTGTGTGTGTGTGTGTGTGTGTGTGTGTGTGTGTGTTTGAAATGATTATGGGCACCTTTACAGTTCTATTGCAAGCCCAGCAAAGTAAAGGAGCCATTAGACTAACAACATTTTTGGTCGGACTGGAGCCTAATTTTCCAGTACGGGAAGAGTTAAAAAAAAAAACAAAAAAAAAACTTACACAGCAAAAAAGAGCTCCTCTGAGCTCTCAGACCCATTGGGTGGAATGCAGTCCTGTTTTCTGAAGCACTTATACATCAAAGAAACAGTAAGAGACAACTTCAGATAAGGTTTTACTGCAGGGAAATTCAAAGGATCATTATCTCTGCTCTGTTTTATAGTTTAAAGTACAGAGTGGTTTTTAAACTGCAAATATGATAAAATGATCCCCCAAAAAAGTTATATAACTGAAAATAAAAAGGAGTCTTTTCTTTGCTCCTAATTTTCTATACATTATCCGTACTACACATACATTTCATTAGATCATAAGATTTTTTTTAGATTCAGGTTTGCGTTAAATGTGATACAGAAAGACAGGTCAGCTTTTTACATAAGTTTGTCTTGTGCTTTTTCCTTCGAACATAGAAAACAAATCCCACCCAATAGCTACCAATCTGGGTAATCAATTAACCAGCACACAGCTAGTGGTTTTGATTTGCTCTAACCATCACAAGCAATACTAACCTCCGGCAAGACTTCCTCCGATGCAGAGAAGAAGTACGTGTACACGATAAGCTCTGACGCCACTTCAATGAACTTTTCCTATAAAAAAACAAAAAAAACAAACACACACACTGTGGTGAGTGTACAGATATTTCATCAACTTATCAATAAATTAAACCATGCAAGCAAGAAAAGCATCTTTATGTCCCCTGACAGTTCCCTAATCTAATACAACACATTAGATGTAACACGGCAGGCACATTCCTCCTCTGCTGTCCATCACATGATCTGAATTCTCCTGCTTCCGATTAGTGGCACCTCTGGAGAGGGACTGAGTGTGCAGCCAATAAGCAGTCCCTGCATCTGCTGCTGGCTGGGAACAGGGCGGGGCTTTTAAGCTGCTACATTTTATTCACAACACCAGTGTTTGAGCAGGATTGCTGGTCTCTTGCTCAGAATTACCCCACTAATTTCCAGATACCCCGCCCGTCACTGCAAGGGCAGCTCCTCTGACAAGACAACACTACAGCTAATTCAGCATCCGATACAAAAAGGTGTCAGAAGTCAGGAGGCTTATATCATGTCACAGCGGAGGCATAGCTAAATAAAGGTTTTATCTAGCAGACAATAAAGTTCATCTTTCTACCTTTAAAGTGGACTCAACGCCGACGTATACGAAGAGCACCGGGTGACGCTTCTGGACGTGTTCAAACATCTGCTGGCTGGGGAGCTGCCGTATAAGAGGCCTGAAAAACAGCAAATATCACAGCAATGACATATCTATATAGTACAGTATATGAATAACCCCAAATATCATCCCATTCTGCCGTTGCTTTGTTCCGACATCTGGTGACATACAGCTCTGGGCACAGCCCTCCCCCTATTGTTTCATGTTTTTGCTGTATATCCTCTGCCATAGTGCCGAACCCCAGGGCTCCACTAACTCAACATCAGAGACCTCCCATGGTGCAGGACCCCAGAGCTCCACCAACCCAGTATCAGAGACCACCCATAGTGCTGGACCCCAGAGATCCACCAACCCAGCATCAGAGACCATACATGGTGCAGGACCCCAGAGCTCCACCAACCCAGCATCAGAGACCACCCATAGTGCTGGACCCCAGAGATCCACCAACCCAGCATCAGAGACCATACATGGTGCAGGACCCCAGAGCTCCACCAACCCAGTATCAGAGACCACCCATAGTGCAGGACCCCAGAGATCCACCAACCCAGCATCAGAGACCATACATGGTGCAGGACCCCAGAGCTCCACCAACCCAGTATCAGAGACCACCCATGGTGCAGAACCCAGAGCTCCACTAACCCAGCATCAGAGACCATCCATGGTGCAGAACCCAGAGCTCCACCAACCCAGTATCAGAGACCATCCATGGTGCAGAACCCAGAGCTCCACCAACCCAGCATCAGAGACAATCCATGGTGCAGGACCCCAGAGCTCCACCAACCCAGCATCAGAGACCACCCATGGTGCAGGACCCCAGAGCTACACCAACCCAGCATCAGAGACCATCTATGGTGCAGGACCCCAGAGCTCCACTAACCCAGCATCAGAGACCACCCATGGTGCAGGACCCCAGAGCTACACCAACCCAGCATCAGAGACCATACATGGTGCAGGACCCCAGAGCTCCACCAACCCAGTATCAGAGACCATCCATGGTGCAGAATCCCACGGCTCCACCAACTCGTACCTTCTCCAAAGAGGCATTGCTCTACTATAGCAGAGCTAGGTGTCTGCACAGCACCCGGCCCCAAACTGTGACCTGGGGATCAAATCCCGATCTCTTGGAGCAACATTTGTTCTACATTTGTGAACACACCTTTACATCCAGATACACAGTCTTGTATCGTCAATGCCCGGCTACTCACCCAGCAACTCTGTTTGCAAATTCAATGATGTCCTCCTTTGTTCGCGGACCTCTATAATTGTACGCCATATCTCCTTTTAACCTAAAAGAGAAATATAATAGCCTCGGTTATCCAGCATGGACAGGGATCGGCTGATGTGCGTCACCGCTCGTCTGCCCGGATCGATTCCCGCTCGTCCCCGCGGGCGCTTCCTTATCTTCCGCTCGACTACCCGCTATTGTCCGCCCGCGGGGATCAAGCAGGGAATCGATCCGGTGGGTCATCAGGCCTGTCGGAAATGATCAATCGAGCCATCAGCGGCTCGATTGATAAAGGGAAACGTACTGTGTATTCCCAGCATAAGAGACACAGGATCAGCAGGAGAGTCAGGCAACTGGTATTATTTTAAAAGGAAAAATCCATATCCTTCTCAGTTTAGGATAACAGATAAAATCAAGAGTCTTCAGTGTCTCTTTAAGGCTACTTACACACTAAGACGTTGCGTTTTAGGGGACGTTATGGTCGCATACCGTGCCCCTAACGCAACGCCTGCTGGTGTGGGAGAGGACGTTAGAGTGAGCCGCGTTAGGCGGCTCTATCCGCATAAGGTCTCCCAGAGTGGCACTGATTGGCCGGCGGGACAACGTGATGTGGACGCATCACGTGGTCCCGCCGGCCAATCAGCGGCCGCCAGTGCAGTGCATATTAAGTAGCCATGTGCGCGGCTATTGTAGCGGCATCTCCTTGCCACCTCTCCGCCCCCCACTGAGCATGTGCAAACAGTCGCGGCTATAGCCGCTCTAACGCCGTTGCATGCTGCACTTTCACTACAACGTGCAGCGTTACATGTAACGCAACGTGGGCTGTGTGAACAGCCCACTTGTGTTACATTGCTGTGCATTGGGGGAGCGTTACAGGCTGCACTAACGGGCGCCTGTAACGTCTCACTGTGAAAGCAGCCTAAGAGTTAATAGAAAAGATAGGCCTAACTAATACTGTATTATACTTCATACAAAGCCGATCTGCTATGGTAATGCAAGAGGAAAACAACACACGCACGCACGCACGCACGCACGCACGCACGCACACACGCACACACACACACCACCCTGAGAGACACACAACCACACACACACACACACACACACACACACACACACACTGTATACACACACACACACTGTATACACACACACACACACACACACACACACACACACACACACTGTATACACACACACACACACACACACACACACACACACCACCCTGAGAGACACACACACACACACACACACACACACACTGTACACACACACACACACACATATATAGTGTGGAGTACTTACAGTTTTATTGTTGGGAAACCACGGACCCCAAATTCGGAGGCAATACCTGCAAAGAGTAAAATGTAAAGCTCTTCACTGTGACAGGTTAAATCAGAAGCTCCAAAATGTGTCAAGTAGGGATGGTCGCTGGATTCTGCGGAATTATAAATTCCGTGATTCCGGACGGAATTCGGTGATTCCGGTTCCGATGCGACGGAACGGAATTGCTATAGCGCTAAGGCGGAATTTTACGGAATTCAAATTTTTTCCCCACTGAACTGATTTCTGCCTAATAAGAAGAATTTCTACTCGATAGACTCCTTCCCCATTCCTCGATTGGAGCGTCTCGTCTTCCAGGGAATTGTAGGATTTCAAAAGCCAGCTTACATACCTTAGCCGGGAATTGAACCCAGGTCTAGTGCGTGGTAGGTAGCTCTCTTCACCACTATACCACCACCAACACTACATGCTGAAGCCAGCCTAGCATGTACCATTATGATATATCCATGAGAAAAATGAGCTTGCTTAGGGAATTGTAGGATTTCAAAATCCAGCTTACATACATTGGCCGGGAATAGAACCCAGGCCTACCGCTCTGTAGGCTGCTATCCTAACCATTATACCACCAACACATCACACTACAATGCTACATACTGAAGCCAGCCTAGCATGTACCATTGTGATATACCCAAGAGAAAAATTAGCTCTCTCTCGCTCTCTCTCTCTCTCTCTAGGACTTGATGCCATTGAACTGAATTTTCAGCTTAAAACCATCAACTGATACCGGCAGAATTTCAGTCAATTTTGGAATTCTCCTGGATTTAAAAAGCAATTCCGTTCCGACCAAACGGAACGACCAATTTCCGCCTAAAATTGTGGAAAATACAATTCCGTGGAAAGCGGTGACCATCCCTACTAGAGAGAGAGAGAGAGAGAGAGAGAGAGAGAGAGATTAATCTACATGGCTATCTGGGGTTCTCTTCGGACAACTGTTGAACACAAAAGGCAAGGCCATGCCTGGGTGGGCTTGAACCACCACACCAACCTTGCAGTTAACAGCCAAACGTGCTAACTAATTGTGCCACAGAGACTGTGTACCGCAAAGGCTGTGCACACAGTTGCTGTTGAATGATTTTATGGGGATGTATGTGTGTCTTTTGGAGGGAGGAAGTAAGTCTGCTCCAAGAAGTTTCAGCATGTAGTGTTGGTGGTATAATGGTTAGGATAGCAGCCTACCAAGTGGTAGGCCTGGGTTTGATTCCCGGCCAATGTATGTAAGCAGGGCTGTATTTAGGGTTTGGGCTCCCCTAGGCACACCAAACCTACGGCGCCCCCTAGGAGAACCTTGGCGGCGCGCAAAGCGCGCCGCGGCGAAAAGTGGGCGTGGCCACAGAATGCAGTGGGCGTGTCCATAACGCTGTGGGTGTGGCTAATTAAAATATCCTCGTAACAGTGCAGCCCAAAGTCAGTGGGGCCATGGTTTCTCCCTGGGTATGAGTAGAGTGACCTTAAAAAAGCAAGTAGGAAATGTCCCCCCCCCCAAAAAAAACCCCACACATTAGCCAGTGTTCTCTCGCACAAAATAGTAGTAGGTATTAGAGTGTGAGCTCCCCTGAGAAAAGTCAGTAACATGACTGTTCTCTGCAAAGTGCTGCAGAATATGCCAGTGCTATATAAATACATAATAATATGGTAGGACATTAGACTATGGGAGAATTAGATTGTAAGTTCCTCAGAGGATAGTCAGTGACATGACTACGTACTCCGTGAAGTACTGCTGAAGATGTAAGTACAATATAGTACAGTGGTATGGCAGCATGATGGCGTAGTGGTTAGCACTCTCGCCTTGCAGCGCTGGGTTCCTGGTTCGAATCCTAGCCAGGTCAACATCTGCAAGGAGTTTGTATGTTCTCCCTTTGTCTGTGTGTATTTCCTTAAGACACTCTGGTTTCCTCCCACATCCCAACAACATACGATACAGATAAGTATAATGTTAATTGGCTTCCCCTAAAAATTGGCCCTAGACTACGATACATACATAGACATATGACTATGGTAGGGATTAGATTGTGAGCACCTCTGTGGGACAGTTATGTGACAAAACAATACATACTCTGTACAGCGCTGCGTAATATGTTGGCGCTATATAAATAATTAGTATAAGTACAGTAGCCAGGTCTATAGGTGTCCAAATGTAGACATACTATAGGTGTCCCCAGTATAGATATCCAGGTCTATAGGTATCCCCAGTTTAGGTAGTAGTCAGGGGCGTAACTAGAAATCACTGGGCCCTCTTGCAAGAATTTGGATGGGCCCCCCCCCCATAGGTGCCAAATAATCATAATGTGGCAGTGTTTCACCATAAAATAATCGCAATGTGTGCAGCATTTCAGCAGAGAATAATCACAAGTGTAACATTTCAGCAAAGAATAATCGCAATGTGGGCAGCATTTCACCAGAAAATAATCGCAATGAGTGCAACATTTCAGCAGAGAATAATTGCAATGTGGACAACATTTCACCAGAAAATAATCACAATGTGGGCAACATTTCACCAGAAAATAATCGCAATGAATGCAACATTTCAGCAAAGAATAATCGCAATGTGGGCAACATTTCACCAGAAAATAATCGCAATGTGGGCAACATTTCACCAGAAAATAATCGCAATGAGTGCAACATTTCAGCAAAGAATAATCGCAATGTGGGCAACATTTCAGCAGAGAATAATTGCAATGTGGGCAACATTTCACCAGAAAATAATCCCAATGTGGGCAACATTTCAGCAAAGAATAATCGCAATGTGGGCAACATTTCAGCAGAGAATAATTGCAATGTGGGCAACATTTCACCAGAAAATAATCACAACGTGGGCAGCATTTCAGCAGTAAATCACACAGTGGGCAGCATAACACCAGTGGGCTGGCTGAGTACCTGGCTGGGTGAGCGGGTAGTGGGCTGGCTGGGTAGCTGGGTGAGCAAGCAGTGGGCAGGCTGAGTAATTAATTCAAGTATTTGTATAGCGCCTTTCTCCTGTCGGACTCAAAGCACTTGCGAGGCAGCCACTAGAGCGCACTCAGTAGGCAGTAGCAATGTTAAGGAGACTTGCCCAAGAAACTCCTTACTGAATAGGTGCTGGCTTACTGAACATGCAGAGCCGAGATTTGAACCCAGGTCTCCTGTGTCAGAGGCAGAGTCCTTAACCATTACACTTCCAGCCACTGCCTGGCTAAGCGAGCGGGCAGTGGGCTGGGTACCAGGCTGGGCGAGCGGGCAGGCTGGGTGGCTGGGCGAGCGGGCAGTGGGTTGGCTGGGTACCTGGCTGGGCGAGCGGGCAGTGGACTGGCTTGGTACCTGGCTGGGCGAGCGGGCAGTGGGCTGGCTGGGAAAGCGGGCAGTGGGCTGGCTGGGAAAGCGGGCAGTGGGCTGGCTGGGAAAGCGGGCAGTGGGCTGGCTGGGTACCTGGCTGGGCATGCAGGCTGGCTGGGTACCTGGCTGGGTACCTGGCTGGGCATGCAGGCTGGCTGGGTACCTGGCTGGGCATGCGGGCTGGCTGGGCATACGGGCTGGCTGGGTACCTGGCTGGGCAGCGGGCTGGCTGGGTACCTGGCTGGGCATGCAGGCTGGCTGGGTACCTGGCTGGGCAGCGGGCTGGCTGGGTACCTGGCTGGGCATGCGGGCTGGCTGGGTACCTGGCTGGGCAGCGGGCTGGCTGGGTACCTGGCTGGGCATGCGGGCTGGCTGGGTACCTGGCTGGGCAGCGGGCTGGCTGGGTACCTGGCTGGGCATGCGGGTTGGCTGGGTACCTGGCTGGGCAGCGGGCTGGCTGGGTACCTGGCTGGGCTTGCAGGCTGGCTGGGTACCTGGCTGGGTAGCCGGCTGGCTGGGTACCTGGCTGGGCAGCGGGCTGGCTGGGTACCTGGCTGGGCAGCGGGCTGGCTGGGTACCTGGCTGGGCAGCGGGCTGGCTGGGTACCTGGCTGGGCAGCGGGCTGGCTGAGTACCTGGCTGGGCAGCGGGCTGGCTGGGTACCTGGCTGGGCAGCGGGCTGGCTGGGTACCTGGCTGGGCATGCAGGCTGGCTGGGTACCTGGCTGGGCATGCAGGCTGGCTGGGTACCTGGCTGGGCATGCAGGCTGGCTGGGTACCTGGCTGGGCAGCGGGCTGGCTGGGTACCTGGCTGGGCAGCGGGCTGGCTGGGTACCTGGCTGGGCAGCGGGCTGGCTGGGTACCTGGCTGGGCAGCGGGCTGGCTGGGTACCTGGCTGGGCAGCAGGCTGGCTGGGTACCTGGCTGGGCAGCGGGCTGGCTGGGTACCAGGCTGGGCAGCGGGCTGGCTGGGTACCTGGCTGGGCATGCGGGCTGGGTACCTGGCTGGGCAGCGGGCTGGCTGGGTACCTGGCTGGGCATGCGGGCTGGCTGGGTACCTGGCTGGGCAGCGGGCTGGCTGGGTACCTGGCTGGGCAGCGGGCTGGCTGGGTACCTGGCTGGGCATGCGGGCTGGCTGGGTACCTGGCTGGGCATGCGGGCTGGCTGGGTACCTGGCTGGGCATGCGGGCTGGCTGGGTACCTGGCTGGGCAGCGGGCTGGCTGGGTACCTGGCTGGGCAGCGGGCTGGCTGGGTACCTGGCTGGGCAGCGGGCTGGCTGGGTACCTGGCTGGGTATGCTGGCTGGGTACCTGGCTGGGCATGCGGGCTGGGTACCTGGCTGGGCAGCGGGCTGGCTGGGTACCTGGCTGGGCAGCGGGCTGGCTGGGTACCTGGCTGGGCATGCGGGCTGGCTGGGTACCTGGCTGGGCAGCGGGCTGGCTGGGTACCTGGCTGGGCAGCGGGCTGGCTGGGTACCTGGCTGGGTAGCGGGCTGGCTGGGTACCTGGCTGGGCAGCGGGCTGGCTGGGTACCTGGCTGGGCATGCGGGCTGGCTGGGTACCTGGCTGGGCATGCGGGCTGGCTGGGTACCTGGCTGGGCAGCGGGCTGGCTGGGTACCTGGCTGGGCAGCGGGCTGGCTGGGTACCTGGCTGGGCAGCGGGCTGGCTGGGTACCTGGCTGGGTATGCTGGCTGGGTACCTGGCTGGGCATGCGGGCTGGGTACCTGGCTGGGCAGCGGGCTGGCTGGGTACCTGGCTGGGCATGCGGGCTGGCTGGGTACCTGGCTGGGCATGCGGGCTGGCTGGGTACCTGGCTGGGCAGCGGGCTGGCTGGGTACCTGGCTGGGCAGCGGGCTGGCTGGGTACCTGGCTGGGCAGCGGGCTGGCTGAGTACCTGGCTGGGCAGCGGGCTGGCTGGGTACCTGGCTGGGCAGCGGGCTGGCTGGGTACCTGGCTGGGCATGCAGGCTGGCTGGGTACCTGGCTGGGCATGCAGGCTGGCTGGGTACCTGGCTGGGTACCGGGCTGGCTGGGTACCTGGCTGGGCAGCGGGCTGGCTGGGTACCTGGCTGGGCAGCAGGCTGGCTGGGTACCTGGCTGGGCAGCAGGCTGGCTGGGTACCTGGCTGGGCAGCGGGCTGGCTGGGTACCAGGCTGGGCAGCGGGCTGGCTGGGTACCTGGCTGGGCATGCGGGCTGGGTACCTGGCTGGGCAGCGGGCTGGCTGGGTACCTGGCTGGGCATGCGGGCTGGCTGGGTACCTGGCTGGGCAGCGGGCTGGCTGGGTACCTGGCTGGGCAGCGGGCTGGCTGGGTACCTGGCTGGGCATGCGGGCTGGCTGGGTACCTGGCTGGGCATGCGGGCTGGCTGGGTACCTGGCTGGGCAGCGGGCTGGCTGGGTACCTGGCTGGGCAGCGGGCTGGCTGGGTACCTGGCTGGGCAGCGGGCTGGCTGGGTACCTGGCTGGGTATGCTGGCTGGGTACCTGGCTGGGCATGCGGGCTGGGTACCTGGCTGGGCATGCGGGCTGGCTGGGTACCTGGCTGGGCATGCGGGCTGGCTGGGTACCTGGCTGGGCAGCGGGCTGGCTGGGTACCTGGCTGGGCAGCGGGCTGGCTGGGTACCTGGCTGGGTAGCGGGCTGGCTGGGTACCTGGCTGGGCAGCGGGCTGGCTGGGTACCTGGCTGGGCATGCGGGCTGGCTGGGTACCTGGCTGGGCATGCGGGCTGGCTGGGTACCTGGCTGGGCAGCGGGCTGGCTGGGTACCTGGCTGGGCAGCGGGCTGGCTGGGTACCTGGCTGGGCAGCGGGCTGGCTGGGTACCTGGCTGGGTATGCTGGCTGGGTACCTGGCTGGGCATGCGGGCTGGGTACCTGGCTGGGCAGCGGGCTGGCTGGGTACCTGGCTGGGCATGCGGGCTGGCTGGGTACCTGGCTGGGCAGCGGGCTGGCTGGGTACCTGGCTGGGCAGCGGGCTGGCTGGGTACCTGGCTGGGTAGCGGGCTGGCTGGGTACCTGGCTGGGCATGTGGGCTGGCTGGGTACCTGGCTGGGCATGTGGGCTGGCTGGGTACCTGGCTGGGCAGCGGGCTGGCTGGGTACCTGGCTGGCTGGGCGAGCTGGCTCCTGGCTGGGTAGCTGGGCTGCAGTTGCCAGCGTGTCCTTCGCGCTTCTCCCGACTTGCTCCCGCCCTCCAGCAGAGTGGCAGACATGATCGTGAACTCTGTATGCCGCCGCCTGGTCTAGTGACGTCACTAGACCAGGAGGCGGCATGCAGAGTTCAGGATCATGTCCTGACTTCCTGACTCCTGTCCGGCCGCTGCCACTGTGCTGGAGGGCGGGGGTGAGAGCCCCCCTCTCCGTCTGTAGGTGCGCTCTCCGCACCGCCCCCCCCTCGGGCAAATAAATAAAAAAAAAATTAAAAAAAAAAATTATGAATAAAAAAAAAAAGAAAAAAAAAGAAAAAAAAAAATTATTGAACTACAGGTGGCCGCCCCCCCCGAGGACCCGCCCATGGCACCGGCCCACGGGTGCCTCTTAATAGATACGGCCCTGTATGTAAGCTGGTTTTTGAAATCCTACAATTCCCTAAGCAAGCTCATTTTTCTCTTGGATATATCACAATGGTACATGCTAGGCTGGCTTCAGCATGTAGCATTGTAGTGTGTTGTGTTGGTAGTATAATGGTTAGGATAGCAGCCTACCGAGCACTAGACCTGAGTTCAATTCCCGGCCAATATATGTAAGCTGGCTTTTGAAATCCTACAATTCCCTAAGCAAGCTCATTTTTCTCTTGGATATATCACAATGGTACATGCTAGGCTGGCTTCAGCATGTAGCATTGTAGTGTGTTGTGTTGGTGGTATAATGGTTAGGATAGCAGCCTACCGAGCACTAGACCTGGGTTCAATTCCCGGCCAATATATGTAAGCTGGCTTTTGAAATCCTACAATTCCCTAAGCAAGCTCATTTTTCTCTTGGATATATCACAATGGTACATGCTAGGCTGGCTTCAGCATGTAGTGTTGGCATAGTGGTGAAGAGAGCTACCTACCAAGCACTAGACCTGGGTTCAATTCCCGGCCAAGGTATGTAAGCTGGCTTTTGAAATCCTCCAATTCCCTGGAGGAAGGAGGGAAGGAGGGAGAAAAAGGACTAAGGGAACAGTCAATAGGGTCTATGGGCTACCATATAGCATAAACAAGGTTCCATTTGCGATTAATTTTTCAGCTGGAATCCTGAATTCCGCAAAAATCCGGCGGAATTTTCATAGCGACGGAATTCAGCGCTGGCGGAATCCGCGAATTCCGTCGGAACGGAATTTGCTCTTTCCGATCATCCTTAGTGTCAAGAACCACCTTACAGGTCATTGACAGCCCCCACTCACTCCGCCCTTCCACAATACCCCTACCCCTCCCCCCAGTGACATCACCAGTCCACCACACTTCCCCTCCCCCATATAGCTCCCACCCTTACCCCCCCTATACATATATACACACACACACACGGTTCCCACATCTTGTCCCTCCATCGATCCTCCCCCGCGTACATTGAATAAAGGCACCTGGACATTTAGGCGCCCAATAATGCAGATAGTAAAATATTGGAATTAAATTCCGATATTTTACTATGGCCATACCTAGCCTTACTCTCTACTCTCACACAGAACCCTGACACCTAACCCTTAACCCCCTCCACCGCACAAACTACCTACCTAACGCCTAACCCTCAACCACACTCACACAAAACAACCCCACCCCCCTCCCCGCACGCTAGCTACCGAAGCGCTCACTTCCGCCGGAAGCAGTGCGATGAGATCATCGCAGCCATGGATATTGGAAATGGGCCCTTAACCTAACCACCACCATTTCTCTCTCCCCCCCCCCCCACCCTCCAAACCACCACCACCACACTCACTTCTGGGGATAAAAGCAAAATTTTAAGGCCCAAATATTTTACGTTGGTGCCTATGACAGTGCCCAATTAGTTCACTAGCCGCTTGTGTCCAAATTTGGTGCAAATCCTGTCTTTCTGTCTTTTGTACAGTGAGTGTGTGTGTGTGTGTGTGTGTCAGGCAACTTGGCGGCTGATCGACCATCCAATTCAATTATTAATGCGACAGGCTCAGCTCATTCCCTGAATATTTCATCCTGAAATCGGACGGGAATCAGCCTGTTGAATATGGGCAGTTTCAACCAAAAGACAAATTTATCTCTAATCAGATTCAATCTCTTTGTCAAATCTGCCCATAATCGTCAGGTCTATGGCTACCTAAACTCTGGTTCCCCATTCTTTACAGCAAACATTCTGGGTAAGAGGTGGGAAAAGAGCTCATAGGAGATGTCAGCCAGGACCCTGGACATCCACCACGCCCTAGTCATGTGCCCAGATGCCTCCTGGTTGATCCAGGTGTCTCTCTTGGTATTAAACTAATCTTTACTAAACCCTCTCCCACCAGACCACGGCATAGAAGTAAACATTAAAGAAAGTGCACCTACTTGAATGGACGGTCGCGTCCATCTTTCCAACTCTCACCGGGGAGCCGCTGGACCTCATCTCAATGCCGACCTCATTCCAGACCGGCTCCAACTTCTTACAGTGACCGCACCAGGGGGCGTAAAACTGCAGCAATCAGATATTATACACACCGCATGTTACAGAGGAAATGTACCGCAAATAATGTAACACATAAAAGTGCTTATTTTTTTTACAATATTACTACTTATTTAGGGGAAACATCTTTAGTCCTGTCAGGTGCATCACAGCAGAATGTTTGTATACTCAGTGTTCCAAAGCCAGTACAATGAATACCTGGTCTCCCAGAATGCTGTGAGAAATAATTCTGCATAGCTAAACAGTCTAGGCTGTGACATCACTGGGAGGGTGGAGCTACATACCAATACACAGCAATATATAGATATAGGAAGTGTTTCTGATGCTGAAATCAGGATAAGTCATGTAAAAGTGGCTATCCTGAATGATTACCTGCATTCTACTATATGTCACTACAGGGCCTCTTTAACATTATAGTAAAACTGAAGTGAGAGGAATAAGGAGGCTGCCATCTTTAACCTCTTAAAATAATCTAGTTGCCATGCTTCTCGTTTAACCATAAGGGTTTTTTCCCATGTACCAGAACAATTTTCACATTTCAACGCTCCTCCCTTTCATTCGCCAATAACTTTATCACTACTTGTCACAGCAAAATGATCTATATCTTTTTCATCAATTAGACTTTCTTTGGGTTGTACATTTTGCTAGGAATTATTTTATTGTAAATGCATTGTAATGGGAATTATAAGAAAAAACTGAGATAAAAGCCACATGTTTTATTTGCTAATTTGTCCTGGTCATTACAGTGTTTAAATGTCCCTAGTACAATGTATGGTGACAATCGTTTATTTGGAAATAAAAGGTGTATTTTTCTGTTTTGCGTCCTTCACCAGTTACAAGAACTTATTTTGCAAAAATAACAGTAATATAACCTCATGACATACATATTAAAAAAAAGTTGTGTCCCTAAGGTAATTTATTTAAAACAAAAGTGATTTATTTTGGTAAATATGGGAGGGGAGGAAAGGGGTTAATTAGTTATTTTATGTATTCTTATTTAAAGAAACTATAAAGCCAAATAAAATGAATGCTTTTAACTTCTATTTATGTTAAGCACTATAGCTAGTGCTAAAACGCCGCATCCCCGCGGTAAAGCGAGGGGATTATACCCCCCAAATCACCTGTGCAAAATCCACGACTTTCTTGGTCGTGGATTTTGCTGCCCGGGGAGGCAGAGCTTTCAGCCGCAGCTCTGCCTCCAATCGCGTCAATCCACGGAG